>NC_080445.1:10414760-10727260 GCF_028018845.1 Melospiza georgiana
CACATTTAAATTCCTTTTCATACATCCTTCCCAACAGAAGCCCTGAGAGCTGCTGTTACACCAGCAGTGGATGCTGGCATGCTCCAAGGTAAAATTGTCTCCACAGATCTGTCATTTTCCAGGGACCAGCTTCCAAGCTTTTCCATATGTTTTGCTCTTTTGTTTTGTCTTCCTTCAACATCTCTTAGTGTGGTGATAGAAGCAGATGAGAGTATGTTTGCCTTTATTTTACAAGGACCAGTGAGTGATAAAGGCATGTTACTCATGTGCCTGGATTTCAAAATAGCTATACCTTTTCCATGTACTTTAGAGTATAATGAGTAAAAGTCTTCTAAGTTATAAAGTCTGGGGTTTCTTTTGGCCGTCTTCAATTGGAGGGTCAGTAGTCTATGCACTGGGGGTGACAACTGCTGGGATGTGGTAGCTTTATTAATGACATGGCACTGGCACAGTGTCTTGCTTAAACACGTGGGTTCATGAGGATGCTGGCAGGCTGGGGACAAGGCAAGTCTTTGAGTTGTTTTTGCTCACATGATCAGTGCAAATGAGAATTTGAGTCTTGTGGCCTCTATTTTAGGTTTTTATGACTGTCTTCCATGGGGTAGCCTAACACTTAGAAGTACTTAAGGCTGAAGAACTTCTGACCCTCTCATCGTTTTCTCATGTTTTCACATATTTAATTTATTGTTGTACCTGTTTCCTCTGAGTCATCTAATCTTTCAGTCATGAACTTGCTTCCTTTGGCAAAAATATCTGACAGGAGCTTCTGGCTAGGAAAACAGCAGCAAAAACTACACTTTTTTTGAAAACAAGGCCTGAACTGAAAGGTTTTTGTCTCATGTAGAAAGCACACTGTGGCTTGTCTTAATACCATAAGTTAGGTAACATTAAATATCAAGCCTGAGGGCAGCCTACCTTTATATTGAAATTTTCTGTGCGATTTTTGTGTCTACACCCAGCCTGACAGAATACCATTCATTCAGTTCTTTCTTTTCTAATCACTTTAAGCTGCTAAATAAGTACTTTTATGTGCTGTTACACAACAGCATAAACCAACTCAAGTCAACACTGCTGTGGTTCCAGCTTTTCCCTTCCCTCCATGTGATGCAGACTCATGGTCTATTTCCAGGGCACTCACATGCAGAGCTCATCCAGGGAGCTGACTAACAGGATGTGCTCTGTGCTTTTTGTGTTCTCCAAGGCAGTTTGCTTGGGTTGGTGTAGAGCCAGCACACATGTGATGGACAGGCTGATGATTTAGGCTGTGGTAGTGCTGACATAAGTTATCATGGTAGTTTTGGGAGCCCATGAATGGCTAATCTGGTCTGAGAGCTTACTGCTGCTGGAAGGAGGGTGGTAATTCTCTTCCCCTGCCCCCCAAATAGATAAAAACTTGGTTATGTTCTCTTCTGGATTTTGTCATCAGTTCTGAAGTCAGTTGGATGGTGTGTTGTGCTGATGAATTTGCTAACAAGGCAGAAAACCCCCTTAAGACCCTGCTCTGTGTTAGCAGGATTTACCATACATTCAGGCTAATTCCAGAGACAGCATAAAACCAGAGAAGAAAATGTGTTAACATGATTGCAGCTCTGAGTGAGAGTAAAATAGTTGTAGAGTGCATTAAAAATGTACCTGGGCTTGACTATGGCTGGTCAGATCATTGATGTCATGCAAGTGAAAAGATCTTTTAAGAAATGTGAGCAAAATCTAAGTGTTACTGTGAAAGCAAATCTCAAGGCAGTAGTGTAACACAGCATTATTGGCTGGGACTGCTTGATGCTCCAGAAAAGTCATTGTGGCTTTTGAAGGAGAAATGTGATTTAGCTGCCTGCTTTTTCCTGTTTGACTTATTTACTTTGAAGCTGTGCAATTCAAAATTCTGGCATCTCAAGGCTGAGCCTTGCATGATGGAGAAAAGGCAACCCATGATTCTAGAATGGATAACTTGGCACTGCATCATGTATGTTGAAACAGGTTTAGCATTGTAATTGTTTGTTGTGTTCAAGGTGTTCTGTTGTTCGTAGCTTAGATCCTGCATGTTTTCCTCTTGACTAGACATTCATGTCAGAAGCTGTGGGATGTGGAGATGCCAGTCTATCTCACCTTGTGTAGGCTTTGTTAGCAAAGTGGAATCACGCTGTGCATGTGTGACCTGCCTTCAGGTAAATGTTAATAAAGATACTGTTGTACTGTTGCAGGAGAGATGTGATTTTTGACTCTGGGGAAGCAGGGAAGTTATGAGCATGACCTCCAGGTCTTATGCTGATTTTCATATTTTTTTGTACCATAGAACAATAATTTTAATTGGTTTTTGATTGCTTTTTGATTTATAGATATTTCCTACTCCCTTCTAAGGACACTAACCAAGTAGAAGTGTTTTAAATGTTCCTTTTAAAAAAGCCTTTAAAAGTTGAGATGTATTAAAGTAAAAAGAAGTATTATGATTTTGTATAAAGTGGTAATCAAAATGCTGATAGAAGGACTTATGCCTCTTTTTAAAGACTAAGAAAGTACCGTGACTGTTTGATGAAATTTCTCATCTCCCACTAACACCTACATCAAAAAACTTTGATCTGCTAGAAAAATATCAGGGAATTTCCATTAGAAAGATCTCCTTGAATTGGATTTGCATGGTTGGCCTGCTCACACAGAGAGAGCCCTCACAGCAGAGCTGCTGGCATTGGAGAGGCTGTGTCCTGCTGGGCTGCAGGAGGCCAAGGCTCCGAGTCCTTCCTCTGAGGGGCTCCCAGCCAGGTGTCACCAAGGCAGACATTGCTGCTGTGGACAGGGGGATAAATAGGGCAACTTCCGTGTGGTGTCCCATAAAAAGCTTTCTTGGGAAATACTGTGGAACAATCCAGATAATGCATATATGGGTGGGATCATAAGTGTTTTTATCTTCACTTTCAAGCTTTTGTTCTGAGTTGAGACCACTGTATGCTATGGCTATTAGGTTGCACTGCATGTTCTTTCACTTACATTTGCAAAAGAAGGATGGAAGCACAATGGGAGTAGAGGTCTTGAGTTCTAATCTCTGAGCTGTAGAATGGCTCAGGGAGAAAAACCTTTTCAATTGCCTTAGATAAATTACCACTGCACTTTAAAATTTGTTTTAATATGAATGCCTTCTGCATTTAGTGATTTAAATTTGTTCATTCAGAAAAGATACAAAGGCTACTTCCTGTGATTGTTCATGTTTGAAAAGATTCCCATTCTCAGAAAAACACTTGCTGGCCATAGCAAAGCTCTGGAGTCTGCCTCAAGGTATCATTTCATCCCATTCAAAGCCATGCTATTAGATGAGATAGTCACCAAGGACGTCTGTTGAATGCTGAGATAACATTGGGGCTTTCAAAGCCACTTGAACAGTCAGCTTAAGAGAAAGTGAACTGTGAATTCACTTCATTATTATTTAGCAACGTCTTTAATTTCTTCAGATATACAATAATGTATCTCAGACTTGGAAGTGGGAAGAAACTAACTTGTGTTAACAATTGGTTATTTTAAATACTGGGGGAAAATCCACCTACTGCATCATTTAGCATCTGAATTGGTATTCAGAACTAAGAATCAGCAGGTTGCTCCTGGGGTATTATTAAAAGTGCCCCTGAAGAAGGCTATTTTTAAGAGACAAACCCAAAGTGTATTTCATCTCAGTATTAAGAAGTTCCTATTCCAATTTAGCATATATGAGATACTGGGATAAGGAAAGAAAGATAGATCATGATAGGAAACACTTAGGGCAGAAAGTGATCAAGTGTAGCTGTAGGCAACAACAGCAATGGACAAAAATATGTGGAGGGGGAAACTGGAAGACCAGGAAAGGTTAATAGATTTTCATAGATGAAGAGAGAGTAAATTCTAGGCAAATGCAGTGCAAAGTGGAGCAAGCAAACAGTATCCAGGACAAACTTAAATGGAGATGAGTCAGAACAAGCTGACAAACCAGAATATGCCATAGCTGCTATATCAAAGGCAAAATGAGATTCTTGTCTTAGCCTTAATTTAGAAAGCAGGCAGTCTTTAAAGAGAAATAGGTAAACCAGAAAAGAGGAAAATGCAGGTTCTAGAATTGCTGCTTTGACTGTTTTTGTCAATGCTCTGAAGCCCTGATGGCCCTGAGCAGCTTCTGCTGAAGTTTTGGCCCCTGCCCATGGGCCCAGGCTCTATTTAAACTCAGCCTCCAGCCCATTTCCTGCTTGGGCTGGTGGGAAGGCTCCAGCATGGCCCTGCCAGTGCCCTGCCCAGGCTTGATTTAAACTCAGCCTCCAGCCCATTTCCTGCTTGGGCTGGTGGGAAGGCAGAGCAGGACCCTGAGCCTGGGGCTGATGTCCTGCTGCTGGCCTGACCCTCACATGCAGAGCAATTTCTTGCTTTGACCTTGGACCTGTTGCCGTCCTGGATCTGCCTGATGGTCTGAGCTCTTGGCTGAGCCTGCCCTGCTGCCTTGCCTGGGTGCTGCCTTTGGCTGGTGAGACGTCTGCCCACCAGCCCCTGCTGTGCCTGACAATTGCTTTGGTGACTGGCATAAGATAGGTTCAGGGAAAATCACCAACTTCTCCTTTATTTATTCTTTCAAAGTATTTATTTTATTTTCAACTTAAGTTGGCAGAGGCAAATCTATCAATTTCTAGAAGTGAACTGTTTAAAAGGCTTTTTATCTTTCCAATAATTCCTTGCATAGTAAAATAAGAATGAAAATAATGTAAATACCTAGGATTTCTCAAATACTGGCATTAGTTTAAAATAATCACCCCTTCTAGGTCTACAGCTGTGCTGAAATTGACAGTTTTTAAAGGACAATATATGTGACCAGATATGGTACTGTAATGGCTGGATGAATCCAATAGCAGATGTTTGGCAAGCAGCAGTAATGGTACTGTGACCCTTAGTCTCAGATCAGACTTTGCAAGTGCTGAACTGTTTCACAGCTTACCTGATACCTAAATCTGTATTTTTAATATCCTTAGACATTTCAGCTGAAAATGTGTAACAGAAATTATTAACATTATTAACTCTATAAGCATGAGTTAGACTACTTTGGAATAACTTTAGATGTGATGTAATTTGTTCAAGAATAGTTATACAGAATTTTTCTTGCCAATGATTCACTTCTCTATTCTATTACTAGTATATGACTTTTCAGCAAGGAAGGCTTTTGCTTTTTAAAATAACATTTCTGTGCAAAATGTATTACATTAATATCCTGTTTATTTTGTTAGAAAAGCTAGCCATGATACTGCAGCCAGCTTTCTTCCCTGCATTTACACTAGATCCAGTTTCTAAAGGAAGCGTGCCTATATGCTTTAACCTGAATGGTTAATAGAATGTTGCTTCATTTGATGAGACCATGTTCAGTGTCTTATTGCTTCTAATTAGACAATGCAAAACGTTCCATTCTCCAGAACAGGTTTATCTGCTCAGTTTTTTCTGTCCAAATGATCCATCACGCTGTCCTATTAACTGCTCTGCATTAAGGTGAGGATAAATGCTGAGGCAATAGCAGAGACAGGCTTTTGCTGGGAGTGCAGGCTCTGCTCTGCAAAGTCCCCTGTTTGGGAGACAGACAGGGGCTGGGATTGCAAATACAGCAGCTAATAGATGCTTTGAGCCATTTGGTTTATATGTAGGTATTGGCTAAATTCTATTACTTCTGACATTGCAAGTACTGCTACTTCAGAGTTTCACTTCTAAATTTTACTTTCTAGCTCCGTAACTATGGTTTTTGGTAATGGTGGCTTTATCTGTAGCCTGACCTTGGCAGCTGATCCTGCCCAGCCTCCATTTTCAGAGGTGCAGTGCATGCTTCAGTTGTTATCAACATACTGCAGAGATGAGCAATTACTTAACTTTCTTGGCTTTAGCTATGTGCTTACTCATGAAACGAGATGCTTTACTCATCTCCTTGTGAGACATGGGAGGGTGGTTTGAGGAGTTAAATAGAACTTCAGATCTCTGATAGAGAATGTCAGAAATTTAACTAACATGATAAAGGATTTAGTCTTGTGCTGGTTTAGTAGGCCTTTAAAAAACCATCCTACAATACCCCAGAAGCCTGACTAATGCATGGTATTTAGCTGCCAGCAGCTACTGTAGAATAAACAAACCCTAAAGAAGATCCATGTGGAGTGAAGGATTGAAGGTGTTGTCAAAACTGGGTCTTTTGGTCAGTTGCAATGGAGGCATAACCACACTGAGTACAATTACCAACTATCTCCCCATGAGATGCATCATGGAAAAGACTAAAAATCAGGTCCCAGTTTAACTGAAATGTCATAACATTGATACTGTGACTTAAACTGTTAGTTCATTACTTACTTGCTGGTAAATTAAAGCTATTTCTGATGTGACTGCAGGGGTGTAGTGACTTGCTAGTGAATAGTTGGCTGATTATAAGATCTCTAAAATACTCAAATTAACTTGTTCATGAATTATTGAAAGTATATGATAGTGAAACAGATACCTCAGAGATATTTTCAATGTTCTTTCCTTGCCTTGTTTAGTCATGTCTTTGTTTTACTGACTTCATAGAACAAGGGAAACATAGGGCTACCTTACTTTTACTTATGGTTTCATTATTGAAATATATATGGAAAAACCATGTAGTGTCTGTGTATGCTAATGAAAGCCCTGCTCTGTGTATATTGTACTGTCCTATTGGCCATACTCTTTGCACATCTTAGAGTATCTTGACCTCTGGCAATCATTTTGAATTTACTTTCATTGTGCAGTGCTATTTGATCTGAAGGGATGCTTAAGTGGCTGAGTAACTGGATAAACAGAAACTGAGCTGCCAAAACTTACTTGCAGAAAAAATGGATGTGGCTGTGAAAACAGAAGCCCATTAGCTATACTACTCTGCAAAAACCCCTAAAAATCCACTAACCTGAACACCATTTTGAATAATCAGGTAGCGTTTGCTACTGACATTTGACTGCTCTAAAGTAAATATAAAATTGTTGCTTATCATGCTTGTATTTAATTTTTGTACTTGATAGCATAAATGCTGATGTCAGCCCATACTCATATGTATGCTAATCACTATTCTCTCCAGAGCACTAGGAAAGCTTATGTAAAACAGAACAATGTTGCCAGGTGTTTCTGCAAAACCCCATGTATTGTTTCAAGGACAGTGTTTCTAGTCAACTCTCACTTTTCAAAGATCAGCAAGGCACTGGTTTTCTGAGGACATTTTAGTAGGATAAGAAAATCAAGAGATACTTAAGTGTATCTCCAAAATGGATACTGTACATGACTAGGGAAGTAAATCAGCTTCAGTTTATTCATAAGTGTCTTTACTGCACAGCTGCTATCAGATTTTCATTTAGAGATAAATGTTAAGTCAGTTTAATTTTGGTGCTAATAAGCAGTTTGCATACTTGTTCTTGAGTAATAAAAATACAATCCTTTATATGTGATTTTAACTACTTTTAGATACCTCATTCATATGCAGAAAAACCTCAAAATTAAAACATTTATTATCAGTGATGCAACTGCTTATGAAATGATGCCTTGTATTTGACTAACTAGAAATTTTTGAGGATGCTTTGAAATAGAAGGTGGCACTCAGGATTTCCCCTTTTGAAATCATTGCTTCTGGTGCACTCTCCCTCTAGGTGCGTGAATTCCTGCACTGCATCTTGTGCAGCTTGTGGCCTGAAGAAACTCTTCATATGCAAAGGCAAAGCCATGAGTTTGTTAGCCTAATTAAAGTCTTGATAGTCTAATCAAAGAGTTATTATTAGCCTAGGACTAAGTATTTCAGAGTGGTGTTGTAGCAAAGGTCTCAGTCATGATAGAGTTAAACTTATTATTCCATGCACCTTTGTATCTACCTCCTTTCCCCCTGCTTTTTTATTTATCCATTTGCCACTCTTCTGTGTCTTAAGGTCAGGAGGTGCAGCTTTCCTCAACAAGGAAGGGGAGGAAGGTGACAGCCTGGCAACATTTCACAAGAAGGAAATTGATCTGATTATGCTGGTTTTTCTTATTGTAGGGCCCTCTTAGGGCTAATTGTGCTTTTAGTGCATGCTTACCCCTTAGGTCCTCTTTCATGTGTCTGGAATTCCACATTACAGCTGAATTTCCAAAAAATAATAAATACTGCATACATCTGAATGTTGGGGTGCTTATTCTTTTTTTGTCATATTTGGTTTTACCCAGCCCTGAAACTTGCACATGTTTAAGGACCAGTAATCAACTATTCATAATCTGAATGTAGTTGAGATCTCCTTTAATTTCCTGTGCTTGTACTTTCAAGCCCTTTGTCATCTTGTGCCTGAGCTGCTCTATACCTCATTGTTATTCTAGTGTTGTAAATAGTTTATTCTAGAATAAACTGTTATTATGCTACATTAATCAGAGGAATATCTTGAGTTACTGTAACAATAGGTCTTGGACCATACAATTGCACAAAGCTAAGCTGTAACTAAAACCAGCAACAGCATCTTGTGTTTGGTCTCCAGACAGACCAAGTCAAGTCCAGACCTCTCCTGAGGTTTGAGAGGATGGGTTTATAAGATGTGATTTCTGACTGGCAATGGCAATATAATGCTGGTTTTGCTGCAGGTCAACAGACTCTTGCTGAATATTATTTTGGGTTCAGCTCAGCCTCTGGCCTGGCACAGAGCTGCTCCCACGGCAGTGGGGCTGTGGGCTTTGTCCTCACAGCTCCAGTTTGCTGCCTGGCTGCTCTGGGGGAAACAACCACGATTTAAAGGGAGGCTGATTCCAGTTTTCCTGTATATCTCAATAATGGACCCTCCCCATCCTCACCCCAACCCCAGAACCTCAAGCTCAAACACAAGCCCCTGAAACTCAACATGGAGTGTGCCAGTAGATTCTGTAGTGTGAGATGCAGAAGACATTAAAAGCATCTTTTCCTTTAAGTTCTGCAGAGAAGAGACAGTCCATAAATAGTTTTTGCATCTTCTTGTTTATGCTTTTTGTTTTCTTGACATCTCTGTTCTGATCTCTCTATTAATTAATGCTATCTATTAACATGCTAGGAGCTTTTTCAAATACAGTTGAGATTCTTCTGTGTGTTCCTATCTTGAGAACTTGTTTAAAGGTGCAAAAGAAGAACTCTCAATTTCAGGAAAAATCCTGAATATTTAATTTTTCCTATCTTATTAAAAAAATGCTAACTACTCTTGAAGACCTTGGCAATGCTTTTGATACAAAGTTAATTATATCCTTTCTTAATGTGCTGTGAGAAGAGAATAACGCTTTAATGTTTATGGAAGAACTGCAGATACTGTCTGAAAAACTGGTACTGAGGCAGTTTTCCAAAAATGTTTAGCACTAGAGCTCTGTGTTTGTAATAGGCTATTATAATGAAGGATAAACCCCTTTACAGGATTTAAAACTGTAATTAGTAAGTGTGCTGTTGAGGATTGGGTCAGCTAAATGAGTGAAGTGAGTATTAAAATTCCTGTTGTGCTTACAGGTCAGTGAAAAACTGACTGCCTGCCAACCTCCCTGACTCATCCTAATGCCTCAGAATTAAAATAAAGCAGGTAGTTTACAGATGAACTTGCTGCCCAAAGACTGAAGCTAAGGATGAGGTGACTGATGGGAGATTGGACTGGAGTTGTGTGGTGTAAAAAGGATTGCCATGTTTTAGGAATAGCAAGTTAATATTTCCATAGTTCTAGAAGGAAAGAGGGGATGCTTGGGTCATTTGAAGGTATGTCAGGTGGGTTTAGTTGTGATAATGTACTTCAGATCATGGGAACAGTGGAGATGCTTTGATTTATCAATGAAATTTCCTTAGCAATTTTCTGCAATCCATTTTCTTTTCTGAGTAGTTCAAAGCATTCAGACATTAATTATCAGTGAGGTTTTTTATACTTGGAAATTACTCAAAACACTAAGGGTTCTGGTTTTGGCCATTTTTTTTTTTTTGTACTGCTCTATTCTTTGCCTGAGTTTTGATTTTGCTATGAAGAAGTAAATTTATTGACAGCAATCGTGGAGTTAACCATTGTGCCAGAAATTCTCTCGAGACTAAATAAGCATTGAGGCTTTACAGTTGCACAACTTGTCATGTTTTTATTGAGGATTTTTTACAGCAGATTCCTGAAGTTGATGTAGCATGTGCTGTCACTGAAGCTTCCTAACTCTTGCTACACTATGTAGTGTCAGTTGTTGGAAGATCACTAGAATATCCGGGGGTTTTTTAGGGCCTTTTCCCATTTTTTTTTTTTTTTTTAAAAACCAACAAGTGTCAAGAAAACTTACTTTATCCAAGAAGAGGAAATCAAATCTCCAAAATGTGTGTGGTGTACCTTTTTCCACAGACAGCTGGGCTACTTTTATGGTACTTGCACAAGGCTCTAGAGCTCCCTGGAACTGTGGATTTGTGGGCACAGGGACAAGAGAAGGAGGAAGAGGTTTGTGAACGATGTTGGTTTTGACCCTTTACTAAAGACAAAGAAAGGGCAATAAATTAAATGTTTATTTTAATGTATCTGATAGTAAGTGCCTTTTCATACCAATATAAAGCATCTGATTAACTCTAAAATACAAAAATCTATTGCTTTTGCATCTCATGCAAGGCTCAAATGCTTTAGATGAGACAGTAGTTTCTGACATGCTTCTTAAAGGTCTTAGTACAACATTTGGAAAAAGGTCACTTTATAATTATATACTTCTATGTGAGAAATAGCTAAGCTGCAGCTAGTAACAGAATGAAGCATGTGGAATCCAGTAATACACAGTAGATACACAGTAGAGAGAAGCAAGTTACTAAATTTAGATAGGCTTCAAATTTGAGGGCCTAACCAAAAATGTAAATTATTACTCAATTTCTTAGACTGAATGAGCTTACATTCAGGCTCTCTTGAATATCGGTGTTCTTAACTGATGTGACGCCAAGCTTTGTTAATTCTTTAATAAGCAGTGGTGGAAATCTTCACTACTCCCTTTACTGAAATAGGTGAATATAAATATTCCAAACCCAAACAACTCCCAACCCCCACCCTGGGCAAAAAAAAGAAAAATCGCAAATCTTATAATGACCCCAGCTAAGATATGGCCTGAAAAATACATAAAATCTTGTCTAGAGAAAATACAAGTTGTTTACTAGAAAGGGTGTATAGAAAGCTCAGGGTGTCACATTTCAGTTGTTACTTAGGTGAAATCTATATTGTTTGAGAAGAAGCTCTGATTTGAAATACTGATTTGACTACTGCCTCAGACTGTACATAGCAAAAATAGAAACACTACCAAGTGGTGTTCCTAATATTTTTTGGTCTGGATGGATATGAAGTGAAGATTTGTGCTCAGGTGTCTCTTGCTTTACCAGTTACTGCAGAGCTTGACTGTGGAACCTGTAATATTCATGAACCTTTTCCAGAGAGTTTGCTTTATTGGTACCTCTCCATACAGGTAAGTGCATCCAAGTGAGGGGAGAAGTCAGCTAGGCAATAAAATCCTTAGGCAATGCAAAGTAATTCCCTTTTTCTTTATTACTTGTCCTGTGAATAAAATACAGAAACTGCCCATTAGTCAGTGGCATTTTACTGCATGTGTCCCTTGCATGGCACAGAAGAAATGCAAATCCAGCTGCAGAATGCTCTGTGGTGTGAATGATGCACCTGGGCAATGCTCAGCACCACCATCCACTGAAGGGCATCATCCATCTTTCTTTCTAAAACATTATTTCAGCTGGGACCCATAAGGACAGGGTATTAAATGTAGGTTGGGAATTCTTGTAAATTAATTTAGAAAAGGTAAAGAAATCATTAAAAATGAACTCATTCAGAGCTGGAAAATCTTTGAAAATGCTTTATCTATGTTGTTGTGATGAATAAGTGTTAATTAGAATGTTTCATTATGCCTGTCTCCCAACTGCTTTAGTGGTAAATAGATGTTTTCTAGTGCTGCTGAATCAGTACTGGATCAAGAGTGTGTAAAGCAATCACAGTTACCTGAACTGGCTGCTAACTCTGACATTCATGCTCTTCATGAATGATAATCTGAGCATTTAAATTTTCAATATAATTATTTATCAATGTGGAGACACCAGATTTTTTTTTTGGTAATGGAACAGTAACTTTTTTCATTTTGTAAATGACTCTGTTGAAGGGGAAATACAGAAAAATCAAGCACATATTTTGTAATATAGGCTATTACAATTGATCTTGGCCAGAATTCCTTGCAGGTTGAAGGGCATTAGTCTGTGACTCCAGGTTGGTCTAATGCCACTGTTGGTGGTGTGAGTGAATGTAGGCTGGCTGATTTTAAACTTAGTTAGTCTTAAAGGTTTTAGTTGCATTGGCACTTAATTTTGCATGGAATTGGGCTGACAGCCCAAATGAAGACAAATTACTTTGGTTGTGTGTGACAGATTGGTCTGAGGGCAGCTCCTGATGCAGAATGGGAAGCAAATATGGAAACAGTCATCTGAAGCCTGTTTGATGTATTGATATTTATTTGTATATTAACTTAATAAATATATACTAGAAAATAAGTTTCTACTTAAGAAAATTCATAAAATGCATGTAACAAATAGATGCAGCACATAGGATGCTGGAGAAGAAGGCAAGAGTGGGATTATAGGAAGACTTGCATGAGTCATTAGTGAAGAATAAATTCTTCCTGCCTCTATGGACTGTGAAGCATGTGAATTTTGGTTATTCCTAGGTCCTCCTTTTTCATTATTCTTAGGTCCTCCTTTTTTCTTTTCAAATTGTAGCTTCCTGTCTTGCTATACTAACAGTTAGCTTTCTTATTTTGCATAATTTAGTTCCAGACTTTGATACTTTGTTTCATATTCTGCACGAAGATAAACCATTTTCTTCCCGAGCTCTGAAACTGGGAGCCAGGCTCTGCAGCATTGTGTAAATTGGAGCTTTGAGTCAGAGGTTTTGTATTTTAGGTCAGTAAAGTGTTTTCTTTTTTGGGCCATTGACTGTTTCTGACTGGGGATTTGGAAATGTGGATTATATGTGGTTTTTATTTTTTAAATTAGAGCTGATATTCCCTATGGAAGCATTTATTTTCCAGAAGAGCAGCCTTTTGAGAAATTTCTGGTATGTTCTTTCTGTTATCAGTTGAGAAGGGTAGGTACATAGTGAGAAAGCCTGGGAGAAGAAAACAACCCAAAAGGAAAATGAAGTTGATTAGCTCAACATGAAAACATGTTAGGGAGTTTGAAAGAAAAGCATCTAAAGTAAACAAAGCAAAAATATGATATTTGAGTGGGAGGAAAGATGCTTGGAGAAGGATGGATGGGTTTTGAGGTTCTAAATCTTGAGAGGGAGATCTTCATCCAGATCTGAGAAAAGGTATGAGTGGTTGGAATAAAAGAAATAAAGAAGATAGAAATGGCTTTTGGCAGGTAGTGCTGACTGTTTGCATTGTGGAAGAATATTCACTCTTGGCTTTTGGGCAATGCAGCTGTGGGACATGCCCAGCTGAAACACTTTATTGGGCAGAAATGTTCAGTGGCAGAAATCTCTTCCTCTCCCCCAATTGCCTGTGCTCAGTGGATTTAATCTGCTCTTATTGTTCACAAATGTCACAAAGACATGGGTGAGCTGTTTGGAAGGGAATAAACAATGAAATCCTGGGAAAGCAGGTTGCCTCACCAGCTTGTTCATGTCCACAACAGAAGGCCACAGTTGCCTTTGGCAGGTCCACCAGAAATTATCTGTCTTTTTACCCTAAACAGTGGCTCCTATGGGTTTTCAGAAAGAATTAATTCATTGGCCAGAGTCCCTCTCCAAATTTTTTTTTTTTACAGAATGAAATTTTGTGAGTTAAAATTTTAAACAACAAAGCAAGTAACATTTAGTAGAATGCATATGCATACTTGAAGGATAAGTAGCAGTTTAGTAGTGATTTCCGTGCAACTACCAGAAGGAGAAATAAAATGAAAATCAAATAATCCCACCCCCCCAGTATGAATTCCCTGAGTATGTTTAATTTGGGAGATGAACATTTTTCAGCCAAGTGAATTGATGGCACATGTTTGCTGCTCGTATTGAGGCTGGAGTGGCAGAATATGTGTTGTCTTGGAAAGGAAAAAGTTTTACTGTTTAATTGTGTTTATCCCTTTTTATCCCTTATCCATAAAGAACATGCTGAAAGTAGAAAAGCACAGAGGCACTTCAAGTGCATTGCCAGGCAGCAGGTGTCCCTACTTGGTTATTTATAGAGCACAAGAATGCATATCATGGAAATGGGCTGTGAATGGCCAGTGACCCATCTGTTTTATCTGCTGGGTTTTGGGACTGATTGTGTGGAAACTGTTTTTTTTTTTTTAGCTGAAGAAATTTGTGCTTCTGAACAAACCATTAGATAAGTGACTTTCTGCTATCCTTTTAGTTCTGAAAATTAGTCATATGTGGTTTAGGTTTTTTAACAGGAGGCTCTTGCTGTAGACCTTTTCTCATTCCTGCTGAGCAAAGAGATTTCTTCTGGCTGTGAATGCAGCATTCTGGATTGTAGCTATTTAGTACAGATGATTTACTGATTTAGCCTGTTTTTTTCATTACATGTCTAGTGGTTTTTGTTTCCTCATTGTCCCTTTTGGTTTCAGATTAGCTTGAAGAAATGTCATTACCTACTTCCCAATACTTTTCTCTCTTCTCTGCATTAATCTGAGCTTGTGTCCCAGAACTGTGGCTGTCACTGAGAATATGTGAGCTCTTGCTTAGAAATATCCATTTTTTTAGGATCTAGGTCAAAAGCTGATTCAAATGCAATAATTTATAATAATGAAACTAGGGCAAAACAAACAAACACAAAGCTCTAAATGTAGCTTTTCGAGTATGGAGAGGGGGGGATAATCAATTACAAACAAAATAAGTTGAGAGCAAATTACTGTTCTTTAACAAATGAAGCTGTACAGACCTTCTCAAGCAGCTTTAAGCACTGGAAGCTCCTTATGGCTCAGTCTTGCATTTTCAATTTGTGCAGGATGGTGACATCTAGAAATACTGTTACAGCTTTCAAAGTGCAGAAATGAACATGGTAAAGGGAAACTGTCTCACCTCCTTCAGTGTACATCGGTCTATTATAGTGTCACTGCATAAAATGAAAATCTGCTCATTGGTAGAAGAATTTCTTGAGATTGTGCATCACAACAATTAAAAATATTCATATGTGTTGTAAGTGTCCATGGTAATCTTATAAATAAACTGATCTTGTGCCCCTTCTGTAATGATGAGGATTTTGCATCTTGGAGTTGCTGATATTATTAGGTATCTTAAAAGTGTATATATGCTGATTAAAATAAAATGTTGAATTTCTTTTCCCTTTGCTTACTTGCTTCCAGATTTGAACTTGTTATGGTGGCATTGCTCCTGTTGCTCTGAGGTTTTAACATGGAGCTCATTGTCTATTGAAATTCTGTAGAAATGATGCCTTCTCTCTCTGGGATGTAGGATCTGTCCTATTAATTCAAACTGGGATTATTGGGGACTATTTTTCTGATTTTAACTAAGTTCTTCATACAACTAATACATTTTTAAGTGCAATTTTGTTTATTCATACTTTCTGATATCAGAGGTAGTGGTTAACATTCCCAACACTGTCTTGATGGAGAAAGGTATTTAATTAGTCAGTGCACAGAGTGTGCCCTCCCAGGTGGAATGGCTTGTAGGATAAATGCTGTGGTGTACTTCCAGTGGTTAACACAATTAATTATTTCTCTGATCTCCTCAAAATAATGAGGAAGGCAGAGGAGCCTCCTCTGGAGGTGCTGGGAATCCTACAGGATCAGCACTTTTCTGGAGAAGTCAGGACAGTAAAAGGGGTACATAAAGAAAAAAGTTTTTAATGTGTTCTACTTATGAGTAGAACTAGGACAGACTCTTTTCTGGCCACTTATTTATTCAGTAGATACAGATTTGGGTCAGCCAAAGGTATTATAATGCTATTTAATCCTATTTAAATTGTCCAGTTGTGACATAAATAATTTTAACCTGCTGTTTTTGAAACAGTTTTATATTGCTTAGAGAGCCATTTAAAGGTTAATATCCCAGCATTTCCTTCAAAGGCAAGTTTTGGTTTAAAGTGTACAAAATTGTTTTCCTATCTTGGTCTCACCACTGAACTGAAAATATCCTTCATTTACACAGCAATATTTGCAATGCTTCTTTTGGGGGAAGCAACAAACAATTCAAAGCTTCAAAGTAAATCTGCTGTAATGTGTTTAAAAACATGCAAGATATTCCTTGATGGGAAATAGAACACTTCTATATTATTATGTAATATTATGTAAGGATAAAGAAGCTGAGGAAAAAGGGGACTGACTCATCACCAAGAAAGCTGATGGAAAAACATTTGCTCCTTTTCTCCATTACAAGAGTTTTGTGGGTAAGTGTATTGAGAGATTGTGAGATGCTGAAATACAACGAGTGGGGGACATATCTCTAGTTAGAGACAATTCCACATGTTAATGTTTTCTCTTCTGTCCTGACTTGTGCACAGAGATCACTTTGCTTCTCTGAGCCATAAATTTTAAATGTTTTTGTAAAGGCAGGGTAAGTTTGGTTCACACTGATTACACATATGCTCATCTGCTGGAAGAGAAGGAAGTGATGTGGAACAGTTAGGAGTTACAGGTTAGGTTCTGGGCACGTGCTGCAGCATCTTTCCCTTCCACTTCGTGCCTTTTCACCTATTTAAAGTGACGGCAATTTTCAGAATTGAGGTGCGAGTTCCAACCCACTGGAGTTAATCCATGGTCCCAGTGCTGAGGCAGGGGATAAAAGTGGTTGACAAAAAGATTCTTCTGTTTGTTTTGTCATACAGTGAGTTGGTTTATCACAAGTGATGGCACTAACACTTAGAAAAATGTGGAATAGCTGGAGCTTATGTTTCAGTGAGACTCAGCTTGCTTTGGCTACACCTCAGGTTCCTTTCCAAGGCTTTCTTCAAAACCTCATACAGGAAAAATCACATGAATTAAAAACTTATATAGGAGAATGAAAATACAAACTCAGGTATGACTTTGGGAATGGCATCCAAATCCTGAACAATCTTATTCAAGCTCTGTGTGTAGAGGAGAGGGACACTCTCATGGTATCTGTTTGCTGTCCCTTGTTTTTATTTCCATCCAGAAATTTGCAGGCAGGCTATGACAGTGATGTAATTGTAAAGACAAAGAAGATGCAGCTCTACTTAGAAACTTGGAATGCTCTTAAGTAGATGACAAGGGTCAGGGATTATGCCCACAGCCTTCACAAACTGATTTGAAAAGCATCAGGAGAAATAAAGCAATCCCAGCTTGACCAAGCAAAACACTTCAAAACTCCCAGAAGTGAACTGCAATGTTGGTCTCTCTTCAGAGAGGGCTGGAGATGTAGTGTTGTACCAGGGTCAGGGAGGAGGGAAGCATCATGTGCTTGTGCTTGTGTGTGCACTTCAGAGTACTTGGGGGCAGTTCATGTGCACACATGCTGTGACTGCATGGCTGTTATGGTCTATAAATGTTCCCATGCCCCAGCAGATTAGTCTGGTAAAGACCTAAATCAGGGGATTTCTTCTGTGCTATCTATGCTCTGCCAAATTTCTGTTGGCTGCTTATTGTGACTCTGTCTGAAGGGTTAAATGTGCTATTCTTAGCTCTGCTTCTTTGCCTGCTTGTTTCACCTCTGATGCAATGCAGTGCTGGAACTGCAATGCATTGTCAGTTTACATCACGTTACACCAGTAACAATTTTTAAATCAGCACGAGGTAATGTGATTTGTTTTCCTTTCCTGTGGTTAGATGTCTACTAAGTAATCAAGGCTGCATGCTAATGACTCAAGAGTAGTTACAGATCATACCTTGACAAAGTAATTTGATGTGGACACTATGTGGATAGCTTCTCAAATAGTTTTTGTGTAAACAATATAAATATAGCTGTGCACTGGAAATCTTCAACCCAGTTTTGAATGTAGTTTCCATGCAGAATCAAACTAAAATAACTTGCTTATGCTTCATGTAGCTTTGGATTATTTCATGTAAGATAGACTTTATTTTTCAAAATAATGCAGTTGACTAGAATAACCTGTTTTCCTTATTGTTCTATCCAACTGATTATCTTGAAATAATAGTACAGATGGGGGGAAATTTTCTGTTTGTGACTTGAGTTTTGCTCTGAGGACAAATATGTCCCAATCATATGTTTGGTATCATTCTGAGCTTCCTTTTTAGACAGTTGGACAGAAGCACAGAGATTTTTTTCCTTAGCTCATGCAACAGGATTTAAATGAAGTGTCAAACTAGGGAACATTATAGATGAGTGTTCTGGATCCAACTGAGAAACTGCAGTACAGTTGCAGGCCTGGATTTTAAACTTAGCCTGAGACAATGTTAATGCTTAATTTGAGGGCAATTTAAGGTCTCAGTGAATCATTTCACTGCTGCCTACAGAAGTGTAAGAGACTCGAAGAGTGGCATAGGAATGGAGGAATTCTTGCTGTGTGGAATTAGTTCCAATGAATCTATAAGCAACCTGTATGGAAGACAATTTTAACGAGCTTACTCATCCCTGTGCTGCAGTTGGAAGGCATGGTAACTGCTGAAATGACTGACTGGAGTTCTAAGTTTACCTTTCCTATAGAACAAGGTGCACTGTGCACTTGCTCTGTGCTTATGCAAGATTGCTGCTCTTGGGTGACATGCAGCATTTTTTTGGTAATTGCCATGCAAGGCAATGCATGGAGCTGCTTTTTGTCCTCCCCTTGAGTGGTTTTAACATCCTTTGACTTCTAGACCATCTTTCCATCCATTTTAGGGAGTGGATTATATCCTGCTGTTCCCTTTCCTTTTCTCAGAGGGAGGTCGAACACTGGGATACTGTTCAGCTTGATAAGAGTAGTCGTAGAGGAATTTTGGGATTTAGCCAGAGCTTTAACTATTCAGAAGCTCTTGTGAATGAAGTAAATTACCCTGAGCATATGACACTTCAAGAGGAGCATTTTATACAGTGACGTACTGGATGCTAAGAATAGCCCTGACTTCATGTGGTTAGATTAACAATCCCGTGCTCCAGAGGTGATGGATGTACAGTCCTTCAGGGTGCATGTCCTTCTTCTGGGCTCTCTGCAGTCCCTGGAGTGTGTCTGTGTGTGACAGTAGTGTGTGTGTATTTAGCTGCTGCAGGGCATGGTTTGGGACATGGCTTTGTAGGTTGAGTTTGCATCTTGGTCTAAGTGAACAACTGTCCAATCAGACCTTTTATTTTGAATGGTAAATCAGATTGTAATGACCCATGCCCTTTTCTGCAGGAATACACAAAAAGTAATTTCAGTATAAGAAATATAAGGAAAACAGTTTCTGCAGTAAACCCCTTGGTGTGCTTTATCAGTAAAATATTTGCTGAGTTTCTAGATGATTAATCATTTGTCTTTTAAAGAAAAAAATTATTACCTTTTTAGTATTTCTTTTAGAAATTGAGTGCTTCATACTATAATGTTTATATTGTTGTCATTATAAACATTGTAGTGTGTGTTTATTCCTCACATTTAATAAAATTAACTTATTTGGAAAATAATCTGAGAAAATCCTATTCACTTATCCCTGGAAACTGAGCTTGATTCCTGCCTATTCTTTCCTCTCAGCAGTCTAAGTGCCTTAATTGATCATCTTGATATGAGGTTTAACTCAGCAGTTAATTGAACTTCAGGGAGTAAAATACACTTTTATTTACTAAACTGCTGTTGTGCTGACATTGGACCTGCCAATGCTCCACTGCATTGAGTTAACAATTCAGAGATAAAATATAGGTGTAGATCAAGGTAAGATGCAGATTATCTCAAAGCTTCTAAGAGAAATATGGAGGCTTAACATGCGTTGAAAGTATCAAACCTTCCTGGCCCTAGTCTGGTTGGTTGGATAAAAGAAAAATTATCAAAGTTACCCAACAATCTTGCCTGATGTGATGCAATATATTTAGGGTATATATATATTACCCTGTGTGCATGACAAGATAGATTTTGACATAGTACAGTTTTTTATATACATAATTTGGGTGCTCTCTTAAGGAATAGAAGTCTTTATCATTCAGAGGATAGCTGGGTGTTCTTTTTTTTCTTCAGAATATGCCCCACTAAGATTCTTGGAGGGCATTTCTCTTGGGGGGATCTCTTCAGTAACAGTGAAGTTGGAACTGCCTGTGTAAGTGTTGATGGTGATGTTTTAATGACTCTAAATAAGAACTGGCTGTGATAAACAGCAAAGGATTGTCAGCATCAGGGAATTTTGCCCTTTTCAAATACCATAGTGTTTGTCAGGGCATGGAACTGGAGCAAGTGAAACAGATGTTCTAGATGAGTTAATATGAACATCTGTAAATGTTGTTTTGCATCTGTGCATGCTGATGAGTGGTGGAGCTGATAAAGGCTTGCAGAAGGTAAAGCACCAACAGAACCCCTATGAATTACAGGAAGATGTTTTCAAAATAATGAAGGGTTAAAATGACCTGCTTAAACCCCACTCCATGCCTCCTGTCTGCAAACTGAGCCTAATCCTAGCTCAGAGCATTAAGATGTCCTGTCCCATCCCCAAAAATAGGATTGTTGAGAAAAAAAATTCACCTCTTTCAACCTTATAACTTACTCCTGGAGTAAACAGCCAGTCGAGAAATTACTGTTATTAAAAAACATTTTGTTCAACTGGGATAAGAATGAAAGCTGAAAATTCTGCAAAGAGTAAACACAGAGTATATTTTTCATTTTGTTTTTGAACCTTGAAGTGTTTGGGATGAAGAGCTCCTTCACCTGCGTTCAAGGATGAATCCTGATAACCAGCAGAGATGAAAAGTCAGCTGGTAAAAAATATGGTGTTTCAAGTTTTCAGACTTGCATCAAGGAGAGCTTGGAACCATGAAACAAATCTGTGAGCTAGTACAGCAGTGAGATCACTAAGGCTAAGTGGCTATTTAACACTTGGGGTGAATATAAACCCAGTGTGTTTTGAAATTTTTAAAAGAATATAGATATTGTATTCAGTATCTGCTCCTTGGGATACTGCATAAGAAAATGCTGTTTGTCCTGCAAATACTAACAGTTTTTGGTTTTTGATAGGAGAGTCTGTGTAAAGGTGAAGGCAATACAAGGTAAAGAGATGGAGTAGCTCCTGAACCCTTGTCCAGTGTTGTGTACCTTGGAAGAGGGCACTGCTCCCCACTCAGCAAGGCAGTCTGAAAAGGAAGCCTTATCCTTTTGGTTATCTTCCATCATTTTAGCTTTCTGGCTAAAATCAAGAAAGCAAGAAATCTGTCTGATCTTTGCAGATGAAAGATAAGATCTGGCAGGCTATAAACTGGAGCAATATTCTTGTTCCTACATATATCACAGTTATTTTGGAGTCTGTATGATAGAAAGGACTGGTGGGAACAGAAATAGTTGTGTGAGGGTAGATAGCACACAGCCGTCTGCCAAGTGAGATTGCAGTTAATTGGCTTATAAAAATTAAGCAATTATATTAATTCCAGAAAGTGGCTCTGAGACTGATTTTTTTTTTTTCAATAAGTTGGTGAAATAACTTCAGGTGTTTATATTTTTTAGATGATTTGTATATATAATTGTTGCTTAAACACCCCTAATCCTGCATGTGTTTGAGTGTTGCTGAATGTTTGTGATGTATCTATATGGTCAGGTAAAACAAAACAGGATATTTATAGTTCAAAACATATACTTGAGCATATACTTGACTATCTCATGAGTTTCAGAAGTTTAATACTTGTGTTGATATATCAGATCTTGTTTAACAGATGGTATTTAAAAAAAGGAATTGATAACAGTGCAAAGAGTATCATTAATGTAAGCATAGGTTTAATTTGGATCCATTTAAGTTGTTCTAATGAAGTCACATTTGTGAAGTCATTCCAGTAACTCATAGAAGGCTCATTATTTGAAAAAATAACTTTTTTTTGCTTTTTATGTTTCTTAATGGCTATTATAAAGCTCATCAGAGAGGATGCACTAACGTGCATAAAAATTTAAAATGCATTTAGGCATTTCTATTCAAATACCAAAACAACACAAATCTTAGTGCAAGTTACTTATGTCACTGAATGTGGGTGGAATTGTCTTGAATGTTGACCCAGCTTGGAAAGATGAGAGAGCAGCAACACTGCAAGCCAAGCCTGCAGTCAGCATCCTCCTCCCAGGAGTCACTGAGTCTCCCAACTATAGGATCCACTTAATCTCAGCCTCTGAACTCGAATTCTTTCTCAAAGAAAGTTTGAATATATCCTGCATCACCTGGAGAACCAGGAGCTTCCCAGTCCTTGACCTTTCTTTGCAGAATTCATGCAGGAATTATTTTCTTTTGTCCCATTAGGATAGGAGAGGAGGGAAAACCAGGATTCTTGATAGTATCTTTTTTTGGGAAAAGACCTCTTTAAACCTGTATCTTTTCACTGTAAAGAGACCACCACAAACAAAAGGTATGTCTTCTCCTAAGGATTAATTCCATGAGTAACCTTGCAAGCAGACAAGACAGGAGACAATTCCTGTGTTTCTAGCAACCTGAAAAAAACCTCCACTGAATCCAGTTATTTTAGGTTTCAGAGCTGCCCATCAGTCAGACAAGAGTTGAGGTAGGTGAAACTGCATTTGCTTTTCTTGGGAAGACATTTCAGAACTATGGTAATTGGATATGGATGTCAATTCCTAGAAATGTGGTCTCCTGGGTAGGCTAAGCCTGCATTTTAGGTAGGAGACAAATGTGCTTTAATATGTTATTTTATTTAAAAAGCCCCTTTGTCTTGCTCATTGTTTCCAACAGTGAGATTAAGTCAGTTTGAAAATACAGTCAAATGAAACTAATTAAATCTGCTAGTAATCACAGTTGTGATTATTATTACTGCAGCCTGAAATTCTCCTTGGGCGGGGAAAAACAAGGGGAATTCTTTCTACAGAAAGCTAAAAATGGGGTTCCTTTGGAGCAACAGCAGATAAAATGCAGGACCTAGAAGCACCATGGTAATTGCACTCTAAAGAAAGCTCATACTCAAGTGGCTCAATAGCATTCCTGTACATGAACAAAAGCCATGTAGCCTGTGTGGCAGAAATAGGTGACAGAAGGCTCTGACTCATCATGTGGAACTGTAATTTAAGTTCAAGGGGGATTTTTCTATCTTGGATCTATTCCTACTGGCTCAGATGTCTCATAAGCCTTTAGCACCTAGTTTTAATAGAGCCAGTGCCTGCAATTGAGAGATGGGTTGGATGCAGGGAGCAAAATACTACTCATCTTAAAAATATCTTCCAGCTAGAGCTGAGGTAACTTTGTGCTGATAAGAAGCTTCCACTGACCTTTACTAAATCTGATTTTCTAGATTTAGAAAAGTCTCAACTCCCTAAGAATTTGCTTAGTGAAGCACTGAGAAGCAGATGCAGTGTAGGCATCTTGGTGCTTCCCACTCAGTACAACTTTCTTTTAGCAAACAAGTTTCTGCCAATGAACAATGTGTGAGGGGTCACTGCTGGCTCTTATCATTCTTAAGTAGTATTTTTTTTTATGTTAAAACAAATTTTATATAAAATAACATAATATTCCATGAAAGTTTGTTTTACAAGTAGTGCTAATATTGGTGAAGACAAGTAGCTCCCCTCTCTTAAAGATTCATAGGGTATTTTTCTAATTATTTTCAAACTTTACAAGTCTGTCCAGCCCCTTTAATACCTAATACATGAGTATTGTTTGATCAAAAGAGCAAAACTATAGTAATCTCTAACTTCAACCAATTTTTGGTAAAGATCTGAAAAATATACATCAGCTATATATGCAGGGGCCTTTTTAGGTATACAAAATCTTGAAAAAGGTAGATAAAGGCAGAGCGTCTCAAATGTGGGAGCACATAGGATGTTCCAAGTGAGGCAAGAGCAAAACTGCTGCTGTCATTATACCATTCCAGAATCTGAGCATCCTTCAGGCAGGCTAACACAATGCAGTGACTGCTTGGCTGGGAGGCTCATCATGCTGTCCCCAACAGGTACATGAGGCAGATTTGTGGGGCTCAGGGTGACTGAAGAGGAGGCTTCAAATGGTATTTTAAAAAATTCTGCTTTATAAAGGCTTACCACTTTAGTGACCAAATTAGTGACCTAACGGAGGGTTAGGAGATCATATTTTGGTCCTAAATAAACAGTGGCAATTTTTGACTGTTCCTTTACTGCTGTAGGCACTGATGAATAAGCTGTACTGGCCATGCAGTGGTCAGGTGTTTCCTTGGGTGTTCCAGGAAGATTTTATTAGAAAATATACTAACATTTCCCAATTTCTGATAGGGGAGTGCAGAGAGGGAAGAAGAGAAGCAGTGTTAAACTAGTATTTACCTGCTCCAGTTCCCTGAAGCCCAGGCCTTGTGCAGGCAGTTCAGTGTGTGATGGGATTGGTACTGACACAGTCTGCACAGGACTGCACTGCTGTGACACAGATCTTTGTTAACAGAGCTGCCTTAATTAAAACCAGAGTTCATTATGGAATTCTGTTTTGACCCTCAGAGTTAGATTTGAATATAAAAGAATTCCTCTTGGGAGCTGCATAGAAGAGTTTGGAAATACATCTGAAATGGGAAATTGATTACAAAAGAGGCAGAGACCCAATGCTGGTGAATCCTGAATAGCTCTGATAGAGTGAGGTGGAAAGGACCAGTTCTGGCTGAGCAGTCCCTGGGGTGTTCCTTCCTTGCTGGGGCTGTTTCCAGAGAAGCTGAAGTGCTGTAACAGCCCCAAGCTCCACTCAGTGATGCTGCATCCTCTTTTTTTCCATAGCAGCTAGCTCATGTCCTCTGCACAACTGAGAGTAGCTCAAGGCCATCATTTCATGCATGACTTGGTAAATTGTGCAAGAAAGAGCACTGCCAAATGAGGAGCTATGCCAGTTCTCAATAAGAGGGCCATCTGTGGCAAAATGTTTTAGCAAGTTTGAAAACAATTGAGTTCTTTCCCATTTTTACTTTGATTTCATTTAGCATGTAAGTAACTTTGCAGCCTCCCAAGAGAAATTTATGTTACTGTACCCTTGTTTGCTCTGCATTAAGTTGTTCTTGAGTCAAATGGTTCCATTTCAGGCCTGATCCTGTGTGGTACTGAAAAATGATTTTGCATCAATGTGACTTTTGATTCCTGTTGGACACATTTGTCAGCGTAGGTGAAATTCAGATATTTGTGAAAGATAATAAGCATATAAATAAATTCTTAGTAGTTACAGCAAAAGTAACTAAATGTAAAAGTAGTTTATTGCTGGAACTACAGCATTTTTAAATTTGGAAAGAATTCCAAGTAAGCTTCTCTCCCTTAACCCAGCCTGTAATATCTCATTACTACTTTGTTTAATGAAATTTAAGAAGTTGTTGCAATGGAGTTTTCATGTAGCAAGGATTATTGAGGAAATCTGCCATTTGTTTGAGATCTCTCAAATTGTCTTAAACTCTTGCAAAGAAGACTGTAAATACTACCTCTATTGATGGTAGAGGGGCAATAATGGGACCTCTAATACAGTATTTTTTAAACTGTTTTTGGTGTAATTTCATGAGAAGAGTTTTGGTTTTTTAAAGAACATGATTATACTTAGCTTACTTAACTGCACTATCTAAAAGCAAGAGGAAAATTGGAGTTGTTTTCTGTAATCTGGAGGTTTAATTTGACTTTCAGCTGTCTAACATTCTGAGGTTAAGCACCTTTCAGCTGGTAGAGTAAAGCAAATTAGAGAGCAAGTTAGTGTCACTCACTGAGGAGTCAGTGACAGAGACAGAAATCTGCCGTGGAAGCATTGCCTGTACCTCGCAATTTGGCTGCTTGTTTCTGTTGGCAAGTGCTCTCTGCAACAGGTCATGAACAGAAAGAGGGAACCTTTCTGTAATTTGATGTTATTTTAGAAGGGACGGAGTATGAAGAAAATTCCTGACCTTTAAATATATGTTTACACAGGAGACAGGCCTGTTAGGGAAACTTCAGGTGGGAAATATCCTCAGAATGCATGATTCCAAACTTGTTAAACTTGTGTTGTAGCTGCTTTTAGAAAAGTGCAGAGTTGCCCATGTGGAGCAGGCAATCATTTAAGGGTGAATCCACCTGCCTCCCAGAATAAGGGCTGTCCATGAAGATGCTCAGTGCAGGGGTGTTAGTGTTTGTTACAGTGCTTTTGAAGTAAGTGTTCCCTTACACAAAATTTACAGGGGTTGGACACTTAAATGCAGCTTTGTTTTCTTGTTTCTGCTGAGTGAAATTGATGACTTGTCATGTTTGCAGCTCTTTAAATTAACTGTGCAAATATACCTAGAGATGGAATACGAATATCTATTAAAGCAGTAGACTTAATTTTGCAGCATTTGCTCAGTTCTGTAGGCAGTAATCTGCTTGAATTTGGTGAAGCTTTTGGGAAGACTGTGTATGTATTGCCAAGATTAATCCCACTGTGTTTGCACAAAATTTTAATATGCTCTATTCTAATTCTAATTTGTAAATTTGGACTGTTTATAGCATGATATTTCACAAAATTTTATGAGTGTAATTGAGGAAAAATATTTGGAAATAATGCTAAACTATTTCTAAATTTGGATTAATAAAAATCATATAGCTCTGAAGTTAGAAAATGTGGGTATTTCTTGTATTGGTCTTTCACACCATTAGACTCAGTGTATTGTACACTTGTTTACTAAGCATTTCCCAAAAATATATTCTAAACATAGGCTAATGTTAGTGCTGCAATTTTTTACCATTGTGAATTTCACTTGTATTTGAGGATTTTGAATCTGTTTTTGCTGCTGTTCCAGTAAATCTCCTGAATGATAACACTGAAATAACCCTTACACAAGGATGGAACTGCAACCTCATCTCCAGTAACCGTGACAACATCACTATAATATTTACAGGGGGAAAATGTTCATCCAGGGTGAAATGCAGAGATGCATTAAAACATCAAACATTTAAAAAAAAGGGCGGCAGCTGAAACTGCTTAATTGCTTTGCTTAGAAAGACTAATGTAATGTCTGAGGAAGCAATCCCTAAATAAGTTAGGAGGTGAGATCTTTCAAAGGAGGAAAAAAACCAGGCATAGACCTATCAGGGAATTCAATGATGAGACTGTCAAGAGCAGTAAAGCTTATGTGTTGTTAAATGCCTTTGGGAGAGATTTCTTGGTGTTCTGTGTTTTAATGTAGGGAAAAGCAAACTTCAGAGGGTGAACATTTGGCATTTTCCTATTTGGACCCAAAAGTTTCCTCTGGCACAGGAGTGGGGGGTCTGTCAAAACGTGTGACTTTGCCTTACTCTGAAGTCTTCAGTGTGGGAATGAGCATGCCTGTAAAGGATGGAGCATGGAGGAGGCCATCCCTCTGTGGTACTCTAGCTGGCACATTCATTTGTGCTAAACCAAATAAGTTGTGGCAGCTGGAGCAGGATGGTGGAAAGGAAAAAGCAGGAGAGCAGTGGAGTGAGGAAGAAGGCAGAGCAGTGTGTGGTGGAGGGAGGTTGAGGTGGGGTGGGCAGGGAGGCAGGAATTGCTCTAAGGCCGGGGGGGTCTGACACGGGGGCTGTGAGAGGGGAATGGGAGATGGGGAAGCAGGCTCCAGGCTCTGAAATGGGGGATGTGGGAAGGAGGATGGAGCAGCAGGGATGCGCAGATGGAGCTAACTTCTACAGAGCTTTTTTGTGATATTTGCCTGCTGTCTGGAGCTTTTAGGGCTGCTTTTAGTGTGTAAGCTGCTGCTCCACATTCATTCCCCCGAGCCCCACGGCAGGGATTTCTGCTTGACAGCCCCTGCACCAAGGGAAAGGAGAGCACTCTGGGGTTTCCCGGGCTACCAACCTTTGGCCGGGGGATGCTACCGCGGGGAGAGCGCTGGAGTTTGCCGCTCCTGCGCCCCAAACCCGGCGTTCTCGCCGTTCCCCCAGATCTGACACCCCCTCCCCCGATTGCCTGCGTCTGACTCATTCGCTGGTGCTTGTGCAAGCAGAGCGGGGCGGGGGGGTGGGGTGGGGGAGAAGCCTTCAAAGTATCCAGAGCGGCTGCTCCGGCTGTGGCAGGGCGGCCGTGAGCTGCGCCCTGCAAGGGCGGCGGTGCCGGGGGCGGCGGAGCGGAGCGCGCCCGCAGCGCCGCGCAGGCGGCCCCGGGTGGAGCCGCCGCACCTCCCGGAGCCCGGGCAGTGCCCGCCGCTCCCAGGGAGCGACAGCAGCTCCGTGCCCGCCGTCCTGGGGAGCTGCTGCGGCAATATAGCCGTTTAAAAAAAAGGGAAGAGAGGAAAAAAGAAAAGGGAAAAAAAAAAAAAAAAGATGAAGATGCTTAAATGCCTCCTGCCAAAAGTAAAGAGCGAATCTCAGTTGCAGTGGCTCTGCTAAAACTTGATCATGCGGGATTTCAAGCGATAAAGAGCTGCCGGGCTGCTATTTACTGCGGTGGGAACAAGTTGCAGGATGAAATCCGGGCGTTAAGGGACCTGTTTTCCACTTCGCTGTTTGCAAAGGAATCTACTGAAATGACTTTGAGGATCTTTAAACTGGAACTATGTGGAGGGAGAATGCAGTAAGTAGCGCTGGTGGGAGCGCGGATCGCGCCCAGCTCGGGGCAGGGGCGCAGGGCTCGGGCTCTCGGTGCCGGCTCCGAGTTCCCCGGCAGCGCCGAGGGCCGGGCAGGGAGCGCCGGCTGCTTTGCCTGGCGAGCCAGCGTCCTACATAGAGCTGGGGGTGCTTGAAGAACTGCCTTCATGCATATTTACTGATTATGAATGAAAAAAACCGGAGCATTCGCGCTTTCCGTGGCGGGCTCTGCTTTAGTGTCTCCCTGGGTTTGTTTATGGTAAATTGGGAATGAAGCGGTTCTGATCCAGGAGAGCTTTATCCCACACCGCTTTAGCTGTGCTCCGGGTTATGCTCGTTCTGAACCTGCCAAGAAAACTCCTGCCCTTGCTCATATTAATTAGCTTCCTTCTAGCTGCGCTTTCCAGGTTGGATGTCTCTTCCCTCAGCTCTCAAACCCGTCCATC
Organism: Melospiza georgiana; assembly: GCF_028018845.1. Taxonomy (NCBI): domain Eukaryota; kingdom Metazoa; phylum Chordata; class Aves; order Passeriformes; family Passerellidae; genus Melospiza; species Melospiza georgiana. The sequence goes on from NC_080445.1 coordinate 10,443,698, forward strand.
TCACTTGGAAGCACACGGGCAGTTGGGAGCTCAGGATTTTCCTGACCTGGATAAGATGAGAGACGTATCCCGGACGGCTGAGGGCTCACGGAGCTGCTTTTAGCAAAGAGCTGAAATCTAAGTGAAGGGGGGGAACTTTTGATTGTAGTCACTTTATTTCCGCTCACATACCACACGCGATCGAAGTATATTTCTTTTTCTCCTGTCAAATCTGCAACCTGACTAACGGCTTCTCCTCGTCTCCTCTTGTCCCCCCGCTGTCCCGTCCCGTTCCCCCCGTGTCCAGCCCCCCCTTGCCTGTCTCCCTGTTCACGTAGCTGCCCTCCCGGGATGCCATGTCGCTCGCAGGCTGCGGCGGGGATCACGCGTGCGGCCAGCGGCGCGGAGGCCAGCCCTGAGCCCGGGCAGCGAGGGGCGCGACATGCCCGCGGTCGCGACATGTCCTGCAGCGACACCGACAGCAGCACCGGCACCTCCGGCAGCCGCCGCCGCTCCGTCTCCTGAGGCGCTGGGTACGTGCGGCCCGCGCCCGCACGGGGGCGCCCTCGCAACGCGGCCGGGCCGTCCGTGCGCGCTCCCGGCACCAGCGAGCCGTGCCCGAGGGGGGCTCGGAACGGGGGGATCGGGGGCCCCCAGCGTTCCTCGGGCTCGGGGGGAAGCCGGGGCAGTTCGGTGTGCTGTCCCACCGCGCTCCGTGTGACGGGGCCGGCGGGAGCCCGGCCCGCAGTGAATGTGCAGCGCTGATGTGCGGTTGGATGCTCTGTGGAGTGCCCCGAAAGGAGGTGGCTGTGCTGCAAGCCCCTGTCTGGCTGTGTGTGTGTGTCAGCAGCAGGCGGCTGTGGCTGAGGATGGGGATAGGGCTGGCGGGATGAGAGGGGAGATGTGGAAAATGCCACCCCTGATTGGACAGCCCCGCTTGTGTGCTTTGCGTGACGCTCCGCAACAAGCTTGGCTTGATGTGGCACAGGGACTCCCTTCCTGCAGCTAGCGGAGAGCCAGTGTGGGGGTGGAAATCCCCCGGGGCACAGAAACAGGGGGAGATCTTGCAGAGTCAGACCTGCTCTCCTTCTCCCTCCTTCAGATAGCTCAGATCCCTTCTGTGGCTCATCTCTCTCCCCATCCTACTCCGTCTATACTCAGCCCCCTACAGAGACTCAGTGAAGACGTGAGGTAACCGGTGCAGTGATGCTCATTTATGGAACACCCTCCCCTTCAACACTAGGGACAACTTTGTGTCCGAGATCAGCAGTTCTGAGATGCTCAAGTTCTGAATGCTGCATGAGAGGACAGAGAAGAATTAAGATAGAATATTGTGCTTTTGAATCTGTTCCAGAAATGCAGTAGGATTCCTTAAGCAGCGGCTGCCTAGGGGGGATCCTCAGAAATAAAACAGCATGAGTTTGGGATGCTGTGAGATGTATGGAGTGTGTGAACTGGGGTTTCCAGCAGACCTTTGGCTCACTTCTCTCATTTTGGGCTAAAATACCTCTCTCGGATAGACCGTGACTAAAGTTTAAATAGATGTCCAGGATGAAGGAAAATATTCTGGATGGAAAAAGATTGCTTTTACCTATTTTAGCACAGCAAGGTTAAAGAGAAGGATGAGAATGTCTTTTTTAAAAATTATGTCAGTCATTTAAATTTTGTTGGCTATCCCGGAAGAATTTTAATGGGTCTTTTCTCTGAACTTCTGCTACAGTTTTTGCCTTGCTCATGGAAGGCCAGCTGTAATACTGTCATCAAGCCAAGTTTTTGATAGGATATAAGAGGCTTGACTTGGAACTAAGGTGAAGGATGCATTATAAAAAGCTGCTAAAGTTTGCATTATGCCCAGAAGCTTTCTGTTTAAAACCTTCTTTGAAGATATGCAGTATATATATATTTCTCTACTTTCTTCTTATGCATTGTGATCGCTTTTACAGGGGATAAAGCTGGCAAAGATGAGGAAAATTGGCTGTGCTCTCCTGGTACTCCAAGCTCTTCTGGCACCTTTGGATCTTGTTCGTGGAGCAGAGAAAAATTATCCCATCCTGAACATTGCAGTGATTCTGGGAAGGACCAAGCACATAACAGAGAGAGATATCAGAGCTCTCTGGACCAGGGAAATGTCAGCAGACCTGACTGTTGATATCAATGTCGTGACTCTTCTTGTGAACCAGACTGACCCTAAGAGCATCATAACACATGTTTGTGACTTGATGTCAGGCACCAAGATCCATGGAGTGGTTTTTGGAGATGACACTGATCAGGAGGCAGTAGCTCAGATTTTGGATTTTATTTCATCTCAGACTTCTATTCCAATTCTTGGAATTCATGGCGGGGCCTCCATGATAATGGCAGATAAGGTAGGAAAATTTATTAAGAGCTCTTGCTATTCAGATGTACTTCATTGTATTGGTGTCTATCATGAATAATTGCTACAAGCAAGTTTAAAAAAGATGCTCTTAATTGTCTCTCTGTACTTGAAAAAGTATGTATAATGGTGTCTTTGATGGCTCATCAAATATTCAGAAATATTTCAGGGTTCATGCCTGAAACTCAACTTTCTAACACTATCAAAGCAGCCCTAATGAGATATTACTCTCCAGCACATGGAATGATGGTCAGTTAAAAAACTTCAATGGCTAATATGATCAATACATGTAAAAACAGCCTCCTAATAGTAGGATCATCAAATAATTTTGAGGATAAGCTGTAAAACTATAAGCAGATGTTCTGTGGTGCTTATGAGAAATAGCAAGGAATAGATGCACCTGAATGTATCTGGGTGCAACAGTAATAATAGGACAATAATAATCCAGGCTTTAGTGGTCCACTACAGCATCTGAATTAAGTAGTCATGCACACATGAACCACTGCATTCCATGAATTCATTGAATGAGATTTTTGCTAAATGGATAGTTGTACTTTGCTACTGTAGTTCATGAAAATCCAGTAAGGGCCGTCTGAAATCTGGAGGTAATGATAAATGGTCTTGTTGGAAAACATATTTTTATGTAATCTGTTGTGAGACTGGAAGAGCAAAAGTGACTCATGTCCCAAGTTCCTTAATGCTGTAAGGATTTTTAAGAGCTCTTTGCTGGCACTGCAGCATTGATTTTGAGAGGTGATCCCTGCTGCTCCTGAGACAGGCACTGAGTGCAGGGCTCAGCTCTGCTGGGGGCTCTGCCTCACTGGGACTCGGAGGAGCTCCCGGTGCGGTGTAAGAGAGGAGAGCTCAGAGAGAGCGCATGTGTGCAAAGTCACTGGTTTGCCAGCACTTGAGCATCTTTAATGTGAATTCTAACTTATTTCCTGGTATTTCCATGCTTTAGGGTTCCTTATTCATTGAATATTATCTTTTCTTAAGAGTGACTTTTGAGTAGTAAAGGGCTCTCTGAACACATCTGAAAAGGAAGTGGTCCAGATGTATTATTTTGTGAAGCTGGGGGGAAAAGAAGCAGGGTTAATTATGACTGAGGAATCAGCTTTGAACTTTGGAAACTTTTTACCTCTGGAATAGACTTTTTTCCTTTGGGATAAGAGGTCTGTTTCTCTTATTCTCTTATTTGAATAATGGTCCTATAGAACTTGTCATACAAGGGAGGACAATAAGTACTGAATTATAGCAGGGGTCCTATAACAATGGCTTTGACATCTTGATTTATACAGAAAGATCATTACAATCAATGCTGCTATCTCAAATGCAATTGCAGTGACCAAATTACAGAGGCAGTTACTTCATGTGCTTTTAAATTACAGTGCAGATTTACTTGTCTTTTAAAGCTGGGTTTATATGTATTTAGTGCTTCTATTTGATACATATTTCACTTAACTGTGTCTGCCAGTGTAAGAACACTTGATCTCAGCCAGGGCTAAGTGATGAAACACTGGAAGAAATTCTTACAGAATCATCTTCACTCTTGGTGGCAGATGCAGGATGTTACTGATACAGATCTATTTTTACTTTTATGTAAGAGCCTCTAGAAAATGAAACAGTCTATTTTTCTGTCTCAGTAAATTACTACTATTTTCACTGTATGCTAATATCATTATTGTATCACTGCCATTTATTTTAGGGGTTATGAAAGTTTTATTAGCAAACTTTCCTGCTGAAATTTAGCTTCTAAGATTTCCATTTGGGAAATCAAAATTGTCTTTTGTGTGTTAAAACAATCTAACAGAGCAGTCTTCAGTAGCTTGAATTGGGTGAAGGAATTGTTTGTTCATGCAACTAATATTGCCTTAATTTTCAGCCTGACCTTTGCAATGTGCAGTGTCTTGCAGTGGGGTTTGGAACATCTCAGTAATGAGACTTGCAGGTGTCACTCAATTAACCATTCATTTAGGAATGAATTCCTTGGAGATGAAGTTGAAATTCACAGTGCTGTCATAAAGGCGGGGAGATGAAATCTGAGGGAGAAGGATTTGAAATATGAAATGTTTCAAGTCTCTGTCAGGATTTTAGCTGGCACACAGAGGTGTTGGCTGACTTGTGAAGATTATTTTAAGTCTCCTGCTTTGTCTCATGCATTGAGATGCCTGGCTGTGCAAAAGGTGCTTGGTCCCACTCCTGCTTGTGGATGTAGTGCTCTGGCACTCTAATAAGGCCATTTCATTTATGTCCCTATCCTATGAGCTCTGTGCCAGGTTGTTATGTGATGCTGAACTCAACTAAACTGAGGGCACAGGAATGGGAACTCATTTATAATGCTCTATACTGCTGAAGACTTCACTGAATGACTCAGAGGAGATAAGCTACCATATTCTCTGTGGCTAATAAATATTATGTCAATGTGAATCTTGACTGAAGACCCATATCTGTAAAAAAAGAAAACTGTTTTATATTTCCAAGAATGAGGTATGGCCATATTTGGAGTTTGCAGTGATTAATGCAGGACATAGAGCTTTTGAAGTGCTGTGTCCCTGTCTGAACATCTGGGGTGAGTGGTGTGTTGTCTAGACTGCCTCCTTTGCCAGCCCAGCTCTGCTTCAGTTTGCTCAGTTTGCCTGCACTATCTGAGGAGGGATTTTGCATGATTCAGACATGGAAAATAGACAGGCATGTGAAGCCAACCAATCCAGAATGTTTTCTGAACTCATTGATCTCTTTTCACCTGATATCAACCCTACCAACAAACCAATGGGACACCTGGGGGTTTATGGCACTTACCTGCTCCTGACTGTGCTGCAGAGATGCCCTTTGGGCAGTGCCACAGCTGATTTTATCCCCTGCTCTTGGCAGGAGCTCTCCTGCCAATGAGCTGCTCCTTGGCTTTGGTCCCCAGTTCTGCCACGCACTTCAAACATTTTCAGATGTGGGAGAGTCTGCTGAAACAAGATGAGAATTGTCTGGGGCATCTGTGCCAGCCTGCTGTGCATCAGCATCCCTTGGAGGATGCTGAAAACAGGCTGGCTGTTTATTCTTCTTGTATCTCTTGATATTTGAGACGTCTCAACAAACATTGCTTAGGAACTGTTTTCTGACTTGAGCATTTGTTTCAAACATAGTTACCTTTGTTTCACCACATGCTATGATTATAATGGCAGTATTTGTGATACTTTTTTTTTAAAACAGAACATGATGTGTAGTTCTGTGTCAATGCTAAAAGACTTCTTCACATGTGGGAAAATTATCCCTATGTATTGTAAATATGTCCAGGAATATTTAGTGTCTTTGAAAGATACTGCTTTTGCTGATTGCAAACCTAAATGTTTCCAGAAGTCTTTCTAAAAGACATAATTTGAGGCATTTTATTCTTGTGGAAGCACTCAAAGTTATAACATAGTCAAGAAGTGTTAAGGGTGAGGGTAATTTTCCAGAAGGGCTATCACAAAGTGATACTTCTTGAAACAGATCTGGGAATGTTATGCAAAATAATTAACTGCTTTTCCAGAAGGTTAGTGCTATATATTATTGCAGAATCATCCTGTGAGAGCCCTGGAGGTTAGACAGGGTTGCTGGAGGTTGTCTAACCCAGCCCTTGCTCTCTGATGAGCTAATATTGAAATCAGATCATACAGTCAAGTTTTGAATATCGCCCTGGAAGTAGATACCACAGCCTCTCTGGGCAATCTGTTTCAGCAATTAACCTCTCTCACCATGCAAATATTTTGCTTTTATCTCATTAGAGTTTCCCTTGATACCACAGGCTTTTGTTCTTTTGCTGAGTCTGAGTCCAGCTCTCAGTGCCATTGCCGGCTGCAGTTACAGCGCTCCTCACCTGTCGCTTTCCTGGGGAAAAGGTTCCTTCAGCCCTTGCACTTCGGGCGTCCTTGGATACATCGGTGCCTTGTATGGGGAGACCCAGATAGGGCAGGGGGCTGCAGGTGTGGCCCAGCGGGTGCTGCGGGGGGAGCAGCGGCTGCCGCAGCCGGGCTGGGCTGTGCCGCCGAGAGGGAGCACTGCTGACTCACCTTCAGCCCATCCCCTGGGCCCCGGGGCTCTGCCGGACACTTCATCAGCATCGCGTCTAACTGCTCATAAGCACCCAGTGAAACTCTGCTTTGAAATCTTTCCTTCCTTTCGTGGTGATTTTTTAGGTACTTCAGTGAAACACTTGAAGATGTTTGCATTACTTGTCATTTTCACCTCATTATAGGTATAGCTGGAATTGCTTTGTTTTAGCTCGTTTGAGAGGCACAAAACCGTGCTGCACTTGTGCAAACCAGAGCTCTAAGCAGCTGTGATCAGAGCACCCCACAGACTCCGGGCTCTGGAGCATTTATGCTCCCATATCTGTATGTGACTTAGATGTTCAAGTTCCTCCACACATCCTCCAGCCTCTTTGCCAAATGTCTTCATGGCACAGGGATTCTCTAAAGGACCAAAAGAGGTTCAAAAGCCACACTTAACTCTTCTACTATGTGTAAGTGTGCTTCAACTCCTAATGCTTTCAACCTTCTTTGATGGATAGCAGGGGGATGTTGTATTTGTTTTTTATTGTAGAATCTTTTCTGGAGGTCATCCTACATGGAATGTGCTCATTAATTCATGTGTCTGCCATATGCATACATAGATTTGTCTAGTCCGTTTAGTTGGCTTGTAAAAGCAGTTCTGTATTTCATTATAGAAAACTGTAAATTTAAGATTTTCTATAATAGTAACTTTTCATTTCCCCCTTACTGATGGCTGATGTGTATGGCACTATGTATCTGAGCATGATACTCACATTGGCTTTGTTACTGTTAGGAAGATTAAACCACAGGTTAATAATACTTTAGTGCAAAAATAGCTGTATTCATATAACTGCTGTTTCAGGTCTAGACATAGTAGCTTGCACTACTACATAGTCTGTTGCACACAATATTTCCAGCTTCTGACTCATTTAAAGAAGCAATTGAATTTGATTTTCTTCCTTTCTAGCTGTATGAAGGTCCCTATGGGAAGAATAACCTTCAGATATTCTAATTTTTATTTTGAGCTGCAATAGGAATGTAGCACTGACCTCCTTGCAAATCTGTGTTTACTTGTCCATGTCCATAAAGTCAACCTATATGTACTTTTAAGAAAGTCTTGCACATCCATAAGATTTTTAGACCTAGAACGTAATCTGTGGCAGTACCTTTTGCACATTCTGCAATTACACATTTTGTAATCAGTGGTGTTAAATGGTTAAAAACATGCCTGGGATTTGTCCTGTTGAGGAGAATGAAGTGAGTGCATACAATATCCCGTGTTTTTCCTCCTCAGGAGGCAGTGCTGTGCTAGGGTGAGATGGTTGGGATAGAGCCTGCTGGTTGAGACATTGCCATTACTGTGCTGGCATGGCTGGGAGTGTTTGCCGCCTTCAACTGGGTCTTGGAACTCAGAGGAGCATTATATTAATGATGTGAGCTTTGCTTTCTTGCTCTCTTTCTCCCATTCCTTTTACTAAAGGGTTTTCCTAGCAATAAATTTTCCTAGAAGTGATTTTATTCTTCCTCTTTCGCTTGTCCATGAAAGCTTATCCCTCTTAATTGGGTGAAGGAAACATGGATGGATTTCTGGAATACTGCAAGAGTAGACTTGAACTGTCACTCTTATGGAGCTCAAGGGAGGGATATTTAATTTAATTTTCCAAAGCAGAAGGAAGATAGTTTTGAAAATATTAGGAACTTTGGTAACTAATGAGCAGGTTATAGGAAACTGAAGTCTTCTAGAGTTTGCTTGATTTTTCATGCAGTTTACATGTAGGTAAGTTCCTGATATCTTAGTTTGCTTAAATTTGCAGCTGAGCTGAGGGGTGCAGGGCTGGTTTCCACACTCCACTCATTTAGGAGAAAGGATGGTTTGGCTTCACTTTAGTCCTTTGCAGTAAGCTGTATATTTTCATCTCAAAGGTACTGATTTCTCTCTTCCAACTGTTCTTAGTTTTACCTTGGAAATAGAAAGCTTTAAGTATCTTTGTTTTGAGCAGCAACATCTTAAAACTGCTGGCAAGTCCCTGTTGTAGATCACCCAAGCAATCTCTCCAAACTTTTGCCTGCCTGTGGCTAATTACAACACAGCACACTCCTGGGCTGTGAAAGTAGGACACATGACCTTCAGCATGATTTTCAGCTTCCAGAAACTCCTGGTGACTTCTTTGGATTTTTTTTTTCCAAGAACATTCTCAAATAGAAAATTAAAAAATATTCCTTTTAAGCTATAAAATAATTATAGGTCATTACAAAATACATAGCAAGTTTCTGGCAATTAGAATTATCCAGAGAATGTACCTGAAAGTCTAAAATTATGCAGTGTACAGAACAGAAGGGCTTTGATATAGTGTCAAACACATTTGTGTTTCATCTATTAATTATTTTTGAGGATGCTTAGATTACTTGAATAGACAGTTCATTAGTGTGTTTTGTCACTTTATTTGAACTAACAATTTAATTTGGAGAATTTCTCTATAATTTTTTTTGCTTGGAAGACTCTGGGATAGATCTGCCTACGTGGTGATGGTACAGAGGGCTTTGAATAGATGCACAGAAAGAATTTGCAGACTGTAGCTTTTAATTTTTACAAATCTGTGGTCATCTGGTTTGTACTCTTTCCCTTCCCCTCTTCCCTCCTCCTTCCTCCTTTGCCTTTGCTCTTGCCTGGAGCTATGAAGTTGTGTGGATTTTACTGAGAGAGCCCAGCCTGGATTGTCTCCACACCATCTGTCACCATATTGTTTGTTTAAATCCTTGAGATATTTTCTTCTGTACTTCACTGAAATAAATACATAAAGCTGCAGCAGCATCATTGGCTATTTATATTAGATTTAGACTTAATGTCCTTAGGAGAAAACCCCTGTGCTTGCAGTTGAGGTGCATGAGCTGGAGGCACAGTGTGTAAAGCTGCACATGGTTCAGTTCCCTGCCTGCAGAGCTGCAGTGGGTTCAGTGCATCAGCCCAGCCCCTCTGGCTCCTCAGGGGGACACCCAGCTGGGCCCTGATGGCCCTGCAGGGACACTGCTGCTCAGGGATAATGCTCTGTCTCTCCACTCTTTCAAGGAAAATGTTTTGTGCCCTTTGGGAAATGCAGGATGAATCCTGTCTGTCCTGAGAGTTGATAGTCTGGGTCAGGGAAAGGTGAAACTCACAGGCTCTGTGAAACCAGAGCTGGAAATGAGGGGTTGGTTAGAAGGGGGAATGTTTGGAGAGAAATTGAAGTGTGCAGAAGAAAGGTAGTATAAAAGCTGAACAGCCATTAGGAAAATGAGTTTTGCTGTTATGCAAATGTGATATTCCAAGTTGCTGATGGGGTTGGTTGGTGCCACGCTGCTGTAAGTTTATGATAGGCAGTTAACATTGTCTCCTTTCCCTATAGCAATTTTTTCTGTATGTTCCATACACATGAAGCTTAAGGGATTAAAAAGTCTCAGTATCTGGGGGGATGAGCAGGTCCCAGGTGTAAAAGTTCTCTCTTATTTGGGGAAGAGCAAAATTCCTCTGGAGAGGTTTGTCCTTTCTGGCCTCCTGGGCTGAGGGGTAAATGGGGTTCCCTGATCAACCTTTGTGAATGATTTAAACCTCTTGAAAAAGGAACCATTTCTAGTCTAAATTTGAGACTAAGATTTTATTTGCATAGTGATTCTTTCAGCTTCACTTGCAGATTAAAGAAATAATTCATGAATGTACATATGTAGATGGCTTGTATAATCCATTTCTTTTCTGTTCTCCTCTTCAACAGCTACAGAAGCTGAACTAAATTTAGGAAATCCAGCAACATTTCTGAGGTCAGACTGGTCATAAACTTCTAGAGCATGGCAGTAACTCCATTTGGTTGTACATTGGTCAATCTTGCTTAGTAAGATGAACATGTTTTTGGATGGGGAAATTGAAAGTAGAGGTACATTTCCTTCTGGCTGTAACACACTGAGAAACACATTAAAGGGTTCTGGATGAGATTTGACTAAAACATTGTAATATTCTGCATACAGCTCCAAATCAATCTCAATTTCTTTTGAAAGAAAGACATCTCTTTGGACATCTTTTGTGTCTTATTTGGGTGCGATCAGCCCTGAGAAATCAAGGTTTGTGATTTTTGGTATACATGCAGGCTCTTCTCCCTGCTTTTTCCTGCATTCCCTTGCTGAAGGTGGAGAAGGAAGGCTGAGAGAAAAACAGGTGGTAATCTTTTTGCTTTAATATTTTCCAATGATTTACCTACTCATTGGGTGGAGCCTGCAGGTGGTGGTGCTTTGGTGAGCTGCATTGGCTAACAGAAATGTGATTTCCCAGCAGGATCACATCCAGCCATTCTGGAGTAGCTTGGATTTTTTTCAGATCAAGACCTCTCAACTTTGTGCATCCCTTGATCTGGGTTTTGAGTAAGCATTTTTGGAGAGGTGCTTCATTACCACATGACTCCCCAGTCAGTGTTTTGGGCTTCCTGTCTCCATCATAGGTTTGGGAAAGTAATTTCCTTCTAGGCTCTTAATGAAGATAGGCTGAACCATTTCCTTGTCACAAGTTCCTTGCTGCAGCATGACTGAGAGCTCCAGTGCTGGTCTTGCTCCATGGCCTTTGCTCAGTGTTTGTGGCTATTTATAACCTGCCTTTTGTGCACATTGCAGCAAGATATTTCTATAAACATGTTTCATTCAAAGGATTGCTGAGTGGAAAGCTGCTTATCTTTTTTTTTTTTTTTTTTTCTTGACAGTGACAGTTTTTTTAGTGTCCTAACTTTTGGTTCAAGATTTCTTTAAATTTATTGATGGAAAGTTTTGTCTATTTGTGCTGAGCAGTTTGCCTTTCCATGTGACTAAATTAGCAATAGGACTGCTTTGTTTTCACTGCATTGATTTTGTGTCTAGTGGAAACACGCTGTGTATGTAGAACTACTATGAAAGAAGAAAGAGCAGGGATTTTATAGCCACCTTTCAGCTCAACAAAATTTGCAACACAATTATGTATGACAGAATATAGAATTAAGGTAATCTCTTCTAAGTAACAAGTTGCTTTTAGGAGTTACAGAAACATATAATTACCAGATAAATTGCATGTTATTTTTTGTGTGTGAGGCTAATTAAGAGTTCTGAGTAAATTGTGTTGATATAGGCATCAGAGCTTATGAAGTACCTAATTGGGATGAGATAAGGCTTGTGAATTCATCATAAGAAAACAAATGCCAGAATTATGAATTATGTGTCTGTATTCTAGTCAAGTACCATTTAGGATGGTCTGGTTTATTTTCAGCAGTCACACTATTTTTGTAGGAAACAAACTAACCCTGTTCTTTATTTGGTTTTGATCTGTTTGCCATCCCCTCCTCTCTCCTTTATCTGCGTTTAACTACTGTTATCTGCAAAAAGGCTGGCAATTCCTTTTGTGGAATCTGGGTTCCAGAGCAAGATGTGCATGGCTCAGCTGCTTAGCATGTGAAACTTTAAGCTCTGTCCCATAACTGTGTAACAGCAAACTGGTGCAGAAGTTGTAAAAAGAAATACTTGCTTTCTTCACTTGCTCTTAGACTGGATTTTCCTTACCCAGTCCATTGTCTGCTCACCTTCTTTTCCCAGGAGCTGCTTCGAATCCCCCTCCTCTGCTGGAGCTTTCAGCTGCTCCCCATCCATTTGCCATTCCACTTCATACTTGACTGTCATTCTAGTTAGGATGGCTTTTTATTTTCATTTATTGCCTTAATTTACTTCTAGTAGAAGCAAAGGTGAGTAGGAGGGAATACACCTCTCAGCCTAAAATTCTGTATCCCTGAATTTTAGGAATGCTGGGACTCTTTCAGTGTACACAGAGCACAGAAGACAGTTGCTAAAATCATCTTAATTGGAGAAAATAAAAATTCTGTGGGGTCCCAAGAACATAGTAAAAACTATGAATTTAAGCCAAACCTCTTCTTATTTAATAAGTTGGAAACAGAGGAAAGGAGTATAAACTGAGCCAGGTGAGTGAGGGCAGTGTTGGTGGGAAACTGAGGTGGTGATAAAACAGAAATAAAAATTGGTGATGGAAGTGCTCTTTTGTGAAAAAACCAGTATGAGAACCAGAATTACTCAAAATTCTGAACAGTTTCCATCTCTATCTTTTCAGGGTTCCTGACCTTGGCATTTTGGGCAATGCTTTTCAGTCCTAAGTCATTCCTTCTGCATTCATTGACTACTTTAGATACTTGCACAGGGAGGTTCTTGGTTTTCCTTTTGCAGTGTGGGGAGTCTGGGCTGGAGTTAACCATCTGGAAACTGATGTATTCGATTGTCTGCTTGTATCCATTCTAAGGCAATTTGAAATTTCTCTACTGCTCCTGTTTTTTTCCATTAGTGTAACCTCTGAGACAGGGAGTCTGTTATAGGCTTTTCCTGAAATAAAATCCTCCCCTTGTTTTGCTGTGCACTTGGTTGGCCACTGATGCTGTTCTGTGTAAAAATTAATTTCTATAAAAATGGAAAGAGTGTTCACTAATTCTCTGATTTGTAGTAATAGAAGTACTTTTTTCTATGCATCTATATTCACTCTGTTCAGGTGCTTTGTGGGAGTGCCTAATACCTTGCATTATTTAGGAACTGGAGTCTCAAAATATATTAATAATTCCTTTTTATAATTGAATTCAATTCTGAATTTTGCATCTCCCATTAGGGCCTTTAGAATACTTGTGGAGAGGACAGACTGACAGGAAAAAATATGAAAGTAAATTTCTTCCCACTGTCTTAGGTGATTGCTGATTTTGCAGTCTGCCCTGTATGTGAAGGTGCTGTGTTATTACTTTAGAAATGCCATTCTGAGGCTCAGGTTCACTGGCACTTGGTTCCTAAATAGTTATTACATGCACTGAACAAATTCTGGATCCTGAATAACACAAATCCTGATGTTGTCTAACATCTGGTTGGATCATGAGGCTGAAAATGAGCAGTGTCTGCAGAGAACAGAGCTCAGGGGAGAGCCGGGCAAGGACAGCCTGGGCACTTTGTGGGGTGAGCTTACTTGTGAAGGGGGAAAATACAAATTACATGATGCCCTCCACACTCTGGGTTAGAAAAAGACAGAAGTTATTTTCATAGCCATTTCCAGATATACTTATCCGGTCATTTTACCAGTCTTAACAACTGCAAAAATAATGTCACACCTTTTCTAACCTTTCTCAGGTTTCAGGCTTGCAATCTCTCACATTCCTGTTGCTCTTTGCTATCCATCACTATTTTATAGTATAAGAGTAGCTGAAATATTTCCAATGATCAGTGAAAAAATTACACTAAATAGATGACTTAGGACAGGTGCAAATAATAAAAGAAAAATCATGTTATTATATCCTGAACCATTGCTCAGTGTCTTCTCACTATATACAGGTATTTTTGCTATATACACTCCCTATATACAAATATTTTTGATGACATTCCCAATTTCTCATAAAAATCAGAGATCTCACATGATCTCTGAATAAAATTTTAAAAGAATGTGTTGGAATTTTGTGATTGCAGCTGTCACCTGCAGTATGTGTGGTCATTGAAAGCCTTACCAATCTTTAGAGTGCTTGTTTAAGTTGTTTTAATTTATTCTTTCTGACTCCTTCCTGGTATGACATGACTCCTGGCTTAAGAGATGTTGGTTTTTGATGTAACTTTTTTACGGTATGAGGCAAAGATCTTTAAATAGGGAGAGATTTCAGGCAATAATAGAGTGTAACAGTCCACCTCAGCAATCCTTATGCCCGTGTAGGTCCCATTGATTTGTTAAGCTGCAGTGCAGCCCTCAGTGGACACTGCCTGAAAACAGTGAGAAACTTAAGCTGAAATAAGAACGAACTCTGCACATTTCCAACACTCTGCTGTGTTTTTTTAACTGTACAAAGTAGGTTATAGGCATGCAAAACCTTAGTTTTAAATAAGTTATGCAGAAGAAAGCTCTCTAGGTCAGCAAAGGCATTTTTAAAAGCTGAGGAACTAAATGCCATGAGGAAAAGATAGTGTGCAGGTCATATACAAGTCCACGTGGAAAGCAAAAATCTTGCTGGTGGGATCCTGACTTTGGTGTGATTGATTTCATTGGGAAGTAAAGGATGAAGAGCAAGTGCAAAGTAAGCAAACGCTTTAAATAATTAGTCCTTTAGTACTTATTTAATTGCCTTTCCTGAAAATTTCAATGCTGCCATGTAAAGAGATAATGAAGGGGTTTTTTTCTTTCAAATGAAGGGCTTAGTATGTTCTTTATGTAACAGCCATAAAGATGCAGACATAGTCTTGTAATATCTTGTAATATGAGATAGAAAGGCCAAGCATGCAATAGACTTAAAGCATTTTCTGCTAAGAAGAGCAATCTCTGGCTAAAGCAATGATTTGGTTTGTTAGGGGCTGCACTTGGGGAGTTCTGTCTCATCATTTACTGGATTGCTAGTGAAATACCCTGTTGACAAGCTGGTTGGTTTAATTTGAGTTAAACCTGATTATTATACACTAACTTATTTAAACTTCATTTTGATAGCTAGGTTTTTGCCTTACTGGGTCATTCTGAGGTTTCATTTGCATATTCCACCCAGTTAAAAATTCTGGTAGCTTTTCTAATTCAGCTCAGATGGTGGAATATTTTCCTTCTTAACAAGCATTCTAGTTTGTGTTAAAAAAAAAATTCTCCTTTCATTAGTTTCTTTTTAAATCAAGTATGTACAGTAAGCTTGGCTCCCTATTGAGCTGGTTTAATCATTTGTTTTTTCCATCTGCAGAGAGCCAGTTCCCAAAGTAACTTCAAAGAGCCTTCCCTGAGTAAAAGCTTCGAGCTTGGGAGCAACAAAGATTACAGAAATGTGCTTATGCAACTGCTTGAAACCTCTGGCTATCTTGACATGGAGAATAGAACTGAATATTTCCCTCTATTATTCTGTTACTATACACCTTAAATATTTGTAACAGAGAGTTTTGCTGCCACTCTGCTTTTGGCTCCCCTGGTGCCTGCACAGTGTGATGCGTCACACAAGTGCACAGACGAGGCATTTGTAGGCTCAAGGGGATCACTGGTGTTCTGGGTCCTGAAGTGATCTCTCATCTAACTCCAACAAGAAAACAACCATCAAATTCAGCCTTGATGTAAATTGTCTATAGACAAGGCTGAAGACTGGCAGCAGCAGCAAATGCAGACTGTTTGTAATATTTTAGATTTGTGCAGGCTTTAATCAAGTGATGAAGAGGCTTCGAGTGACATGGCTCCTGGGGGAGTGGTAATGTCCCTTTTCATTTTAAAAATTTGTTATGTTGACATGTGTAACCTGTCAGTTTGCCGAGAATAGTCAATCCCTGCCCAATACAGGTAGATAGATATGGGGTGCGTATTTTATATCTAATATATATGTCATGTTTTTGAGGGCAGTAACAAACTTAAAGTAGCTAAGATTGCCAGTGTTTGTGAGAATCTGATTCCTATTAAGGTCAATATAAGTAATTGTCTTTATTTCTATGGTCTTCCTCACAAGTGACTGTTCCTCATTCATGACTTTCCAGTCCAGTGGTTGTCATCATCACTTTGAAGAAAAGCTGATTTTTTTTTTTTCCTTTTTTTTTTTTGACAAAACTATCTGAAAATCAGTGTGTCTGGGATTTGTCCCAAATTAATTTCCTGTGGAGAGAAGAGTTATGAGTTTGGTCTCAGTACAACGACTCTTTTGGATTATAATATCTGTCAGTGGAAATGCACTACTTTAGTTTTAACTGAAGCTATTTCAGATCTTAATTTTTGGCTTAATCAAATCCTTAGCACAAGCAAATCTAATTCTGGCATACTATTTCAATTGCACAGACTTTCATTTCTGACTAAGGATTGGAAGGATTAACCCAGATTTTAGCAGTTCTTTCCATGACTGGGTGGATAGGATTAAAATCTGTGCTGCTCACGGTGGCTTTTTATTCTAGTTTTTGATTAGTTATGTCTGTTGACCAGGGAAATTTTCTGAGGTTAAGACTACAGCTAAAAGAACTATGGTGAAGTCACTGGATGGAATTGTATTTTGATTAAAAATACAGCCCAGACATGCTTTGCCTGCTTACAGCACCACAATTTATAGTTTAGTCTATTCTAGATAAATTTTGTTGTTTGAAGTATTTTGTTGTTTGAAGTATTAATAGATATAAATTTATCATCTTTTGGCTGTATAAATACAAATTTTAGGAAAAAATAATTTGGTACAACAGGAATGGCATTAACAGGCCCCAGCTGTAACATCTTGTTAAGGACTGGCTGAACACAGCAGAAGTTTTTGGGCCAGAAGCTGGAAGGATGTTCCTGTGTCTAATTTCTATCAGTGCAGCTATTAGCAATAGATAATTTTCTGGAATAATGTCTGCAATTAGTCTCCCACCTTCTAAAAAGCCCTGATCCTGTAATAAGCTTAGAAATTTGTTACTTCAGTGACCAGGGAATGAAAGTCTCACCTCCGGGAGATAAGGCACTTTGGTTTTGTTTAATCTGGTAAAAATGAGCCTGGGAGGAGGATGTGGTGGCTGGATGCAGGAAGAAGAAAAACTGATGAAACAGCATAAAATGAGTCAGGCAACTGAAACTTGGGTGGGAAATTGAAAGAGGTGAATGGTATTTAGATGAAAAATGAAGAAGCTCAGGAATGGCAAGAATGGGCTGATGTTATGATGGAAACTGGTCAATGAAGAAGGATGAGCATGTTCTTTCTAATTCTACATTCTTTGCATTTACAGAAATCTGGAGATTTCTGCCTCCACTGCCTCCAAATCTAGTCTTATATAAATGTCCAGGCTTATATAAATGTTAGATTTGGTAAAGGTGAAGTGGGAGGAGTAGGATCCTGGTGTACCCCTTATCAGACAATCAGGAACTCTGCTCATCAGCCTTGGAAAGAGACTGGCCTTGGGATTCTTGTTGGAATATGGCAAACTATGTTCTAAACACTTAAAGCCTCATCTCCTAGAAAAGAACATTTCCCCAGAAGTTAGAAGTATCTTTACCTTTTTACATGAAGCAGGAGAACTCGACTTTTTTTGGGTATTTCTGCCTTTTTGTATTTTGTTCTTTTGTGCCTCAGGCAGTGACAGAATTCTCAAGAGAGAAGTGATGAAGATGTACTCTCCACTTGGAAAAACGATGCTGTTTGCTGCTTGTCATCCTGGTGTGTTAGGGGAAAGGAGAAACTGTTACCAGCCCTGGAGCTGCGTGGCTGGGAGGTTGCAGTATCCATAACAGAACCCTTGTGTGTTCCAGGGTTCAGTCTCAGCCTAAGCTGGCAGTGATGATGTCTGCCTGTCAGACATGCTCTGCAGTGTTTTATAGAACCTAAATTTCTGAGCAGTCTGGGTTGCAGTTGCAGCTGGAAACCCAAAACATTGCAGATTTTTCATGTCTATGCTGGATGTTTGTTGCCATTGCACGGTGGTATTTCTGTCTGTAAATAATCAGGTGTTCTGGGCCAAACAGCTGGATTTGACACTGAAAAATATCTTGATGAATGTTCTGACTCTTATTTAAAGCTTTGTTTCATTGCCTAAAATATATTTTTCATTTTTTCTTTTGCTCTGGAGAAAGGGATTGTAGTGATTGCCATGACACGCAGGGGGATGAGCCATGGGCTAATGCATATGTAGTGAAGATAAGGAGGTGATGATAATGTGATTATTGTAAGTAATCTAGTCAAGGGAGTAGAAATTGCAGTATCATATAGCAATTAGTGCAATGATATTTTCTTTTCACTATTGTCCTGAGGAAAGGATGATTTCAGGTGTCTGTTCACAGAGCTTGAAGAGTCTTCAGCTATGAAGGGTTCTTCAGAGACATCACACTTTTATCTGGCCTTGTTGAGCAATTGGAAGTGAGTGTCACTATCACTGAGAATTTGGTTTTATTATTGAATAGCTGTTAAAAAAGGCTACAGAAGGCAATGCTTTCCAGAATCTACAATTTTTGTGTAGATTCAAGCTGTGGAAGAATGGATTTTCAGTACTTGAGTGAAGCTGTCAGGTCAGCAGACCATTAGGAAAGGAAGACTATAGAACCTTAATTGTGCTGCATTATTTTATTGCCATTTTCTGTGGCTATGTTTAAAGAATTGAAATAATGCCCTTCCAAGAACAGAATAGTTCCTAAAACACTTTGATGAAGTGGGCAAAATCTTTTTTCTGATTATTTGCTATGGCTGGAGGGGAAGGTTAAAATGATGTGTTAATGCTACATGTAGTCTACAACACATGGTTAGACCTTTGTTTGTATTTTTTCCTCCAAAAAAGGTTGAACAGCAAATTGGATAAAATTCTGTTTCAAAATGACCAAGCCTGTTTCTTCCCTGAAGCAATTCACTCTTTTTCCAGACTTCATTAATACTGGAATTCTAATCTCTTTAGTTCTTACAGCTGTTTCATTTTCAGGGACCTTCGTAGGCCAATTATTTTGTTAAAATATGCTTATTAATGAAAATATGTTGCCATGTAGAAAGAAAAGGCCAATGCAGATTAAAGAAAGTGCTTCAGAAATTTTAAGGCCCTCCTAGCTGTGCTTTTGGGAGAGCAGAAGAAATAAAATAAAATTGGAATAGCATACTTTTTTTAGGGTTTTGAGTGTTTTTGTGATGAACCTTTTTTCCTTTTTTTTTTTTTTTTTTTTTTTTTTAGTGGGACTGATGTAAAGGGGATACATCTGTTTCTTTGTACTAATGTCATTAAACAGGAAGGTATGCGGTGCTGGAAGAAGTTAGTGTAGCTTTATGAGGCCCTTGCCAGGCACCAGTTTCTTTTTGAAGCACATCCTTGACCTCTGAGTTAGAAAGGCATTGTCAGTCAGTCACTCAGTGCTTCTGTTTTCACTGGCTTACTGATGAGACCATGCAGATTCATGAAATAAAATCGTGTTGCTGGCCCAGCCAAAACTCCTGGAGCTGCTTCCATGTCTACCAACAAAGCCGTGTTTGCAGTTGTTCTCCTCTTGTTTCTTTTATCAACTGAGATTTCAATTTTTGATTTTGAGAGGAGCACCATCTACTTTCAGCTTTGTGTTCATCAAATAAGTTGTGTCTTGATTCCCCTGATCCCTCCCCTGTGCTGCCAGTGTCACTCTGCTCCAGACCTACTTTGCTGGGTGAGCTTTGGAAAAGCATTTGGAGTTTTAAGTTGTCTCTTCCATCGTTTTTGCTCTTTTGCTGCATCTGATCTAGTCTGACTGGCACACAGAAGCCCTCAGGGCCAGGTGAGTTGCCTATGGTTTGCCTCTGCTTTAAAAGTGAGAGTTGGTCTCCTGCCTTAGTTTCATTGGAAATGCCTTGGAATGGCAGCTGTGCTTTGTCTGCTGTTTTGGACAGAAAAGTTGCAGAATTTGCCCTGTATTTTTTCCAAAGGGAAGATCACATGCTGCAAAGAGAGCAAAACATTAAGAAACATCTAGAAAATCAGCAAATGAGCAGTTTGATCTTTTATGTTAAATGATGCTTTTGAAAAAAACTCCATGCATTCATAATTGCTATAATTTTAGTCCAAGTTAAACATGATCTCAAAATCAGACCCTGATTTTCAAAGCTGGCTGTCCTCATGTAAGCTTATCAGTAACTGTCTGAATGGATATGCAGGAAAATTTGTCGTCCTTAAAGGACTGAAGTACAATACAAGGCAGATACAAGTGTGTAAGGAGCTCTTGCTCACATATGAACAATTGATATGTCAGTTGCTTTCTTTGGTGTCATCTTCTATTGAAGTATTTATTTTCTGCTCTTTAAGAGGTGATTAATGAGCTTGTGAGTGATAAGTTTACTCAAAAAGTGGTGCTGGTGATGTCGGGGCATTTCTGTGGCAGGGAGGAGTTGGAAAGGCTGCAGGTGTGACTCCTGGAGAAGGGTTCTGTGGGGCAGGTTCCTTCTGTCCTCCAGGTACTGGACGTCTGAAGTTCAGCCTGGGACATTGTCCAGGGGATGGTCAATCTGCTTTCCCAAACATCATCTGTGGTTTGGGATTACAGCAGTTTTTACTTTATCGTTATTTCAGACATGGATGGCTGATCTGTGCTGCAGTGTTATCTTATTCCATGTACTCTGCTCAGACACAGCTTTTGTGTATCTTGGTAATATTTTAGGGTTGAAACAGCAGACATTAGCAGACACCCAGATTTGGAAGGAGAGAATAGCTAAAGAGTTGTGACAAAATGGAGCAGAAGATGCTATTACTCAGGCTGTCAGAAAAATAGTTTTGTAAATTACATGATTTTAGTCTTTTCAGGGGATGAGGGGAAAAGAGTAAATCACCCAACATATTCCCACTCTGGCACTTAGTAACTTTTCCCGTTTTCTCCTAGTCCAGTGAATAGTCTGTTATTTACCCTACCAGGTATATGAAAATCGGTATTTTCCTCTGGCATACTGCCATGTTGATTAAAGTCCCACTGATATCATTCTCTTTGGGAGCTGCCTTGATGAAGTTTGAAGTTATGAACTGTGAACTGTCTTCCACTGCAGAAAGCCTATCAGGTAAATAAGTTGTAAATCCCAAATGAGAACAAATGCCCTAATAGGATACTGGGCTTGAATATTAATTTTGTTACTAACTATTCTCAATAGACTTGTAATCTACTGGCTGTTCAAGTAAACTGGTTTTCAGGCCTCAATTATCAGTATGGCAGCAAGTACCTATGAAATACTGTGTGGGTAATGAAATGTTCTCTTTCTCTAACTTTTATTGGCCTTTCATTGAGGATAATGGACTTTTGATTGCTGGGAAAGGCAAAACAATAAACCAGATAGTGTTTATTTCTCCTTAGCTTAATTCATCATGTACGCACTTGCTTGTGCATTGACAAGAAACCTAAAAAATGTATTTTCTCTGCAGGGATACACTTTGCTAGGATAGATCAGTTGAGCTGAGGTATATGCTGAAACATACTGAAGTGATACCAGTATGGGTGTAAGCTGTTTAGGAAGTGCTTGCATGCTCCTCTGTGAGAGACCCCTGGGTGTTGCTTTAATCCACTGCAAGTTAAACTGTAACTGTGCCTGCCATTCAGTGAAACAGAAAGTACCTGGAATTTTGACTGATGCTTTTCTTTTTAAAGAATTTATTCCTTTTATATTTGTAAGAGTACTCATCTCTGTGCCACTGGCCTATGAAAGACTAGAAATAAATTCCATTCCAGATCTCCAGTTATTATCCTTGCATAATGCCAATTTACCAAATTGTTAGGGGAAGTTACATCTTGTGTCACACAAAGTAACGTCAATCAGAAAATTTTGCATGCTGGTACCCAGTGCAGTGCAGCAGCAATCACATCACTGGGACTCATTCTGCTCTTTAGTCTGAGAAGGGTGAGCAGAGCACAGGACAACCACTGGGCAAAACCCAGTGTGAGGGAAGATCACTGTGCTTTGAAATCTGAAACAAAGCAAACAGCCTGGCAAGGAGGCTTAACAAGCTCAAGTTGGCTGAGGCAGCAGTGGATGTGTGAGAAATTGAAAAGCAAACAGAGCTGTTTGTGTGCTGGCCGTGCTGTTCAAGGAGACAAAATTTGTGTTCCGTTTGGGAATAATAACAGAGTGTGTCTGTAGAAGAAAGACAAAACTGAGAATTTTTGCTGTGTGCCAGTGTAAGTCAGTCCTGCAAGTGCTATTGAATGAGTTGGTTTTAGCCCAGAAAGATGTATCTTGTTGCCTCTTTTTATTGTATGTATTATTTTTTCCCCTTAAACTTGCTATTTGTTATTAATGATAAATTACATTAATAACATCAGAGTTAAAATGGAAGCATTAGTGGTACTATGGGAAAATATTTGGTTATGGGGGAAAAATGGAGGTATTGTTGTAGAGGGAGAAAAAGCACTGACATTTATTATATGCATAAATGCATTGTCTGGTGATCACATGAATGGTGTTATAATTGGCAAGAGAAATGTTTTATATAGTTCATGGTATGAAATCCATTATTTAACGTAGTTGCATGGTATATGCCAATGCACTGCAACTTAAGCAGCACTTCCCATTTTAAGGATATTTTCTTCTGGTTCATGCTAAAAGGTGAAAACAGACAATGCCTACATAAAAGAACATTCAACAACTACTTAACAAAGTAAACAGGGGTCCCAACTGATATCACTCCTGTTTGTGTACTTGTGGCAGGAAATTTAGATCTTTACAAAAGATTGTTCTTGTCTGGGATGCTCTTGAAGTGGTAGCTATAGTTAACTCTCCCTCTCTTGGAATATAGGATAATTTCTTTCTTAAAAGGAAGTAGAGCAGTGCTTTGTTTAAAGATAACTGATAGCTTGCCTCTTCCAAATTGTGAATAATGTCAGGATCCCCATCTTGGCATGCACTGCGGAGCTATTTTCAGGAAGTGCAAATAAAAGCTATAATTCCTCCTGGCACATCAGGGGTGTGATGGAGGTGTCTGGCAGCATTTCAGTAAAACAATTAGGTTTAGTGGAAAGGATTCCCTCTAGGCATGACTGTCAGTCAAAGTATAAATAGAGGATGAGAACCTCCTGCCCCAGCCTTGGGACCTCCTGGGCAGCAAGCTCCAAACCAGCCAGCACAGGTGATATGTAATGCTTGTCCCACGATTTCTGGATTTACAGCTTGCACACTGACAGGCAAGGGGCTTGCAAATTAGATGTGTTACAGTCTGTGAGATGAGGCAGAACTCGGATGTTTCAGTGTTTGACATTTGTAACGAGGTATGTGGCAAGAGAAGGCAGCTGAGATGTGGCTAAATTTTGGTAAGACTTCTAGAATGGAACTATTTATTAAAAATAAGTTTTAGAAGGAGATTTGAAACTCCATTGGGCTCTGGTTGCACAGGAGCACGGTGACATGATGATTCATTTGCTTTGTAGAAGTGGACAATTGTCACTTTCACCTCCACAGCTCACTCTAGGGAATGGAACCAATGACACAGAAACAGGTACTTGATGCTTCCTTGAGAAGAAGTGGCCAGGAACATTACAGCACCTGGCCAGTGGAAATTTGGTTTCAAAGGTTTCATAATAAAGTCTTCTTCTGCAAGCAGAGTGAAATTTGCTTTCTCTAACTTTTATTTCTGGCAATTCAAGTTGGTGAGATGTCAAAAGCACTCCTTACAGTGACATTAATGGTGACAGTTCCTTCAGAGTGATTGCCTTCTTTTATCAGAGAACACAGGCAGGGCTGGTCTACACGGAGCTTGCCTTGAGGGCACAAGCTGTGCTTTATACTGCGGATGGGTATCTGGAACTTTTGTTGCTTAATCATGTAAAATATGTAACAAAAAAAGGTGAGGATTATTATATTCCTAAGTGAACTTGTGAAACATAATATGAGAGGCCATCCTTCTCTTATTTTGTATATGGGAGCTGGCTTTTTAGATAGATAGGATGTATAGAACAGGGCATGAAAATGTTGGATTATTATTTTCTTCTTTTTGTGTTATAGTCACTTTCCTTAAAATATTTCTGCATTTCTCATTGCAGCATTAGAAATGTTTTCGTTTTCCCTGCAAAATGTAGAGCCTCAGGGCTCTGTACTGCACCGGATTCCTCTGCCAAGGCACATCAAAGTGGGGAAAA
Organism: Melospiza georgiana; assembly: GCF_028018845.1. Lineage (NCBI taxonomy): Eukaryota > Metazoa > Chordata > Aves > Passeriformes > Passerellidae > Melospiza > Melospiza georgiana. The sequence continues at coordinate 10,467,597 of NC_080445.1, forward strand.
TTCCAGTATTATTCCCTTATGGTTAGAGTCCACCTTCCTCTTGGACTCCAGCGCTGTTTTGCTGTAGGTTCTGGTAGTGCCCTATCTCCCAATTACACCACAAGGCTGCACTTGGAGAATTGATTTGGGCAAGGGGTCCCCTCCAATTGACTCCCATTTTATCCATCATTTTACCCTCCTGCTCCCTCCTCCCAGGAGCTCCATGACAGCTCTTGCTGGTGGAGATCTCCTGCAGCAACATCTCCAGAATTCAAGCTGCTCTTCATGACTATGTAAATAATTGGTTAAAGCTGCAAGGTCCCAAATCCAGAATAGAACATGCTGTTTCATTGCAGGCAGTTACCCGTGGATTTTGGAATATTTAGCTGATGGCTTGAAGACAGATTTTGTGAAAAAGCTCCTGCATCCTTTAGCTCCCTGCTGGAGATTACTGGGCGAGATTGCTTTAAGCGTGTTGTGTTCAAGCGCTTTACATAACGGGGAGCAGAGGGAAGGCACGCAAGCATCAGAAAGTAAAACTTTAGTTGGAGCTTTTCCTGGTTCCTCTTTCTTAAGGATTTTGAATTTTCTTTTTTTATTTCAGGAACCTATTTTGGAGCAATGTGTCTGTGGTATATGGGACAGTTTCTCTGGGCTGTTTGTGTGTTAAGATATGTAAATGAATCTTCCTTTTGCCATATGCAGTTACCCTGAAGATTAGCCAGACTTAGTGAGACTGTTCTGTGGCAGGTGTAGGGTTTAATTTTTAATGTGAATTTAGAACTTAGGTAAAAGTAGTTTTAGTTTTTCTTTCCACTAGTCCATGCTATAAATTTTCCTAGATGTGTTGTGTGCTATCCATTCTGCTTTCTTCACTGTTACCTGTTTGCAAATTTGGTTAAATGCTCGAATAAAGTAAAGAGGTTATGTGCTGTCAAGACTGGTTTTTATAAAATATGTGAGTTTCTTTTCAGACTTTCAAGGTATTGGAAAGTGTATCAAGATGTGCTAATGTTTGCTTTCAAGTGGAGGGAGTGGATTTCTGCAAAAAATAACTGATGCTTTTAGTTCAGATGAGGTGCTGTTGATTTAAAAAGCATCTCTCCTTTGTCATGTTTAATGTACATCCTCTATACTTAAAAAATTGAAATAGGAATTGAGGATGTGGAAGAAGCACATCAAGAATAACTAAACATTGTGGAGCAATTATAGGTTTATTTTAAAAGAGGGGTTTTAAAATTGAAAATGGATGTTACTTTACACTTAATGTCAAAACTTAATGCCTTACCTCATATAAACTGCTTTTGTAGGAATAAATCCCATTTATTTGATGTTTTTAATAACTTTGGTTTCCTTTTATGCTATTATTAATGTTCATGCATAACTGCACCACCAAAGAGATAACAAGTGAAACTGGAGGCTCCAGTAGTCATTTGGGAGATGACTTAGGCTGTGGGATAAACATAATAGTTGGGTATATTTGCTAGAATGATCTGTAGTGGTTGGAAGTTACAATTTAGAAGTGAGACCTGCACTTCCTAATGACCCCTCTGAGATGAGAAATTTTGATTATCTGATGTTCTGAATATTCAGTATGATGTGTAATACCATTTTACATCTTCTTGAACTATTTAAGGATAACTGTTGGTAGGTATGATGCTAACCATAAAACGTCTTACAAAGATTGAAATCTGGGACTTGGCTTCAATATTTTGAAGGAGATGATTTGTTGGTGGAGGAGAGTTCCCTTTGGGGGATATTTTGCCTCCTTTTCTGTGCTGAAGGTGAACAAGATGAATCCCCTGTTTTGTTACATTGAGGACCCAATTTAGGGTTAATCCTTTTGCAGAGTGCTCGAGGAATGTGAATGTGGCAGAGGAGTGCTGTGCCTGTGGCTCCTGCTTCTAAAGATGATGACTTAGTAGCCATCATTTCTCTGCTGCAGCATCATTTGCTGCCTGTGTGAGGCTTCCAGCTGCAGACTTCAGGGACTGTCAGAACTGCTTGTCTCATGGAAAAACAAAAGTACTCTCCAGCAGGAACATTTGAATCAGTCTGTCACTATGAAGTTGTTCCTACTACAGCTGTGGCTGCTCTGGATGCTTCAGAACCATGGGATGTTGGCTCTGGGCAGTTGATCCAGTATGTGGGTTTCATCCATGAGCCTAAATAAGACCAGAATGGAGATTTCCAGGTGTGGGACCCATACAGGCACCAGTTTTTCATGTTGGAATCCCAATGGCAGCAGCCCTGGGGTGTCGCTTGGGGCAGGAGCTCAGTCTCTGTCATGGTGCAGTTGCAAGGGAAATGCTTGTTGATCTGTTTATACCAGCTCTTGAGGTTGTTTCTAAAACTCTGTGATTCATTATTTCATCAGATCCATACCTCCAGGAATTCACTTGTGTGGGAGTGTGCAGAATAACCTTGGGAGCAATTGCCAAGGTTTTTCATTTTTGGTCTGTTTAGAGGAATACAATAAGAAAAAAAAGGACTTGTAATTGTGATGACAATTGACTGCTGGTTTTCTTCAGAATTTAGCACCAGTAAAGTGCATCTCTTATATAGGACAAGCTATGAGTTGTGAAATGACAATGCAGCTTTGGTTGTTCTAGGTCAGCATTGATGTGCATTGGATTTCAGGATCTATGAATGTCAGTCTGCCACATCATTTATATTTGGGTTTATTTTTAGTTTTTCTAGTTGAGTAAACTTCGAGTTTCTGGAGGTGCTGTAGACTTCAAGTGCCCAGGAGACAGAATTTCAGCAGTTGCAATCTTGTGCCTCACTAAAGAAGTAAATCCTCCTTGGCAGAGTGTCGTGACTGTATCAAATGCCTCTGCTCAGAATTTGTTGCTATGAATGTTCTTTTGTCCTGAGATCACGAAGGCTGTTCCTGCAGAATATTACAACTTGCTGTGTGGTGCAGGCTACATGTGGACATCCCACTGACAGAGTAAGATTGCTCCTGAATGATGCCTGAGGTTTTGTTCAGAAGGGGTTAACTCACAGGGTAAGCATCCCTAAATGCTCAGTTACTGGGATGCTTGCCAGATGAGGCCATGGATCCAAACAATAAAAAAACAAACTCAAGAGGTCAGATGTGTCCATGCCAATGTAAATCACAAGTACCATGGATCCAAGCTGAATTTCCTATCCATGATCCTACCAAACCTGGGACATAGCTGGTTCTCCAGTGTTATATCCATTCTGCACATGCTTGGTTGCACAATCCCTGCTTAAAAACTTCCTGGCAGCCTTGCAGGGGGAATGACTTTTCACTTTGTGAGGGTGGGAGACAGGACAACTCAAAGAGCCGTGGGGGCTTTGGATTGGGTTTATTCTGCAAGCTGTTTTGGTGTGTGTGATAGCCTGCAGAAACCAGCCCATGGAATGCTCTGTGTGAGCTGCAGGGGCCCTCCCTGGACACTGGTGCTGGGAGAAGGAGGAGAAAGCCCCACTGCAAAGTTTTTGGGAGACTGAGCAGTGAAGAAATGAAGGAATGTCTGCCAATGGTTGGGACTGAGACTTTTATGAGTGGTATCGCTGTCTATGACAGGATTGTTTTCTTAGGCAGATCACATAGTGGAGTTATATGTACATATATGATGGAGAAGAGGGATGAAATTGTTTGGCTTTTAAAAAAACTAATTCCTGGACTTCTGAGCAAATGCATTTCTTCAGTCAGATCCACTGCAGTTCATGCCTACAGTAGTTTTTTTTCCCCAGCTCATCTGTAGTTCTCCTCAGTGCACCTTTCCCCATCAGAGGAGGGAGAGCAGCTTGCTGCTGCAGGAGGAGAGCATCTGTGAATAACTTCTAGTCATGTTCCATTCTGAAAAATCAATACAGCTGGGAGATTTCAATTGGAGGCAGTGTGCTTGTTTTCATCTACAGCTCACATGAAACCTAAAATTTATGTGCATATTTCTCCCAGAATCTCCCATCTGTTACCTTAGAACATGTTTTCATATTTATAAATAAGCTTAATTTGCAGTTGAGAGAACATAAAAAATTATCTGTAGACTCTGTAGGTATCTCAGGGGTTGCCTTCTGCATTAATGTGGTGAAATGAAGACTGTCCAAGAGTTAGTATTAATGATACAAGAAGGATCAACTTAGGTTGGCATTTTTTTTTACAATTTAAATCAAGAAAGGCATTTTTAGGAACATCTTGGTAACTTTTGCTTTTGCTGAGAATTTGGAACTAGTGCAAACTTACCTTCCTTGTCTAGGACCCTGGTGTTTAAACGATCTACCCCAAAAATACTTATTTAAATTAGAGGTGAAGAGAGTCCATAGCTTTAAAGGACTGACTATGAAATTTCTCATAAGATGTTCAAGTTTTACAGGCTCCAAGCTACTATCACATGCTATGCAGGAGAAATCACCTCTCTTCAGTTAGCCTTCTCTCACAAAGCTTTCCTGCAGTTTCTTAAAAGATTCTCACAGTGTTCTTGTGTTAAATATGAGAGACTTTTGACCAATAACCAGAGGCCTGTAATTTTCAACTGGAGTGCAGGAAAGTGAATTGGGAACTAATTCTATTTGTATTTCAGAAGTGGTCATCAACTCCAGGCTGGGGGCAGAGATGGGTGGGCTTGTAGAACACTCTGTGCCAATCTGCTTTGTATAATCCTCTTGACTGGGAAGTTGGAGCCTTCCTGGAAAGTCTTGAGTGGTAGATTGAAATCCTTGTCTAGGATCAAGCAGGAACTGAATCCTGGTAGGAGAGAGAAAGCATGTCAAATTCTAGGAGTTTCACCTGAGCTGAAGAAACAGCATGAGTAAGGAAAAGCTATCTGACTGCAGAAATAGCACAGAGGAAGGTTACTGATCGAAACTTATCACTGAAGGGTTTTGCTGTAACAGTCCTCAAAGCCTCTTCTGTTCCATTTGCATGGCTCAAAAACATCTTGTCTATAAAAAACCCTGTTTTTCTCTGTTATTTAACAACAGCAGGTAGTATTTTCTCTAGTGGTGCCCCAGTAAAGAAGAAACCCTGCTTTGCTCCCTGCTCTGACTGGGGCTATGCTGGGCAAGCCTCTGACTGTACTGGCAGCATCCCAAATGTGGCAGTGCCCACACCTGCACCTGTCTGAGCTAGAAACTGGTTCATTTTGAGAACTTACTGGGATTCAGAAATAGTGGCCCATTTTGCATGAGAGAGCAAGTAATGAATGTTAATGTGCAGTGAATTTGTCAAAAAGCATTAATAGGAAAAGAGTTTGTGCTGGGAAGCAATTAAACCTGAGCTGATGGAGGAAGCTCACTGTACTGTGAGATTACCTGCCAAATGTGCTTAGACAAACAAAATGTGCAGTGCAAGTAACATCTCATATCTTAGCTGTGACCTTAAGTGATATTTTAAAGGGGTATTTATTGCTACTCATGTATTTGTACAAGTTAGCCCTGAGTGGGCTTTGCAAGCTTTAAGAATGAATAGAGGACCAACACAAACCAGGTTGAAAAGGTCTTTTTTCAATATATCACTGAATTTTTGGGGTCCTGTTATATAATGAGTGATCTAGATTAAAGTTGCTGACATTCAAATAAAGGCACCCAGTGAGAAAATCCCAGCAGTTCTCTCACTGGTTCTTCTCACACTTCTAGAATGTATTTTACACTTTCTTGAAGAGATGAGATCAAGCTCTCTCATAGTGCTTTCTTTACTCTATAAAAAGTGTGAAGCAGCCTGCTGTAGAGAAATAGGCTAGAGTCAGTGGAGGTTCTCTGACACATTCTCAGTCTTCTCAATTTTCGTGACTCTACAACAAGAATACCCAAGGCCTATTTTCATAAATACAAGCTATGCATTGTAATTTTAATTAAAGTAATGGTTGCCGGTAGATGAAATACACAAGCAAGCAACTTTATAAATATACCAGTGTTGGTTAAACATCCAGCAAAATTGCCACCTGGTCCTGTCCAATTTGTCATTGTAGGTAGGAAAAAAGCTCTGAAGACTGCTAACCTTGAGGCTGCTCCAACGTGTATGGAACCCAGGGTGATTCTGATGATTTGCTCCTAAAACTCTCTGTAGGATTCTGCAGTATAAATTGGACATTAGATGATGGCAAAATGGTCAGGCATGAAAAGCCTATCCATTACTTCAAGAAACATTTAAAGCTAATTTTAATTCCATTCTTTTGGGGACAACTATCTGGATAGGAAATAGCTCTAGATATGTCAGATACAATTTTTTTATTGAGATCTTTGAAATACTTTTCTTTTTCTCTCAACTTCTGTGTAAAAATAGACAGGAAAGTAAGCCAAGTAATTTTCATCTGAACCCAATTCCTTATGTTTGAGTTTTCAGTGCAAAATTTCAGCATGATCCTTTGAAGAGAGTGTTGGGCTACTGTACTTGTGCAATGACTGAGGAAAAAGAGTTGCTGACAAAGAAAGACTCATCTTTATAGCAAAGGAGCTTATGAAAGTCTACATTGGAAATTAGTTTAGATCTTGGCTGTAAATAGAAACTGTATTTTTCAAATGAAATTTTGTTTGTTTCTGCCCTTTGCCCTCTACTTTTGAATAAGACATGAGTCAAGCATTAATCCACTTCTGCTTCTGAGTTATGATGATAGAAGAATGAGGGGATAATTGGAGTAATCCAAGGAAAATGATTTATCTTTCTATTAGGTCTGCTGCTAAAGGTAGTTTATTGTATTAGATCACCTCAGCTGGTGCACATAAGGTTCTAATTCCTGTCTACAAACCTCGCCAGTGATGTTTAACTGCAGCCATAGAACATGGCTTAATCAGCTCAGTAAATACTGCAGCCAGTCTGAAATGTGCTGGATTCTGTGTGTTTAGGTACAAATGCTTTTGGGAATGTGGTGAATAAGTCTCACTTGTCCAGTGATATTCTCCAGAACCTGGCTGTATCCAGAGAAAAAGAATTCCCTAGTGTTTGGATCTTGCTAAGACCAGCCATTTTTCTGATAAATCCTGTATGAAGAAAGGATCTTTTAGTGCTTCTTGGAGTCCTTTCTTTTCCTTCTGTCTTGCCATGCATGCTTATAATATCTTCCAGTCTTTGTCCCCTAGGCTGGCTCTGTACTTGCCAGTTCACATATCTGCACTGTGAAGGAAAGAGGTCTTGAAATCAAGTAAGCTTCAGTATTATAAATTTAGGGTCTAACTAATATTTACAGTTCCTTTAGTTATTTTTCTTGTGGTTTAATTAAGAATTCATGTTCCCTGAACAGCTATTGAAGAGATGAAGGCCATTCTGTGGACCTAAGTCAGACTTGGTGCGGGGTCTGTGTAGCAAATGTAACCTCTTAAAGTAGATGTTGAAAATGGTTACGTCAATATCTTTCTTTCCTGACCCATTTCATTAGATAATGTACATATTATTTCTACTTTGTATTGTGAGTTAAACTTTTAATTCTGTAACTGCATTTAAATGAAAACCATTTATTTTCAAATTCAAGTCCTTAAATGATGTTTTTCCAATTCAAATATCATGGTAAAATATATTCCCCCAGAGGCTTGGTACAGTGTGAAAATGTGCGAATAATGGATACATGTGCAGTGTACATCTTCCTACCAGATGGTACTGTTCAAATTTATAGTGTGTTGCATAATTGCTTTAGAAGAGGCTGAATGAATTTGCTCAATTTTAAAATTTCTTTTGTAAATGTTGAAGGATTCTTCTTGCCATGTGTGATGCTACTTCATTGCCAGTTTTGCCAGTGCACTGATTTAGACCACAGACACCTGAGTTAAAAGAAGATACAACATCCTATCTGTTACCAGTTGGAGGGCAAACAGTTTTTGTGATTTTTAAAGAACAATTTTAACCACTGATTCTGGCATATCAGTAAAATAAACCTTTTTGCCTTTAGATCTACAATTCACGTGAGCCAATGCATTGGTATGGGGAATGATTTTGGTTGATTATTATAAGAAAGCTTGGAAAACTTCTTTTCCTTGCTGCTTCCCTCAGATTTCTGGTAGGACATTTATTGAGTGTCCAAGCTGTGGTCTTGCACACAAGTAGTTGTTATTTAGCTACTTGTAGTGTGTATATTTTCTAGTGATTCAGAAATTACTGTGGAAGCTGAGTGATTTTTTCTTAGTGTTGGCTCAGGATGCTCTCTATCTTAATGAAACATATAGGCCTTCAAATGTGCTTAACAAATTTAGAAAAATTCTCACGTTTCTTAACATTGTGTTAAATGCAAAGAAAACCAGCAACTGTCTGGGAGAAAATGCTTGCAAAAGTGTGCTGGGTGAGTCACTTAGTACAAGCAGATGTCTTCACTGCTTAAAATGAAGACAACTTGTAAAACATACATTTAGGGCTGAATTATCAGGCTTCTGCCATTTGTGACCTTGGACAGAATTCTGTAGATAACTAACAATCCATTTACAAATATATCTGTGCATGATTTTAGCTTAAGGGCAGTTTATGTTGGAGGATGAAGGAAGCAAACCTGAAACACTTAGGGTAAAATCAAAAGCTTTGTTTTGGTTTTCTTTGAAGCTCTATCTGGTGTTTTATAGTGGAGTAGAATGGAACAAGATTTTATCACCTGTTTCTGCCCCCCAGTTAATTCACTTTTGGTTTTGATAAGAACAGTTGGATCCCTATAAGTCTATGGGCTCTGATGGGATTCATCCAAGAGTACCCAAGCAACTGGCTGAGGCCTCAATGGTTTTTGAAAGGTCTCAGGAATCTGGAGAGGTACAAGTTTACTAGAAGCTGACTAATGTCCAAATTTTCAAAAAGGGCAGGAGGGATGGTCCTGGCTACAGGCCTGATGACCTCACTTGGATGCCTGGTAAAATTACAGAGATGATCATTCTGGGAGTTCTTGAAAAACATCTGAAAGACAGGGCAGTCATCTGTCACAGCAAGCACAGGTTCATGGTGGGGAAGTCCTGCTTGACAAATTTCATTTTCTTTTCTAACAAGGTAACTCATCTAGTTGATCAAGGGAAACCAGTTGATGCAATCTTTTTGGGTTTCAACAAAGCTTTTGTTACTGTCTCTCACAGGATCCTTCTGGACAAGATGTCCAGCCCACAGCTGGATAAACACATCACATAATGGGTGAGCAACTGGCTCATGGGCTGGGCAAAGGGTTGCACCAGGTGGCACCAGGCTGGTGACCTGTCACTAGAGGGGATCCACAGGGCTCCATCCTCGCTCCTGTGCCCCTCAAGGTCCTCATACATGGCTTGGATGGGATACTCAGTTTGCTGATGGTGCTGAATTGGGAAGAGCCATTGACAGAGGGGCCCTGCAGAGGGCTGGGCACTCCCCGCCGTGTCAAGTTTAACAGAGAGGTGACTCTTTGTTCACTGGAGAAACAACAAACTATTTTTAAAGCCATTGGAAACTAATTTCAACTTTATTAGATTTAATTTGTTAAAAGGGAATCAAGGTGACCTCTTTGGTTCTAAAATGTTGACACAAAAATACTACTGAAAGGGGCAAATATGAATTACATTAAAAGCACAATGGTGACAGCAGCCACTGCCTTGCTGCAACTAATTTTATGGATTTTTAGTACAATAATTTATTTTGTACGGTTCCCTAGAGAAATCTTGAAATGTAAAAATAAAAATACAAAACCAAAATCTCTAGAAGGTTGGAAGCAAAAAAATAATAAGATTACATTGCTGGTTTAACAAACTAGTGTTCACATTCTGGTCCAGACAAAATCTGTCAAATTAAACACTCATTAACCCAAATGAACCCTTATTTTAAGCATTATCTCTTTTGGTCAAACTCTGTCATTGATGGATAAAATGCTACTAATGACTGTATACTGAGAATCTACTGAGGATTATCTTAGAACAGTTATACATGTGCCAACACCAGCTTTCCATGATCTTGCTGGCGCTCTGTTAAGTGTATAATAATTGAAATGATACCTGTCATTCAATTTGTCTGTGTTTTGGAAATTGCACAGCTTGCTGAACTTTGTTCTGAATCTGTAATTAGCTACTTCCAGCAGAAAAATGAGTTACTATTCTAGTCTACCCAAGACTCATAATTGACTAAATTTGGATCTTCCAGGAGTCAGTATGTCTGTCTGTATTTTAGCCTCATTTATAACTTCATGGAAGACTGATCTTTGCTTTGTACTTCATGGCCCATTGTGCTCCATAAGGTTAAATGTAGCCTATTCTGTGTAACTCTTTTATAGATCTAAAATAATATATTTGCTTTACTAATGGTTAACTTAACTTTCAGACATACTTGCTCCTGCACTCCCGACATGTGGGTTTCAGACTAAAAGGTTTGTACTTAATTATATGGACTTTAATAAATCTGGCAATCAAGCCACACAAAGCAGAATGGATGTGTTGGCAATGTAGCCAGACTGTCTAGAATTCAAAGTGATTTAAGGAGAAAAGCAGGACCTTGGATGGGGGAGGGCCATGCTGTAACTTTTAAGCTTTCATATGCAAGATTTATATATTCCTTTTTTTTTTCCTTTTCAGTAAGGGGATAAAATAATAATTTTGCTATTAGAGTAAGAGGGTTTAGAGAAAATATTTTATAGCTGCACAAAAAGAGCAGGTTACATGCATTAGTTCTAGTAGTAACAATACCATGCTAGATTTGTATATGGCCCTAGATATTTGTGATAATTTATGCCAGAATTTCCTATCTGTAAAACAGATACTGAGAAGGATAACTCTTTTAATGAATTTTCTTCTGAGGTATTGTTAATTTTGTGTTCTCTGCTCAAGATTTTACTTAGTGAAGGGTTATTGTGTATAACAGAATTTCACTGAGTTTTGTCCTTTGGAACATTACAAAATTTCCTTGTTACTGGGTACAGAAATACTGTAGTCCAATCTAGAAGCAGTCAAAACTGAAGTCACAAGGCAAATCACGTCCTAAGAATGTGACAGTTGCCTTGAGAAATAATTTACCAGTGTAGGGGAGTTGTGCACTGTTTTGATGAGCTTTGTTCACAAGTCAAAGGATGTCTTGAAGTAGTAGAAGGAGGGCTTGGCACCATTTGTTCTTTCTTCCAGACGGTCCTGGTGACAATATAGGTTACATCTGTTTGTCTGGACATGTGATGCTGACTGGTGGTGACTTTTTGAAGTCTGGCATATGCGTCAAAGCCAAGTGATGAAGTGCTGAACGAGGCCAAACCATTTAAGGACTTTGGTGCAACCTGGAACAAGGCCTGGACTATTTTGGTTCTTGGCCTGAGCAAGATCTGCTGTGCACGTCTGCACCTCAATCAGCATTACCAAAGTGTGAGAGAGAGAGCCAAGAATAAAAAAGTGAGAAATTGGTCTCTTTCCAAGGCTGTGGGCAAAGTTACTTTGATGGGGAAGCTGCTGGGACAGCTGTGGTGGAAGGGGCAGTGAGGGGTGGGAGTGCAAGTCCTGCTGGGCTCAGGAGGGGCAGGCAGGGGCTGTGAGGAGCCGCTCCCCTCTCTGTGCTCAGGCTCAACTCCATCTCTGGGGCTCTGGAGTGGTTCCTGTGAGCTGGGCATGCTGCAGTCCCTGGCCCTTGCTGAGCCTTTTGGTAGGGAAACAGTGAAGAAGGAAGAATGAAATGTTACTGGAGAGTGTGTGAGTGTGTAAAAATCCCTATGTGAATATACACACCCATGATAACAAAAGTATGACTTTGACATGATACTGACAAATGTGAGTATTATGTGTTTGGAATTTCCTCCTATGAGTCTGGCAGATGTACAGGGGAAATATCTAAGTCAACCTGAGGCAGAAAAATGAAGAGCAGTGAGTTTCCGGCTCAGTGGAGCATATTTCACCTCCTCCCCAAGGGGAAATGCAGAACATTTCCTTATAATTCAGGTGTGTAAATGAGAAGCACTCCAGGTGCATTATATCAGTCTTTTCTTGTGGCTGTAGCTCACTTACAGAATCATTTTGTCAGCAGTGGTATTTAATCTGTGGTCACTCTTCTTATTAATTTGATAGTTCTGATTAATTTGCATCTGATTTATATGTCAAATAAGAAATTTAGGTTATAATTTGATCATTTTCATAGTTTGTACATACATTGTAGCAGTGTGACCATCAGTGTATAAAGGATATTTTTTGGAAAAGATTATACTATCTGTGAGTGTACTGTCTCTTTCTTCAGACTTTTGCACTGTTCCCCTGAATTAATAAAGATGCCTAATTTATTAGATAACAAAATATTGTTGATGCTTACATTTCTAAAGAATCCTGTAAGATACATAAAAAGTGAGTTTTGATCCAAGCTGAAATGACAGCACTGTCCTACCCTTTTATTCCTTAGATACTTTGAGGAAATAGCCTTTGACACATACATCTCAGAACAAATGTATTTTACCCTATTATTGACAGCCTAACAGCCCTGTATAAATCAGCATTTCCTGCAGTTCAGCTCTTAGCCTCATTTGCTCTAATAACAAGGTGCCCATGGGCTGAGGTTGCTGTACAGGGGACTGATTCCTCATTCTGGTCTCTTAATATGGCTTTCACCAGTTGCAGTTTCCTTATTTCAATACTGTTGCACCGTTAACCAGGGCAAATTCATGGACATGCACATGGGTATTGGGAGAGTTTCTTGGATCAGTGAAACAAAATCTCAGAATAAGAGATGTTGGAAGGAACCTTGAGAGGTCACCTGGCCCAAACCCCAGGCTCAGGCAGGGTCACCTGGCCCAGGCTGCCCAGGGCTGTGTCCAAACAGCTGCAGGATATCCCTGAGGATGGAGCTCCACAGCCCCTGGGTGTCCTGTGCCACTGCTGGGCACCCTCACAGAGGGAAAGGGATCCCTGTGTGCACAGGGAGCTCCCCATGGCTCACTTTGTGCCCTTCTCTGCTGATGCTGTCACTGGGCATCACTGAAAGGAGCCTTCTGCTTCATGAAGACCTTGAAACCTCTTTCTAGCATGGCACAAAAAAACTCCAAGTTAGCTTCTGAACTTCCTTTCCCTCTCTCCTCATGTGCAAGCTGATGTGGAAATTTCCTAAACTGTAAAAAAACATGAGCTCTGGATATACCTAATGAAATGTTAACAATTTGGAAGGTGTGAAGAAGTAAATGTATAAATAATCACAATTCCAAGCTGCACTCTAAATGTTTTGAAACAAGGGCAGAGTATAATAGGCACTCAGCAACTGCAGTTTGTTAGTGTACTTGATTACTGAAGCACAAAGAAAATCCAATAATCTACTAGAATCTAATTCAGTGTTGCAAAGTTTTATTAGCTGCTAGTTTGAATATGATTGCAGTGAAATTAATAGTGGAAGATAACATTAATCTTCTTTTCACTGCTTATGTTTAGAAATGCTTTTTTGTCTTCTCATTGCTGAATATACTGCTTGAAATAATTTTTCTCTGAGTAGCCAGTACTGTGTTTTCCTGATAGAGGGTTGTATTTTGCAGCTTTGATAATGATCTGAAAACACTCAGAGAAGCTCCATTTGGTTCTGCAGTATAGTAAATGAAACACACTGAGATACAAAAAGCAGTTAATCAAATTTTAGCTCCCCCTTGACCTTTTTATTATCTACAGAAGCATAAATGTGCTTCTTCAATATAGTCATCATAATTTAATTTCTTTAGCCATTTAGGTGATTTTCTGTTCTTTAAGTGTCCTTTTTTGTCTGACACTTCTACCAGTGTTTTGAAATGGCAGACAGTTTTATGGGTGAAATCTTAGTGGCGCCTCACAGAGATTGTCCTGATTTGTGCCAAGTCTATAAAAGTGGCAAAACATGATAATGGCTTTCTCCTACCTTTGGTACATTCTTTTATAGCTGGTTGAAAAAACAGCTGCTTAAGTGAGAACTTTTCTCTGACTGTCATTAATATTCAGACAGTTCATTTTTTATCCTTTCAGTGATACTTTTCTGATGGGCCACTGTTTAAAATGGCTTGCACTTGCTTACTATGACAATCCTGTTGCCCATTGACTTGCTCCAAGTTTTATATTTTAATCTCACTGCTAGGTTGGGCTGGAGCTGTTGTCCAGCCTCTGCTGTTCTGTTCCTGCCTTTCACATCTACAGCCAGGAGCCCTGATTTGTGCAAAGGTAACACTTGGGATGATACTGTTGGCTTTGGGTTTAATGTTAAACAGCTACTAAAATAGTCCAATTTTCCAAAAGCCACAGTTTAATCTTTACATAGTGTTGAGAAAATAAGAGTTTCATTGCACAGCTGTTGGCATGATAATAAATGTGAACACTGGAGTCCTGTACTGCAAACAAAAGGCACATCTGTTCTCTCTGTGGAATGTTTTAACATTTCTCACTGACCATTCAGTTGGCTTATCTCTGTCTTATTGGTCAAAAAAGATAATGAAGTCTACGAAAATGTTTTAGTGGCATAAATCTGAACAACCCTTTACTTCAACAAGGCCACCTTCTAACCCACAAGCTACGTTGAAGCTTCTGTGACTGGGAATGCATCAAAAGTTCTTTGGTCAGAGATGAAGGTTAAAAAATAGCTCCATTCTTAGAAATTCACTTAGAGTTCTTAAAACAGGCAAGCAAATGAGGAGATACCTGACTAAACTTGCTATTAAAATACTCAATTTTTGTTAAGGCTAGTGTAAAGAGCTTGTCCTAGCACTGGAAAAAATAGGTGAATGAACCTTTTGGATGTAGCATAGGATTTGCTTTTGTCACAGGCTGCAGAAATATTGCTGATATAAATCCACAGCTGACAGAAGTCATATCTCTGGGTGGTCTTCCAGGACATTGTCCAACATGTGAACTCAATAACCAGCTGTCAAAAACCCTCCCAGTTCTAGTAACTCAAAAAGTTTGCCATTCATTTTAGAGAATTTATGTAAGTCTATTTCCCAGGGTTGATATTCCCATGATTCTGCAGTGTTCTCATTTAACTTACAAGTTTACAACAGGCCAAAGATTAATCTCTCTGCACCAAAGGTAGCAATATCTGCCAGTATTTGTATCAAGAATTGGGAGAAAATTTCAAGCATAGAGATGTAATAGTTTTTGTTACAGAAAGGAGAACCATCACCCATACAGGTGCATGTGCAGCCAGTTGTGCAGGAGGGAGGCTCCATTTGCGAAGACACCATTTCCAAAGCCCTCCAAAGCCATGTGCCAGCCTTGTGACTCGTGTGCTGGACAGGCCTGAGGCTGGGGGGCTTCAGGAGACCTGGGGGTCACAGGCTCTTGTAGCAGCATCTGCTCATTCCCTGTGAAGTGAAAAGGAGGGACCAGGGTTCTTTCTCTTCAAGTCTGTCAGAGAGCAGGCAGCTGTCACTGTAAGCAGGCAAGCCTTTTGTGGAAGACTTTGGCTGCTTTCTGGTTTTGTTTTTCTTTTTTAGTGAGGCTCTTTCCACCCCTTGTCCATTATGCCTTTGAGTGTCCAGTACAGTTTGAGTTCTAAGTAATCACAGATCAAAGGCTTAGCATTTGATTAGCAGACAAAAAAGGGAGATGTTTAAGACAGAAGGGCTTTGCAGGTCTTAAGCCTGGTTCAGCAATTCAGTGATGCAATTTCTGTATTTTGAGGCTGAAGAGGAGGGACAGGCATTCCTCATTCTGAACCTGTTTCCTGCCTGGGCAGTAGAGGTGGGTGGTTAAACCTTATCCTCAGTTCTAACTTGTGGAGCTCTGCCGCTGTGTTAATACTCACTGCACGCTCTCAGTGATGAAATATGAAACATTTTGATGGTACTTAGGAGCAGGACACAGCAATAAAATTTGCTTTCTACTGTGCTGTCTTACTGTTGTCTCCTGAGCAGCATATGCCAGGGCTTTGCTTGTTTGCTTCATCACTGCCTGTGTGTCGGGCAAACAGGTTGTCACAGGTAAATCTGCAGATGGTTTTCTCAGCTTTGATCCAATTTGTCTAATTTGTAGGTTCCTTGTGACTTCCTGCTTCTCCCTGAACTGTGAGACATAGCAATATTGGAGCCACATGAAAACACTGTGTGGCTCATTTTCAACTAAATTACCCCGAGCATGTAATTATAGCAATTAGTAAAGCTCCCTCTGTCTTTCAGCATTCTCCAGAAAACACTCTCCTCTTGCAAGTTAAGTAAAATGCCCTGGGTCAGCAGCTACACAGACAAGTCATTTAAGAATTGCCTTGATGTGACCAGGATAGGGTTTACTACGTGTAATAAAACAATATATCAGCTTGGCAAAAAATGTGTAATGATGTTGTTGTTTGGGATTTGGAACTAGAAAAAACTGAACTCTTCTACAGGTTTTGTGGGTACTTTTTTGCAGTGTCGTCATCCATTTCAGTACTGGGGGAGATCATAAATACCATTGGAGAGCATTTGGGATGTTACTGAAAATATCTTTGAAGACAGCATCATTCCAGGGGTGTGGTTACTTGTCTACTTTATGCTTTGAAATATCAACTTTTTTTTGTTTGGTTTTTCTTTTATTGGTAGTTTTTGTGGAGTGTTTTACTTTGTTTGCTTGGTTTTGTTAATTAAAAAAAATTAATTTCATTATCTGCAAAAGCAAAACACTTAAAATTGTTAAATACACAAACCACTGGGGTTTAAATTCTGCAAGGAAACAAAATATATATATTTATATATATGTATAAAAATATATAATATATCAATATAAATATAAATATATATAAATATAAATATTTAAATTTATATATATAAAATATATATTATATATTAATTATATTAAGGCTGATTCCATTCTGTGGTGGGATCCTTCTTCCTTGCTGGCTTAGCTGACAGTCCACATGACTGTGTCAGAGTTCAGCACTGTTGGGAGTTGGCTTGATTTAGCATTTTGGAGGAAAAGACCATTCTGTGCCCCAGGAAAAATCTGTCCAGCACCGTGGAGAAAACTGAGAACACCCAAAAATACAGCTATATAAATAACTTCAGTTCAAGACCTGTGTTATTTTCAACATCACCTCCATCATGGCTTGGTTTAACTGTTTTGTTGCTTTAAACTCTTTTGGACCAAATCTCTTAGCTGTGAGTTTTGTGGAGGGCTGGTGAAGAGAGTGCTCCTTGGCATTGTCCCAGAGTAAATCAGAGATTTGGGAGTGTTGCAAGAGGTTACTGGATGGAGAATCGGTGGCTGCCTCCCATATTTTTATCCTGCCTGTGTGTATGTATATATATATATATATATATATATATATATATATATATATATATATATATAACTTGAAAGAGATTTCAAGCAGAGTTTAGTACTGCAGCAGATTTCTTGCAAACTCTTGGCTTTCCTTGTGTCTTTGCATGAGATGCTGGGAGTGGGCACTTTTGCTCAGCAGGGTATTTATATCGATGCGAGCTCTTGCGGCATGAACGCTCGCATGTATTGCTGCCTTCTTTTTATAGACTGCTGATCTGAAATAGAAGTGACTGGCAAAGAGAAATGTCTTGAGGCATTTGAGCATCTTAACAGAATGCAAAATAGTCCATAATATATATTTACCTACCTAAACAACGAACCTCTTTCACGCGTCCTCTCTGAGGTCGAAGTGGAATTGTTAATGATTCTCACTGGTTTTCTCTCTCCAGATCTTATTTATCGTATCACCTTTGCTTACAAGTTTTCTGAAGATGATCATTGCACAGCACAGTTCTTTCAGAATGGCCAGTATGTCAAGAAGTGCAATCTGTAATGTGATCTGCCAAGCAGTGTGCCATCCTGTGCACCTGGTGCTTTTTACAAATCTCACCTTTTGAGCTCCGGCTTGTAGTAGAAATGAGCTGGTCTCTGAAGGTGCAGAGGTTCACCTCCCTGAGTGCCAGCAGAGGGATGGTCACTGTGGTGCACTTGCCACCTGAAATATGGAATGGAATGTGAGCATGTGGTTTTCCTGCAGGGGGTTCTCTGTGTAGTTTAAAGACCCAGAACAGGCTATCAAGCAGAAAATAGAAGGAGCTACCCAGGTTAAAAACAAAAAACAGTTTAGCAGGTAGGAAAAAACTTGCAATGCTCTATCTAGGCAAAAAAAAAAAAAAAATTGTGTGCAAGGAATTTAATAAATCAAAGTTTGTAGTTTGCAGAATAGTGAAGGTAAGGTTCTGTGAATGTGGAACAAGCACTGCACTTGCTCCATATTTGCCCCTATTTCAAAGTGCAGGCCTGAACCTGGATTTTTTTTTAGTTGAGTTTTCTTGTGTGCCTGATTACCAGTCTTCTGAGCATCTTGTGTATGCATAAGAACTTTTTTTATTCCTTATATCCTTTGCATGCTTTGATGGAATCTTTATCTGTCCTAAAGTCCAGGATAGGATGGTGCATGCGGAAACCTCACAGGTAAGGGACAAATTAATGCTAATGGTTGTATTTATAATGTAGTTTGGAAACATTCCTTGTCAGTTTCTTTTTTATTTTTAATCTTTTTTTTGACAAATGAACCTATTTCTACAACTTTCTTCATCTCCTCTTTGCCCTTGTTCCATGGTTTCTTTTCTTCAAAGAGAAAAAAGTCTCATATTTCGACAGTTTTCTCTGACCTTTCCAGCTCAGCTCCTGAGCAATTCTGTGTTTTGATGTGTTTATTCAACCACATCTCTAAACGGCCTTATGACTTAGAAGAAATATATTGTCTAATTACATCTGTGAGCCATAGGCAACTGAGAATACTTCTTTGGGTGCATAAGTGGCCAAAATATTTTATAAGCATCCTTTATCTCTTGTGCTAAACCTCACTACAAGATAGAATCTAAATGTTGTAAATAAGTCATTAAAACAATGAAATCCCTTCCATTTATAAAACAGATAACTCAGTTTGCATCTGCTTTTGCAGCAAAGCTTGTCTTGCTGAGCTGGTTGCATCACGTATTCAAGGTGCACACAGTTTCCTTGCCACACAAAGTATGAACACCATCTTTCCCCAAGCCATTTTCCTTTCTGCTTTGACATTGGTCTCTGGGGTAGCTCCCCCAGAGCTGCAGGCAGCAGCAGGATTGTCCTTTCCCAGCTGCCAGCCCTGTTTGACCCTGTGTGTGGTTTGCCCTCCTGGCTGCTGCTGACTCCTGGGGGATCTGCTGCCCCCAGACCCCTTTTCCTGGCAGCTTTCACTTGTCCAGGCTCTGTGGAACCACATGGGGAAAGTCTGACTGCTCTGCTGGGAGCTGCCTCTCCTCTGCCCAGGCATGGCCACTCACCCTGGCTGTCAGGGCAGCTTTGCTTGCCTGTGGATTGTTCCCTGACCTTGGATGAGAGCTGTGCCTGTGCTGTCACCATCTATAGCTGTGAGGGGGTGCACACAACCTTTTCATCAGCCAGCTTGACCACAGGCAGATGCTTCTTCAGTGCAGACCTTAGTGACCTCAGCAGGTCTCTGTCGTTTTGAATTCTGTTCACAGTGCTTGTTTGGGTCTGTTTTAAGGTCCTCTGCACCAAAATAATAGTAGGATCAAACTATTCAGCAGCTGCAGTGTACTTGTGTTATCCAGATAGGTGAGAAATGTGCAGAGAGCTGTGCAAAGTGTGCATGGAATCTACTAGAAGTAATTATCAAGAGATTCTTGGTCCAAAGACACCATAATAATTATTTTACTTCTCACTATCAGGAGTTAAACTGTGTATATTTTGCTGAGCAGGTGGATTTTTTTTTTGGTTGTTTTTGTTTTTGAAAAAGTAACTTAATGACAAGAGGAGTTAGTTCTTAATGTTGTCATCACCTACTTTGCCAAATCCTCTGGCTTTGTTACATGCATATAAGCCATTGAAAAAAAATAATTAAAAAATAGAGTTATGCCAGGGCTAGTTTTAGTCTGGTCAGAATCTATCTGTGGCAAAATACAACTAAAATATTTGATTCAATAAAGAATTCTTTATGTAGCTGGTCACTTCTATTGTTGCTGTCCTCTTGGAAAGAGTTTCTGTGTGAGGGTTTCCATGTGGAGCTGCAGCAAGGTTTTCCTGTTCAGGATAATGATATGACAAACCACCAGTGGAATGATGCTGTTGGGTTTTTAATGCAAATTTACTGGTGTGATCTCTATGAGAAGATCAAAACTAATCATGCTGTGTTTGATAAGCTGCAAATGTAGTGAACAGTCAAAACTGTATGTTTTCTTACTTCAAAAAAACCCCTGTTGCTATTATAAATATAATTGACTGTGTTTTGAGACTCCAGATCTCCAAGATCAAGTCTTCAGGATAACACAGAGGTTTTGCTCAATTTTGTTACCTGACAGAGATGAGACCTTTCTGTTGATGTATCAATTTGTGTGTGCAGGACAAAATGAATATCCACAATTATGCCTACTGTACATAGGGTTTTCAATGTATTTTTTAATAGCTAGATCTTGCTGGAATTGAAGCCTCTGGGATGTTTGCCCAAGCCAACTGGAAATCCTTGGTATATCCACTGAAATGTGCAGATTACTTGTTCCTGTACACTAAAATAATCATGTTTTGATGTGTTACATTTCCTGTCCTGGTGGGTAGCCTGTACAACATGTGTACAGGTTTGTCTGGGAAATTCTAGAATGTCCTCTGCTCTCCACATTGGAAAGCTACTGTAGAAAGGCCAGTGGGCATTACCTCTTTTTGCTGAACTAGGAGATGACAGTTTAGTTTCAAAGCTTGTTTTTCTGCCTGTTTGTAGTTAATTCTCACATTGTCTGAAACACATTAAAGATCTGTTCAAACAACAGCACAGATAAAAATGCAGAAGAATGATTATAGAAACTACATATGCCACACAAATGTGTGGTATATAAATGTTATGTAAAGAAAGGTATTAAATCTTTTATTTTAAAGGAGTTCACACAACGGTGAAATGTTCAAAGTTTCTTAAAAGTCAACATGTGAAGTGAGGTGGTTTTTTATTCAGTAAGCCATTGTTGGGAAGCATTCCCATAGCTATTAATTATATAGCAGTTCTAGTAACCTTGAAAGTTCTGTGTTATGTTTTTCTTTGGGTTTTTTTTTTAATTTTGTTTTGGGGGGGAGGCTTTACTTCCTCCTTATGACAGAAAGATAGAGAACATGGCTATCTCAGAAAAAAAGAAATTATTAGACAAGCATGATTGGAGATGAGGGAACACCCAAGGGACAACTTCACAAGCCTTTGCTCAGTCAACCATGCAATGAAATGCAACCTTGTGGAAGTAAAGGCACCCGAGAGGCACAGGCAAGGCATGGCCCAAAGTCCACAGTCTCTGAGTCTTCTCTAGGTGCAGCTTCATGCTAAAATACTTTAAAACTACTCTACATGCAAACTGTGATTTGTTGCTGAACTTGCCAAAGCATATGTATTCTGCTTGAAACCAAATGCATTTTTATTATAGCACAAAGATGAAAGTATATACAATTAAGATTATTGAGTTTCATTGCTCTGGCAATTGAAAGCAGGGAAGGACTG
The DNA here is from genome assembly GCF_028018845.1 of Melospiza georgiana. Classification (NCBI taxonomy): domain Eukaryota; kingdom Metazoa; phylum Chordata; class Aves; order Passeriformes; family Passerellidae; genus Melospiza; species Melospiza georgiana. The sequence continues at coordinate 10,488,865 of NC_080445.1, forward strand.
GTCACTAGTCTGAGCTTGCTAGCCCTTAACACCTTACAGGGATCACTGTATAAGGGAAAAAATTAAACAGTTTCTAAAAGAAGATGTCCCATTTGATTTGGCACTTCCTTTATTTCTTGAAACTAATTTTAAGTAACATCTAAGGAGTTGCAGACTAGATCAAGTAATAATTTTTTTAGTGTATCACATAAACCCCCTCAAACTATTTTCTCATTAGAAAGCCTATTTATACTGCATCTATTTAAATAGAAGGCATTGATATCATCTACCAGGAAAATGATTTGTTGAAACTTGGCTGGGTTCTAGCAAGTGTATTTTTATATTCTTTGGGGAAGTGGGCAATGTGACTGTGACAGTGACTTGGAGGAGTGGTGGTTCAGTGAGTGCTGGTGGGATCAGTGTGAGGCAAGTGTTTGATAGATCCTGGGGGTGCAAAGGCTGTTTGCTCTCTGTGTTTTCCGTGTGGGCAGCGATCCTACAGTGAGTCCCTGCTTGTGTGCCAGTGTTGTGGGACCTTTGGGGGAGCTGCAAAAGAGTGGGAAGGATTTGGCCTCACTTGAAGGGGTGGGCAGTGATCCCACAGTCCGGAGCAGAGCTGAGACAGGGAAAGTCCATCATCCTGCAGCCATTGGCTATGACTGAGCAATTTTAGGGGTTTCACTCTGCATGAATCCAGCAGACAGTCTCAAATGGCAGTCAGCAGCCAGCTCCCCACTGAGACAGGCTGGAGGGAGCCCAGGGAGCTCCAGAGGCTGCTCTGCACCTGGCACCCCCTGCGTGCCCAGGGAACTGAGCCCTTGTGATGCTGCCTGCTCACCTCGCTGTGCACTGGGGCATTGGCCATTTCTGTGCTGGCTTTATCTCTGCAGGCAGATGGTACTCAGCAATGTTAGAGAATTCATTCATTAATTGCTGCTCATACTTAAGTCTCCTGAAAAAATGAGCATTTAAATTTATTTTAAAAAATACATGCAGGTTTTTGCTACCTGCTTGAGATGTTGCGGGCTGTTTGATGTTATTTATATTCCAAATAGGTTTGGGATCTTGGAAAGGTTTAATAATTTTAATTGTGTTTTGTAATGTCTTTTATTCCTGTATCCTGCATTGACCAGTGCACCCAAAAATTAACTGGAAATACAACTAATGCTTGGGAAGTGGAACAGAAATAGCATTCAGTCAAGCATAGATATCCATAACTGTTTGGTGGCTTTGCTCCAGAGTTCCAGCAAAAAGATCTGCTTTTGCAGCTTCCTTCACAATTACAGACTGATATACAGATGGAGCAAAATGATTTCACTTTGTGTTGCAATGCTGTTGGGAACTATTTAAATTCCTGTGCTCTAAGCCTTTTAAAGGTTAAGAAAGACTGCACATGTACTTGTGTGGAGGAGCCCGTGTTTGCTCCGAGGATGAACTGCCAAAGGGCAGCATAGGATGCTGTGAAATTCAACCAAGGAGTTTAAGAATGGCTGGCTCACTCTTACAGTGGTTTATATAGTTAGGGATGTCATTTTGTTGTTCCGTTGTAGTTGGAGAAGATAAGAAAAGGGAAATGTTGCTTCTCATTGAGCTGATTACATAATATAGTTTGCTAATAACTTTCATTAGACATTCTCATTTTTAACACTTGTGTAGAGAAGCAAGTAAGTAAAAGGACAAAGAAAAGTTGAGTGAAGGCCAACAGCAAAGCTGGGGTCAATTTTTCCTGAGAGATTTCCTCTAGCAATGTCTGCTGTATGTGTAATGCTTGGTTAAGGAATTAGCAGTCATACCTTTCTCAAACAAACACCTGCCCATTGATCCATGTCATGTCGGTATGTCAGTTGAAAAGTTTTGGCAGCTTTTCTTCTTACATAATTTTTTAGACAGGTACTTGCTGTCTACAAGAACTTGCTGGTGAAAACCTTCTAATTAAAGTGTATTCTCTGTGCTGGTAATTTCAGAGCTGTCCTAGCCAATTCTGCTTTCAACAGATTTTGTATTTTCAGGCTCAAGATAGGCTGCCTAAATCTTTGGCTCGTAGATAACTGTCGTCTTAAAAATAAAACTTAAGTATTTGAAATTCATATGAAGCTAGAATAGAAGCAGCTTCTCCCCAAACTATGATTTATACAAAACTTCATAGATAAAATTAAAGCAAATGCGTGTTTGCTTGTTTGAGCTTGCTGACATGTTTCCCACATGGTGCCTGCTGTGTGCTCAAGGGAGAACATTTTCTGTGCTCCACTGTGGCTTATCCTTCTATCTCATGGTACAGCAGGAATGCAGGGGCATGGGCTGGAAATGGAGGTTGAAAGGGATTTTATCGTATATGTCTTGTTTCATGTTTTCAGTAAAAGATGGTCAAGTTGTTAAAAGCTGTTCAGCACCTGGTCAGTGTTGTGGTAGAGCGGAGACACAGCCCTGTGTGCCAGCTGGGTTGGTGTTTGTTTACCTGCACCATGCTCTGCAGAAGCACCTTTCACACAGGCCTGGGTAGAAAAAGTCACCTGATATACATTGTAAGTTTTATTTTTGCTAGAAACAGTGGGCACATATCAATGTCCAGTGGCTCAATGTGTGTGACAGCAGCATTACATTCTGGTGTGTGAGTGTACCTCAGGTCCCTGACCTACGCCAAGGTCTCATTGTTGTACAAAAGTGACTGGAATATTACTGCCCAGTGGCTGAAATTTGTGAATTACTGAGCATGAGCTTTGTAACTGTATAGCTGTTAATGTCACTCTTTTTGTTGTCAGGTTCTGCTTTTGACTGTCATTTTCTGGAAATGCTGGCCACAGAGAGGGCAAGTGTGTGCCTGTAAAACCACTGCCTGCCTGCTGGGTTCACTTATTTTGTGCGTTGTAGGGGCTCTGCCAATGTTTCCATGAACTCTTTCAGCTTCTGAGCTACATGTGCTCCCTGCAGCACCCTGCTGACTCGCCTCTTGGAATGGATTGATGTGGAAAATCAGGGGCATTGCTGTGTAGGCAGTTAAACCTAGAGGTACATTTGCAAGTGATGCTCACTATTAGCTGTCAGCTCATTGTCTGTTTAAGATGCCAGTCAGCAGGGGAATATGAACTTCCTGCTATTAAAAAATCCAGTATTGGTTGAGGAGTGGGCATGGTGCCCAGAACTCAGATGAAATTTTTGGCAGATCCTGCGTGATCCCGTGACCAAGCATCGTGATGGCCATGGTACATCTTGAATGTGAGAGTCCCTCGTGGTGGCAGCGCAGAGGTGGCTGCTCTGGGAAGCTCTGTGAGAGAAGGGTCAGGAACTGGAAAAGGCAGGGCCCTTTATTTGGAGGGATCCCCTGGGCAGATGCAGCTGTTGGGGGACAGGACAGAGCCAGGAGTGCTGCTGGGGGAGCAGGAGCTGTGGAAATGGCCTGGGCAGCACCAAACTCCTGTGCTGTGCTCTCCCAGCAGCATTCCAGATTGTTTTATTGCAAAGGCTTCATTTTCTTTCCTGGTCCACAACCTGCTCTGGCAATGTGCACAGCTTGAATGGCCAAATACACATTATCAGGAATTTCAGACAGAAGAAAACGAGCCCTTTCTGCGTTCAGTTACCATTTCAGTAACAGACTGGCAAGGTGTTGGAGCAGGGCCAGCTCCCGCTGCCAGAACAAACAACATTTCTGGGGCTGTGGAGCTACCCTGGTACTGTGTATTTAGTTAAGGGTTTAGCACTGGAAATGCATGAACAATTAAGACTTCATTTCCTAATTGGAGTGCATTTTGTGATTACAGAAGAGAACACTGGTTGGGATTTAGTGTATTTGGGGCTGAAAAATGGTCTTACACTGTGAAACCTGCTGTTTACAGTAGAGCTGACTGAAGAAAAGAAAAAGCAAAGTTTTCCCCATAACTGTAGTTTCAAGAGTGAGATTTATCTATATCAAAGGAAGTTGCCTGATTTTGTAGCAAATGTAATTCAAAACATGCTTTCAAGTTATAAAGGTTATTGCCTCCGTTGTAGAGCAAGACAAAATATTGCCGTAGAGATCACTTTATCCACTTTCATTTGCATTTATATAATTTTTTGTCATACTCTTCACTTAGATTTTTCTATGTAGAGATTTCCTTATACCTTCTAAAGATCATTATGATATCAAACAGTCGTAGTGGCAGATGAAATAAAAAATGTCACATTTAAAGATAGAATGCATTTATCACAAAGAATTATTTGTTTTATCATATCTTTGTTTACTTTTGTGGAGAAACAAAAGAAAGGTGAAAATAATTCTGAATATACCAAAGGCTTTTTTAGCTTTATTTCAGCTGTTTATGTGAAAATCTTTCACTGTTCTTTCTTGATTTTTATATTCCCTGTAAAGTGCTGAAGGGAATGGTGCATTACTACTGCAGGTGACATTAGCCACAGCAGTGTGAGCAGATGTGTCTCAGAAATTGTTTGGAAATCATTGTTATCCCCTGGCTATTTCCCCTGCCCCCTCCCATGGACTGTAACTCTGTTTGGAACTGCTGCAAAGAGGAACAGAGGTGGAGGAGGTTTGGTTTCCAAGCAGTTCATTATGCAAAACCTCAAGGTCTTTATCTGACAAAGAGTGAAATCCTGAGCTCCGGAGCAGCGCTCTGTAGATGGCAGCATTGACAGGCCTGACTCCCTCTGCATCCCGAGCAGAGCAGGCAGTGGGTAACTGCAGGCGTGTTCTCTGCCTCTGTACACAAATATAGAAGTAGCTCTTGGTATTTTTCTTACATAATAAATCGAGGTTGCTTCAAAGTCCAGTGACTTAGGGCTCAGTTCCAGGCTCTACGAGTGTGCATAGATTTTTTTTTTTTAATTTATTAACAATTTCCCTTTTAGCGGGGTGCACTTTGTTTTTCAACCTCTGCTCATTAAGTTTTATTGTGAGACTGGAAGCAGGTGTTAACTAGATCAGTTATCAGTTCTCTTATTTGATCAGATACATAATATTTTATGGCTTAAATTCCTTATATTTAAGCCATATTCCTTAAATGCCCTAGATACTACATGAACACAGGCATAACTATTGCTCTGTGTGCTGCTGAATTACTTTACACCTGGTGTCTTCTGGCATTGACGCATCCTATTTTTTTTTTGGTAAGCAACAATGAAACTCATTCCAAATGCCTGGACATCAAGATGCTGTTCCCCTACCTTGATTAGGATATTCTTCCTTGCTACAGAGCAAGTAAGTCTTACTAGGAAAAGAGAATTCTTACTTAGTAATGTAGAATAATAACTCAGAAGCTTCAAATGATGTACTTTTAAACTATAGATTCTTGCAGGAATTTTAGTTTTCTCACTCCTTGTTTGTCTGCCCTGAACCTTGGTTTCTATCTGTGCTGGTCCTTCACGAAGCAACCACAGGACTTTGTAAAGGGCATCAGGAAGATCAGGTTTTTAAGGAACTTATAGATTAAAATATGTTTACTGATTGAAAAGATATTTACTTAAGAGGTCCATGACACTGTAAGTTGCATGACATCTTGAGACATCTTCATATAAGCCTTATTAACCTTTTCATTTCTCTTGAAATCCATACTTGGGACTCTGCTTGGCTGTAATGTCAGCAGGGCATCCAGCATTTAGTGCAGGCAGGGATGAATAGTTTACTGCAGACTGAAGTCAGTCAATTTTTGTGTCCTTTGTAAGAAACATTCTTGCATGGTACCTTCTGTTTCTGTCCATAGGGTAGGGAACCATGGATTGATGTTTTTGAGTCAGCTGAGCACTCTTATTTTCTTAGTATTATTTCTAAATTATTTCTTAGTGGGGTCATCAAAAACTGTAGCTGCTTCTGTTCTTTTGGATATTTATAACTCTAAAAAGCTGCACCCTTTTCGTTGGAAGAAATAGAAATGGTGAAAAGATGAAGCTAATTTTTTTTTTCTAGTTTCAAGCTTCCAGTTTCGCATCTGCTTCTAGTCACACAATTCTGTTTTCAAGGGAACATCTTAATTATTGTGCATTGGCAGTTATACTTGCTCTGAAGTTCCAGAGTGAGAATGCTAATGAAATAACACTTAATGGAGTTGGAGGTAGGAAAGTGCTCAGAGTTTTATGATTAAAAAATTGTCATTCGCCTGTGTGTGCATTTGTAATTAGTTAGATTGTTTTCCTTGGTAATTTCTGATTTTGCTGCATGAATTAAGACGTGTAGGTCCTGATAGCCAGCATTGTGGACAGTATGCAAATCCTAAACCATAGCTGGAAGTTAATTACTGTCAGTTCTTGGGGTCTGCAGTCTGGACTTTGGGTCAGTTTGAACATGACTGCATTTTGCTGAATACATTGCTTTTACCCCCTGGAAAACAAAGATACTTCTGACCTTGCAGGGTACTGAGAATTAATTTGTGTGTATCAGTAAATTGCTTTGCAACTCTAGAGAGAAGAGTCAAGAGATTGTCAGAATATTGAGAGGTATTGTTATTGACATAAAAGCTTTAATTCTTTAATCACTGATGAATATGCTTAGAGCCTGTGACTCCCTGAGTATGAGGTAAAAATGTTCTTGGCTTGCTGGGATATTAACATGCTGAACAGTCTGCTTATAAGTCCATTTACAAGTAAGACAGCCCAGATATTTGATTCAATTAGGCACAAACTTGTTTTGATGGCTTTTCAATCAATGAGACAAAATAGAGATATGAAGGTAAAATCAATGGAGCAGCAGCTGCTGTGTCCCAGCACCACAGAATGGACTGAGCAGCAGGGATGTACAGATTAAAAATGAAAAGCCTCTTCAGATATGTAGAAATCACTACTACAAAAGGTGTTAATGAACTTGTTCTAAATAATAAAACAGGACTTAGGGTTCATCCTAGTACTGCTTTGATGCCTACATGGGCTTTCTGACAGTAATTTTGAGGAAAGATTTAACTTAGAGTGACTTTTTTTTTTGGCAAATTAGATTTAACATGATTTGGTAAGTCATAATATCTTCCAGTTCAGAGCAGATATTGGATGGATACTTCATTTGCTGTTCCATTTCTATCAACTGCAATGAAGTCATATTATAGACTCTGCTTAGTTTCTGCTGTTAGTTTCTGCATTATGCAAACTACTAAAAAGCCATATGAATTAGGGAAGAACTTTTTATGCACAGTTGAAGTGACATAAATGCACAATCTAAAAATAACTGAACTTCAGTTGCCTTATTGTCATGTTAACTTTTAATCTTTAGATGCTAAAGTCTGAAATGTTTTATTAATTGTAATAGGCCCTGCTTTTTGCTGGTCTCTGGTGTTCATTTTCCTGGCTTAGAGAGCAAAGGTCTTTTTAGGTGATTCCATATATGCTGATGCAGAAATTCACATTCTTGGCTTTTTCCTCTAACGTTCCATTTTAGTTCAAGTAAATTTTGGAACATAAGTTGAGACCTGGATTTTTCAACTTAAAAATGAAGCAGCATCACTTGCTCTGGATCTGGTAGACTGACCAGGTACAGAGGAGACACCCACAGGCCATGTTTTCTCATCCAAGTTTGTGCATGTTCCTGAAGCCTGACTTGCAAGGCCTTTTGCTAAAACCTCTGATAATGGTACCTCTGGGACTATTTTGCACCTTGAGTCTCCTCCTGAGAACTGCTCAGCCCAGGGGATGAGGCATTTGCAAGCACATTGAGATCTTCAGAATTTTCCAGTGCAAAGTTCTGGTTTAATTGTCATCAACAAAGATGTTTTATGTTTTGTCCAATATGTTTGTGATTGACTTTTTCTAAGACAGTTTTTATAGTGTGGCTGAAGTATTTTAAGTAAGATAGTAGGCCCTCTTAAAGCAAGTGTTGCTCCTTGTACATACCTTGCATGATTTTAAGGCAAAAGAAGAACCTGCTAATATTAGCACAGCTAATTACTTTAATCAATTAGCATGGGATTTCCTAAAATAGCAAATTACATGAGCATGATTATTACTAATTTCTTTAGGCACTGACAGCTTTCTGCCATTGTTTCCTCAGTGCTGGATTAGTGTTTTGCATAAAAATGAAGAGCTTCTCACTGTGGTGATGCCTGTGTTCTGTGGGGTAGGGAAGGTGCAGAGGCCATGGTCCATGGGGCAGCCTGGCTGCCACAGTATGTCTCTCCTGACATGGAATATTATATTATATTATATTATATTATATTATATTATATTATATTATATTATATTATATTATATTATATTATATTATATTATATTATATTATATTATATTATATTATATTATATTATATTATATTATATTATATTATATTATATTATATTATATTATATTATATTATATTATATTTTTTATTTTATTTTTTATATTTCCTTTCTAATCCTTCTACTCTGACCACATTTTACATCAAGCTTGTTACTTGAAATATTTTACCATCCCAGTGGTTCAATGAACTGCAGTGGGCACCAAGTCAAGGAGGCATTACTCCAAATGACACACCATTAGAATTTGGATCTAGATTTTTAGCTCCGTGCTCAGTCTTTGAGTCACTACTTGATCTTGAAATATGGTTTAAAATAGCTATCAAATGAGGAGCAAGACAGTAAATGTAGATATTTAAAGCTCCTTTGACATGGAGAAGAAAGGAAATTGGGGCTCTTCGAAGGAGTGTCACTCAGTGTGACACATTTTCCTTGGCTGAGTGTGACACAGAAGGGCTGCTGAAGCCCCAGTGGCAGACTGGGATGTGAACACCATGACAGAAGAAAAGGCTTTGTCCATCTGTTTCTTGCTGTCTCTGAAAAAATTTGGAAAATTACGGATTTTTACTTGATAGGGAAATTGGTGTGAGAGAAGCTAAGTTTTAATCTGTGGTGATATCACTCTTTGCCACAGCACAAAGGAGGATTTTTATGACAGAAGGAGCTAGACATGGCCATTTCTTAGACTACACAGCTTCCCTGAATATAAAATGATGCATGAAAATGTTATATCCTGATAATAGACTCTACTTCAATGTGAAATGTGTCATTGGAGCTCATTTTTATAGTGTTGCACTCTTTTTTTGCAAGAAATCCTTTTGTAAAATAGCTCAGACTTCTATTAGTGCTTCTGAACCTTCTCTTCTGGAACAATTTTTGTCACACATTAGGCATGACTTCCGTGGGATGACAGAGATGAGATGTGGGATATCTTCACTTCTAAGTGCATGCCATACACTGACTTGAGTTTAGATGCTGGATTGGATTTTAGCTGTTTTATATCCTGAGCACTACTTACTGGCATCTGTGAGGAAAAACCCCTGAAATAAGCCCTTTCCATCTGAACAGTTATTTAGGAGGGCAGGTATAGAAACAGGCAATCCCCCAGCCAGGGAATAATGTGTGTTGACTCCAATGATTTCAGAAAGCTGAACAATTGCTTTATTAAGCTATACTATATTACACTAATACTATACTAATTACATACTAAAGAGATACTATACTAAAGAATAATAAAGAAAAACCTGTGGCTGTCTCCAGACAGTCACAACACAGGTGGATCCAGTTGGCCAAGGAATCCAAACAACCTTCACCTGTGTTCAATTAACAAATCACTTTGGGTAAACAATCTCCATAACACATTCCACATGTGCCAAACAACAGGAACAGTGAGTAGAGATGAGAGGTCTCTTCTTCTCTGAGCTTCTCACTGCTTTCCCCAGGAAAAATCCTTGGGGAAATTGTGCCTGCTGCTCTCTGTGAAGGGAGCTGTGGCCACAGGCAGGCGTTGCCATGCTTCTTCCACGGCACAGTAAGTTCAAGGATTTCGTATGGTTTTCTATGAAGGTCTCACTCTTTCATGTGTCCTTTAGAACAAATGCTCTAAAATTTACATCTCATAAGGAAGGGATAGTTTAATGTGATTTAATACATTGATCATGGTGAATGTTTTTAATTGTTAGTTGTTTTTCTGTGTAGTTGAACAGCAGTAATGCTCCTTATGGGCTGTCACAGAGGCTGTTGAAGTTCATTTGGTTTCAACAGTCTCATTTTATTTCTCTTGCTTTGGCTACATGCTTGATAGCCACACTCAACACTAAGACTCTTTAATTAGTTTGTCAGATTGGTGAAGTTCTCATTACTCACAGCAGTGCAAAGAAGTAGGTCAGGGTTTGTATGACCTGACAAATGTTTTAATTATATCTTTATTAAAAGAGTTATTAAAAGAGTTAAACTTCTGGTGGGTATAACCCAGTAGGAAATGAGCAGTCGAGTTGATATTTGTCTTAGCTTGCAGATTGCATGGAGTAACTTGGAAAGAACAGAGGACCTCTGAGGATTGAAGGAGCTGAGGTTTTGATCTGGTTCTTGTTCTGGCCCCTCCCAGCACCAGAGAGGTGATTTAGCCAGCCTGTGTAGTTCGGTGTGCTTGCAAAAGCACGTTTGAACACACCAGTGGGAAGGGAATTGTGGCACAGTGGCTGGGTTATGTTTTGCTGGTGACTCCAGACCCCTCTCCAGTGAGCAATTGCTCTACAGGGCAGGAGAATGAAACACTTCTTGGTGTCACTATTCGCCTTTCACATCAGTGAGTCCTGAAAAGACTCCTACTACAGAGCTGACACTGCTGAATCGCTTCCAATTAGAGCTGATATGATGTTAATTAGCCTGATGCTGCTTGGTAAGCTGTTTAGCACTTTTGTCTCACCTATAATATGTGCTAAGGGAATTGTGGCTTTCCTTTGAGCAAGCCAGTGAATTTCTGCAAGTAGGAGACTGCCTTGAGGGTCTCAGTGTGTTTATGTGAGGACAGATTTCAGAAGGAAGGGAAAGATTTTTTCCTCCTTGGGAATTTTGCTTGTGAAGACCTGTTATCCATAGCAAAATGATCCTTTGTTTATAATCTAAGTGGAAATTCTCAGTGAAATTGTTCACAAAACACTAATGTATTTACCTACGTGTTTAATCAAGAAAAAAATGAATGTGGAACTCTGTGTGCAAAGCAGCTGAATTAATGATGTTTTCATTCCACATTTCCTGTGCTTTTAGCTATGTGAGTTCAATACAGCTTTAATTGCTATGTGTGTTTTGCATATATTCCTCCTTACAGAGATGGTGGGTATCTTGGAGTTGATGATGTTGTTACCTACTGAAGAAATGTCAAGTGCTTGAATATTAAACCTTTATAAGGAGTAGGGTTTTAATGCAAATAAACTACCAAACACTATCAGGTGTTCTTGTTCAACTTGGTAGTTGAACAAGAACACTTGATGGGTGTTCTGTCAATTGAAATGTGCTATTGTGTTGCCTAAACAAAATCATAAGATTACTCCAGAGTGCCCCTGCTCATTCACATGTGATCACTTAGAATGAAGCTGGAAAATGATCTCATGCCATGTGAGCCTGCTGTCTGAATCTGGGCTGATACATTGGCACACATTCCTTTAGTGAAAAACTTGAATTCCAGCTGTGTCTATTAAAAATGAAAATTCCCTTATCCTCATTTATAATTTAATAAATATATATTTTTATGTTCTCTTTATGTAGCAGCCAACAGCTATTCCATATCTTTAGTATGCAAGATGTGTTTTTTATGCTTTTATGGAGGTACTATTAACAAGGCAGCTTCAGTAGTTACCACTTGATTCATCTTTCCTAAGGAAGTGTTTGGCAGTGCTGTGTGCTCACCTTTCTGAAATGGTGCTGGGATTTTGCTTGGAAGTTCAGATAGACTTGCACATAGAGCAGAAACCTTGTGTGACATGTCAGCTCTGGAATTACACTTTTGAATGTATTTTAGAAAGCTGTCATGCCAGAGGAAATGGGGTTTAAATATTGGAAAGCTCTTTTTGGTCATTGGCCAAATCAGTACTATTGTATTTTTAATAGATGGATAAATGAAATCAAGAAGTCCTAGCTGATTTGTTAATTCATATCAGTTTGTATATTTGCATTTGATTTGAAAAATTTTGGTCAGATGTTAATGGAAATGCCTCAGTGGTGGAAGCAGCATCCTCAGCTGAGTACAGAGAACAATGAAAGTGGTGGTTTCTATTTAATTAGCTTTAAAATGTCTGTCTCTCAAGTGAGCTGTGCAAGAACCAATAAAAATGTATACTTGATAAATTAATAGAGCCCATGAATTTTGAATGAAAGGCATTGATCCTAAGGTGCCTTTTTTTCTTAAAAAGCTTTATTAAATGCTCAGGAATGGTTTGTTACTGACAAAGTAATTTGGTCTATTTATGCTCAGTAGGTATTTTTGTTTGGCTTGGCATGTCCTTTAGTTTAGGCCTGTCACAGAACTGCCTGGTTAAAATGGGAACTGACATTTTATGTGACCATACTAATAACTGTGACTACAATAAAACAATTATTTTGGCATTTCCTACCTTCAATAAAAAATGTTACTAATAAAAAAACCCACTGTAAAGTCTTACAGAAACTCTTCATCAGTTGGAGTATAGTTTACAATCATTGATGCTGATGATTATTTTTTTGAATTGCAGGAATCCTGGAGATAAAGCAGTTGTAATGATTGCCTGTTGTGGTGACACTGTTCATTTGAACCCCTTCCCCCTGCTTCTGAGAATGTCCAAATAGGATTTTGTTTTGTAAGAGCTAAAATTTATAAAATTCCATGGTCTCCTTGGCTTTGAGACAATGGAACACTCCAGGTGATGAAGGCACAGTCAAAACCTCTCCCTGAGCTCCTGCCTGGGTGCTGCTGGCCTGGAGCTGCCTTGACTGCTGGTTGTTTGTGGTACTGAGAGCTGGTGCATTTCTAGGTGGAGACCTCCTAAAAAAGGATGAGGAAGCCAGGAAAGCAGTCTAAAGGGCATTACTCTTGAATATTTGGGAGTCTGCAGATAAAATACAGAGACTCTGGAATGCAGTGGTTGGTCACTCCTCTGTGTGCTGTATGCCTGTGTTGAGGATGGGCTCTGTCTGGGCGCTCTGATAAAGGTGAACCCTGTGCACCAGAGAGTGCTGACTTCTCCAGGCAGCTCTGGCGGTGGTGGCTGCTGTAAGGAGCTGTCCAGCCTGGTGCACAGAACGGTGAGAAAATGTGGCTCCTCAGGGAACTGCCCTTGTCAAGTGGTCTTTGTTGGCTGGACAATCCTCTAACCGGCATGGCAGGTTTTAGTAACGCTGCAGAAAGTGTGATTTGTATCATATCAAGTCACATCAGACTCTCCTTGTCAGACAAAGCTGCAAAGGCTCCAGCATGGCAGGTGTTGCAGAGATTTTATCAGGTTCTCAGTATTAAGTAACTTGGCATTTGCTGGTAGGGAGAGAGCAGCAATAAATAGAGACAGTGAATGCCCAGAGATATTCCTATCAAATACAAATGAAGTGAGCAGTATTTGCTAACTGAGGATACTGAGTGGCAAAGGAGGGAATGTGTTTTACTGTCCCCTTTTCACTCAGGCATGGCTCTGCATGTTTCCTGCTGTTGGGTGTCAAACACCTCTGTGGATGCTGGAGAGCAGCAGCTGGTGGCTCCTGTCTGGACCTGGCTTGGGGAGCTGGGAAGGGCTCAGCTCTCCTTGGCTGCAGGCATGGGGACAGGCAAGGATGACAGGCACAGAGAGGGAAATGGGACTGGAACATAAAAGGCTCCTTCTGATAGTTTGAACAGGAAATATTGTCTGGCTTTCATCTGTCTGCAGCCACAGCGTGTGTCGCTTCAGTGCGTTGGGGAATTTTTGTGAGAACTTGTTAATGGTATACAAGTTGGGTGAAAGGCATGGGGGTTTTTGTTTGTTTTTGTGTTTTGTTTGTTGTTTTGCTTTTTCCCATTTAATGCTTGAGTGAGTTTGGATGTAATTTCTTTCTCAGTCCCATTATTCTTCCTTTGCATATTAAGGAGTTTCAAAGTCAGTGTCTGATTGTTGTATACTGGAGGTTTGCCAAAATAGATGCATTTCAGTGTCTCCAAGACTTTTTAATTACAGTATGACATTCAGATACCTTTTATTACAGCATGTAGCCAAGGCTTTTGTTTTCTTTTTGTGAATTAATTCTTATCTTTCTGGAGACAATTAAATGTGTAATTAACTGAACTTGACTTACAGGCTCTGTACAAAACTGTGCACCAAAATGACTCATTAGGATTAGGGTGTTTGGTCTATTTTCAATATGAGGGGGAAAAAGTGCTGGTTTTTCTTTGGGGAACTGTGGATGGCAGTAGCTGGAGGTAGAAAAAACCCAAACACCTTATCCTTTCCCTCCTTAATAAGGTCTCCCATGAAGGGACTCTGTGTTTATTCCTCTTGCTTCTGTAGCTGATTTTGATTTACTCTTACAGTTGCTGTAGTAATTGCAGTTAAGAAGGTACAGAATATTTTAGGTCTTCTATCATTAGGAATCAAACACATGGTTTTCAAGAGATGTTTATTCTCTTAGTGGCTTGATGTTATTTAAATCTCTTTTTGCATAAAATAGATAAGAATTTAAACCCTGAAGTTTTCATAAAGCTGTAATCAGTCAACACAGTGAGGAAATTATCAACAGAGAATAAAGTGTGTTTTATGTAAATAATGCATTTTGTGCTTGAGGGTGCAGAATAATTAAATAAGAGCATAAAGTTTGATAACTGGAAAAATGCTTTCACTGTCTGAATCTATCAAAGGTCCAATTATATTTAACTAGCACCTGAAGCAGAGCAGGGCAGTGGAAGCTTCCTGCCATTCTTCCTGACAGTCCGAAAATCCTGTGCCATATTCCCATGAATACGGGAATATTTTAAAGTAGTGAAATAGTTTATGTAGGAGGTGGAACCCTAGTCATGAGGATTTTTGTTAGTGTATATAAATTACATCTGCAAGTGAAATTCCTTCTTAGTTTTTCTTATGACCAGTGCATGTATTGGCTACAATCAGTTGCTTCTGGATAAAGGAAGATCGCATGGTGGACTTTGCTTCCAAGAGGCCCACCTCCACTTCATGGCTGCTTTTGGGCATTTAAACATTCAAAAAATGAAAATGAAAGTACAATACTCTAAATTTTGGGTTGAAAAACAAGTGATTTGTATTGAACCTTCTGCTTGAGCTGATGGCTGTGTAGATATTTTCTACACAGAAATTTAGAATATCACTGTAGGCAGGCTGGAGAAGTGGGTGTGTTTCTTTGTTCTCCTCCAGAATGTCTTTTCTCTCTTCTAGTCAGCAGTCTGTATCAGTAATAAGCAGATTTAAACCATATCTGATTAACAGCCTAGTTACCATTATATGTAAATATTTTTGAGGGACTGGACTAAGTCACCCATGTGTTTTCATGCTGGAGAAATCCACAGCTTTTGCTTCCTTTTTGCCTGTAAGGTTTTGGGCATTTTTCAAATGACTTCATCTTGGGTTTATTTGTCTGTTGTCTTATAGAGAGGCTATGGCTTGGTGGAGAGTTGTTTTTGATAGCAATACACCATGAAGCATGCCTGCTTCCTCACCTTCCCCCAACCATCTGTTGTGCCAGCACGTTTGTACGGCGCTGCCGTGAACCAGAGCAAGGAACTGATCTGGCTTCCAGCCAGCATTGCCAAGCCTATATGATATATGGCCTCTTTCCAAAATGTGAATGAATTTCAGAGGACCAACAACTGTGAGAAAATGTGCCCATATAGGTATTTCCTGTGCTGGATGTGAACTTGTTTCATGATCAGACTGAAAGCACAGGATCTTCCCTTCCAGAGCATTTCAGATCACTGCCTTCACATGCCTGGGAGATGTGGTGAGTGTTGGATGAGGATACAACTGCCAAGGAATCCATTCACTTTACAAGAGGAGTCTAGATGGTTTTGGGATGAGAACAGTAAAGATGATCCACCTCATAATTTCAAGACATTTTTTTGGAAAGTGTTACACTCAAAAAAATAAATGCTTATAAAATGCCGCAATGCCAAAACCCACTGATGTCACAGGGTACTGCCAGTTCCAAAACTGTATGTGCAGAAAATAGCTTAATTTTAGATCTTTGAGTGTGTTGGTGGATTTTGATCATCCCCCCAGTTCCTCAATCCATCCAAATTTCACAGCTAAGAAATTACAGAACCAATAAACAGTTTCTGGTTTGAACCCCTTTGTATGGAGTATGGCAAAGGCATTTTTTCTGGTTGTTTTTGTTTTGTTTGTTTTTTAATATATAGCTATTATGGGAATTGATCATAGACACAGTATAATACTCTTAAGAATGCAGTTCTTAATTTATCAGAATATGCTGGAGGCATTCACTCAGTTCCTCATCTATTTGATTAAGTTTTCACTCATTTTCCAGTGTGAATATTTTCTTTGTAAGAAACATATTAAAGTCCTTAGGTGTCCTCCCACACACCTAAAGCTGTGTTTGGCAGACTGAAAACACTTTGACAGCTGGCTTTTTGGGTCAATTAAAAATAATGCTACATTACTAATGAAAAATTTCTCTTTACCATGCCTAGTAAGATCCAGCAATCCTGAGGGAGCTGATGTTTGATTGCTGTGTTCAGTTTTTCATAGTATGTTGATAGATGCCATCACAAATCAAATTTACTGTGCATTTGATCCAGTCTACACTTTATTAATTTAAGAAAAAATTATTTTTCTACCACTTCTTTTTCTACCACTGACTCTCCTCAACATCGTTAAGGTTTTGCTCAGAAAAAGGTTTTGCTTACGAGAGACAGTCCTGTAGTCCAAAACCACCTGCTTAGACTTAAAATTAGCCAGGCAGTGCTTGTTTCTGGTGTCCGCAACTGCTCTGCTCCTCACTGGAAATTGCAGTTGGAGACTTCTGTTTCCAAGCACGGATTTTAGGTTGACATCAGTCCAAGGAACAGCCTCCAGCCACCCTTTTGGCTGCCCAGGTTCACTGGACTGAGTGGTTTAATCTTCTGAGCTGGATGGGGTGAGGCTGAGTTTAAGGACGTGTCACTGAAACATTGTTCACTCATGTACAGCTCATGTGGGTAAAATCCTCTCAGAGAGGATCTCAAATGTGTTGGATTTTTCACTGCTTTGATTCTGTGTTTCTCTGCCTCTGTGTATGAGTATGTTAAGAAAAGCAATTCTTTTTGGGCATGATTTTTTGATATTGATACAACATATGCAACAGTTAAGGATTATCTTTGCAGGTCCAAGACAGGTATTTTGATACATTTTGCATTCTCAACTAAGGTGTTTGGTTGGGCTTTTTTTTTTTTGTTTTAAGACACCTATCTCAGGTACAGTTGTACTTTTCCTTCCAGTGATTTTTGGATGGGTGTTAAGCCATTTATATAATCTGCTAATAAGTAGGTTACTGTGGACTCAATATCACACAATGATTAGAAAGCATTTATGCATTTCATGGCTTTCCTGGGGAAAGCAGTCACTTTTATTATAATTGTTAGACTTCTCAAGTAATTCTCCTGAGCCTGTCTCAAAACTAATTGTGATCAAGGTTGGAAGAGTGAAGAGCTTTGGAAGCTGCGGAGGCACATGGCTGTAAAAACTGCTTGAAGAAATCCAGCATTTTTCAGCCAAAAAAGATAGCTTCAGGCTATAGGGACTTAGTATATTTGGGACTTCCTTGTGTGCTGGCACTGCAGATGGCTGCTGTGTCACTGGGCTCTGAGCACCAACTCCTTGTGACACACCTCAGTGACAGGAAGTTTTTGCAGAGAGCTTGCACCCAACTATCTTTCAAATTTAAATTCCCATGTGCTGAAAAGGTTTCTACAAATCCAAGATGACAAACTAGCCCAATGACTAGGAGTTATGGATGATGCACCACTTCTTGTTGATATATGCTCCCTTTCTAAAAATAATTAGAAATGCTGAAGTAACAGAACTGCTTGGAATGCATTTCTGAAGTTCATCGTGAACTGATTTTTCTTGTGCCATCCTCTGAACATGTCTGTGTCAGCACAACTGAGCCTTCTTCCATGATGTAAATGCAAAACTGCTGCAGGTGTCAGAATAGGATTGTCATATTTGGAAGCAGAGTACTGTGATGGCTCAAGACATTTGGGTATAAGCATCAAAATTTAACACAGTGTTATTAGTCACACAGCGTCCCTTAGTCATTGGACACAGTCTGTGAATATGTAGATTGAACAATCAAAGTAAAACTCAGATTCCCAATGGCCTCTGGATGTCTGGTGTCTGCTAATCTGCTCCAGGCAGTGCTGACTCTGGGGACTGGGTGCTTTGCAGCCTTACATGCCTTTAGTGTTTTACCAAATTTTCTTCTATTTTCTCCATCTAGATACTTACCAAGGCTGTACTTCCCTGTAAATGTGTGTGTCCCTGCAGTCTATTCATAGCTCTGAGTGCAGTGATCTCAGTGTTGAGACATTTTTCCTTTTTGCATGAACCAGAATGAGGCTAAATTATTCACAGAAGGTTTGGGATAATAAGCAGGATAAACACCTCTGCTCTAAGCATCCAACTGTTGGAAACACAGATATTGAGCAGATTGATTTTGTGAAACTTGTAATGTCAAGTATTTATTCCACTGCAAGATGGTCTATTTAAGTTTATAATCATAAATGCTCTATGCACAGTTTATTTCCATGAAGATAATTTAATTTAATATCTTGAAATATATATTAATAGAGGTGAATTTAATAGCTTGTGCAGTCAGCAAACATTTGTACCCTACATGACAGTAAATCAGATGTATCACACTGTTTCCTTCTTTCCTGGCAAGTTATGAAGAAACAGCTCAAGAAGTGTTGGCAGCTAGCACAGCCTTTTAGGCCTAGGTAGCTGGGAATAGTCTGCCTGGTTTCTTCAGTTCTTGCCAGGGAAAAGGATGAAGATTTGGAGCTGTATCTGATCTGTGCTGATTTCAGTTCTCTGGTTTCTGCTGAGAGAGCAGAATCCCCTCGTTGTTGTCCATGCTGCAGCCTGGGAGCAGCTCCTGCCTTGTGGACCTGGAAATCTGAGACGTCAACATTTGGTTTTCCTCTGAGTATCAAATATGAATGTCCTGGTGTGCCTGCTTGTGAAAATACCAATTATCTGTATTAACATAGCTATATAGCCTCAGAGCCTGTTGAATTTCACCTGTAACAGAAGTTAAGCAGAGATGAGGTGACTGAAGTTTGTTCAGGTAATTTCTGCCATGCAGCTGCTGGGATGGGTGTGGAGGTGTGCTTTGCATACAGAACTGCGTTTAGTGACAGCAAATTCTTAAAGTCAGTTTGAAAACTTAATGTTTCTGGTGTCTCTTCTCTCTCTTCCTTTTTAATTTTTTTTAACTATTCTACTCCCCCACAAACTCCTGTGCTTTTTGTATATGCTAGTGATTATTTTTCTATAGAATTTTTATGGTAATCTTTTGAAGGTTGGGTTGCTTGGCAACTACTAATTCTCATTTAGGAGGAGCTTGCATAAAACAATCTTGGGCTTTAAAGTGTTTATAACAATCTTAGAGAAGAGTTGTGTCCAGAAAGAATCCTGCCTTTCAAATCAGGAGGCTTCTGTTCTGGTTAGAAAGGTTCTTCTGTGAGGATTCACATTAGCACTTTTGACCAAGATAGTTCTTTGCAAAGACAAAGATGCATTTTCAGTGCTCAAAATGATTACAGTTGAATCAAAGGAGTCAGAGAGCACAATACAGGGAGTGCTGCATTTCTGCTCTCTCACTCTTCAGCCCAGTGGCACAAAGAAAGGATTGGGATTTGGCCCATACAGCCTTGGCTCCAGCTTTTGTTCACTCAAAGCTTTGTGACTGCTGGGAAGAGACTGCCCTGCCTCTGGCTCAATTCCAACCTTCTGCTGAACCATTTCCCCCTGTGAATGTCTCTTGTGCTGTGTTCCCGAACAAGCAAAAAATGCCATTTCCTGCTTGTTGTAATAGTGAATGGTTTAATATGAATTCAGTCTTGACATCAAAAGAGGATAATTTCAGTTTCCTTGGTGGAGGTTGTAGGTGTTGGTACCCCAGTGGTCTGTCCTTATTTGTGTCCCTCCCTCCCTGCAATTGGTCTGACTTTCACCCAGGGTGGCAATGGTGAGCTGAGATGTTCCCCTCTGTGGTGACACCTGCCCAGCACACCAGTGTTGTTTCCCTCTCTGTACACTGATTAACTGTGGCACCTCATGGTTTCTGTAATTCTCAGCTTGTGCTTCCACAACTTGTAGCCAACTGTCATATTTCAAACTGGTGTGAAAACTCTTTGGGGCAGTGTGAAAACACCTATAATTAATTAATCAAGCATCTAGTGTGTGTTCAGTGGGTAAATGACAACATGTGGCTTTGCTTGGCACTCCCAGGCTTGTCATAGTCTGTGAAGCTGCACTTAGCAGAGGGTGACAGTAAAGAATAAGGGGGGCTTTCCAAAACATCTTACAGATCTGGATTTGCTTATACCCACCCCTCTTCTGAAGTTTCTAAGGGCATCAGGGCTCTGCAGTTGTCATTTGGCACCTTTCAGAAGTGGTGTTTCCCCTCAAAAGCAGGCCGCTGTGGGATTCTCCTGTGATCTGTGGCTGTTTTACCCTTGATCCCCTGGCTGCTGCAGTGTAATCCACGGGCTGCACGAGCTCTGGCAGCTCCTGGTTTGGTTGGCTCTGCTGAAAGTGCACATGGAGCTGATGCTGGATAACTGTGAGAGTTCTCTCAGAGCAATACCAACAGCTATTAAACACAGAGCCCTGCTTGGAAGTATGGGATGTGTTAGGAATATACCAATGCCTGGATCCCAAAGGGATTTGGGCTCTGATAACAATTTGTACTTAACTGGACTGGGCATCTACCTGGATATCTTCAAGAATGTGAGCCTTAAGCCCATAGGACATTTTAGTCCTGCAGTCCCTGTGGCCTTGGGAACATTATTCAGCTTTCAGAAGATCTTTTCTGCTGTAGAATGAATTAAACCAAATAATGTTTTATTCTTGTAAGAGACTCTTTTTTTCCCTGAAGGAGAAGGAATTTAAAGCCTTTAGCAATGCTAAGCATTAGAAGAGTTAGAAGTATCAAAGGAGATAGATAAGGATAGATGGTTTCTTTGACAGTTTTGTCTCCCTGCTGTGCCAAGTGACAGCCAACATCTTATTTTAGAGGAAAGCTTTCCATGCTGAAAATGGTGGCACAGAAATTCTTTCCTTTGGCCTCATTCAAATGCAGCTGATCTTGGTGATGCTTCATGCTGATGGCAATTTAAAGTATTGTACATCCTAAGATAAATTTCATTCAAAACCAAGTAGGCCCAATGGGAAAAGTTAGATTCAGTTTTAGAAGAGCACAGCATAAAGAACTCTTAATGAAATTAATTTTCTGGTCTCATCTGGCTGTGTATCTGGAAAAACTGCTAAATTCAGCATTTAGTTGTGGGAGAGTAAATTATTCTAATTTTATTTATTGATTGAAGCAATGCTAGGTTAAACTAATATCACATTAATTCTTGCACTGTTTGCATTAATGTAGTATTTTTTAAAACATAAATAAATATGTAGGTGTCTTCTCAAAATCAGAGAGATCAATTTTTAGACTGTTTTACAGACTTTGCCAGATTAATTAGTGCAGTTATAAAAAATGTTTGCAGAGGCACTTTTCATTAGGACTATCAATGAAGGGTCTAAAGCTATAAAAGGACACTTCCTACATCAACTGTCATTAGGTGTTTTTCACAAAGAGTGCAGTGCATGCAAAGAAGGACTCTGCATGTAAATACATAATCTGTGAATAGGCAGTTTTTGCTAGTGGACAATTAGAAAACTCCATGGTTGAGTACCCTGAGACCCTAAGAGAGAAATTGAGGATTTTATGGAACAGCTTTTCCCCCTGTCAAAACCTCTCCAACCTCAATAACTCCTATTTACATCCTGTATAACTGAAAGTCAGGTTTTTCAGTCTGTGATTTAGGTCTGCCAACATGTTTATTTTATAATTAAAAATAATAAACAATGCTGTTGAAGAATGAAATAAAAGACTGGGGTACAGTTGTCGGAATTGTCGCTGGAGTTGTGCTGAGGCTGCTGCTGCCCTGAGGTGAGGAGCAGGAAGGGGCTGGCTCTGCAGTCTGTCTGTCTGTCTGTCTGTCAGTCCTGCTGTGCTCTGGGCTCCCCTGGAACCTGCTCTGCAGTCCAGGCACTGCCTGGTGCAGCTTGGCCATGTGCATTCTGAATTCAAACACCTGCTTAATGAGCAGTGCTAGGAGTGATACAGGACTCACTCAGCTTTAATTGTGAACCTGTTTTGTCTTTGCCTTGATCCATTAGACAGCCTAGCTCATCCAGACAGGCTGGTACAATAAATTCTGAGAGGAGAGAGTCCTCCATGGATGTGAGATGAGCTCTGCATCTCTGCCTGAGCCACTCTGTAATCACTGCCATCTAATCAGCGCTGCTCTTCTAATCTAAAAATGAAAGTTTCCTGTTTGCTAAAAATTTAGCAATTCCAGTCGGGCATTTTATCTTAACCTACAAGGAACAGATAACAGCTTGTGGCAGTTTTCGGTCAAGCAAAAGCAATCACAAAATTTATTATTTTGGGGTGTGGGGTCTCATTTGAGCTGTTCCTCAGCAAAACCCTCTCCTATGCAATGAGCTTCCCCCAAAAACTCAAATGGCTTTAAACTCTATTCTAATGAGCAGAGGTTTTAAAAAATGTGTTAAGCAGCAAAAATTGGAAACATTTCAAAGAGAGGACAGGAAAGGTTTATATGGTAATTTCCCAGGAATCACTTTTCTAAGATGTGATTACTCTGCTTTGCTTTCCTTCAACAGGATAATTACAGACAGACGTGTTGGGATAAACTCCTCTATGTTTAGGAATCATTGAAACACTGTAATGCTATGATTATGGAAAGCCTGTAAATTAGCTATGAGCACTACAGAAATAATCAGTGTGGCTCAGCACACATGGGGTTCAACACCCACAAACAGGCTTTTCTTGCTGAAAATATTTTTGTTTGTTTCAAATGCACTGTGGGTCACTTGGGAGCTATGTCTTTCTTCCACTTCTAATTAAAACAACTCATTTAAAACAGGAGGAATTTAATTTTCTCTTAATTATTTGTGAAAAGCCCAAAAGTGATTTCTGTCACAGCCTTTTAATGACAGAAGAAAATGCCTTCCACAAAACATCAGGCTCTTCATCCAGGGAAGCATTATGCCAGCAGATTTTTTAAAGGAGTACTTCACAGATCTGAAAATTAGAGATTCACCTTTTTTAAAGTGAAAAGAAAGAGGTTTGCACCCTTTTTGCTCTAAGGAAATGGATACTTGCTTTCTTTTAGCAAAAATGCATGTTTTCTATTCCTGGGTATCAAACAGCTGAGCACACAGGTACTGCAAGGCTTTAAATATAAATTTGGAATGTCAGAATTTTCTAATCTGAGATTTGTCTTTTATGGAAAAGAGAGCATGCCAGATCTGCATAGATGAAGAGAAAGTGTTAAGTTTTGTGGGTTTTGGCTTTTTGTTTACGACTTTGCAAGGTTGGTAAAACACTGAAAAAAAGAAGAAAGAATACATGCAATTTCATTTCATAAATGAACCATCATATGATTTTTGCTATTCAAGGAACCCTGGAATGTGTTTGGGTTATGTTTGGAAGTTATGACCATATGCCAGTTCAGGTATAATCCTCTCTCACCACCTCCTAGAGACAGTACCTGGGTTTTGGTATCAATTTTTCCTGAGCCGGGTGTGAGTAGTTGAACACCTCTGAGACTGTTAATGGTGATGAATGTGATACAGTGATCATAAGAAAAAGACCTGTGTGTTTTGGAGAAACATACTCCTAACATGCTAATGACTCTACTGGGATCCTTTGTAGATCTAAAAATGAACAATTAGTTTAGGTTGAATTGTTATGGGAAAAGCTTCTGTAATTTGTCACAGATGGCAAATTGGGTATTTACTTTTCTTACATTATAAGTGCAGGTTTTACAGCCATGGATGCTGACCAGCTGTAGAATCATTTGAGATTTTTGGATCAGACCTTTCCTGTTTTGAGATTTTGGTTCTGAAAAACTGCTTGAAATATCATTCTGGAAATTGATGAAGTCTAAAGGGAAGAACATCCCTGCAATCTCTGTATGCTTTATCTGCATGATGTGTTATGAAATTTGCTACTCCTTTCTGTAGTATTTCATCAGTCTGCCTGTGTGCAAGTGTAGTAGAGCTAAGTTAAATTTCTGTGGGTACACAGAGTATTACTGACATGAAAGACAAGCATGAAAGCGCTGTGGAAGAATTGTAGCCTGAAGGAAATTTCAGCCAGTCCACTTTCATTAACTTTAAATAGCCTTGGCAAGTCTGAGGTGTAATCCAGAGAGAAACTTGGATGGCAGGAGCACTGCAGAAAGGGAACTGGGATGTGAAGAGGAATTGTGAACCGGGTTGGAGAGGGAATACACACAGAGCTCAGAACCTGACCTGGATTCTGAACAAAACAAGCAACAAAATGCTTTATCCCTGCTTACCTTCAATGCAAGTCTTCAAAACTTTCATCCAGATTTGATGCTGTTCCAATGCTTAATTTGGCTGATGGGTAAATTATAGGCAATGTTCTTCTGGTTGTGATGAACTAGAAACCACTGTTTGAATCCTTCTTTATGGAGAGGCCATACTTTTCCATGTATGCTAATTTCTGCCATAGCCCCAAGCATCTGTATATTACTTTAATTATGTTACATTTATTTATACCTAATTCTGTGCTTTGTGTTGAATTTTGCTCATGAATAGTTTATAAAATCTGTTCTTTCTCTGGGATTTAGGTGAGGTTGTAAGAAATAACAGTTTTTCATAGGAAACACAAATGGGATGTTGTCACTGATCACCACAAGCTGTTTGAAATTTACATAGAGAGCAGGAACGTGTTAGTGTGTCTTGTTTCTATGGAGTGACTGTATAACAACAAATTTAACTCCTTAATGAGATTGGTTGGGCAAAAAATTACAAGGAAAATGTGCTTCTTAATATTCTGGAGAGGGATGAAACTGCAGAAGTCCTCTGGTGTAAATAATACTACACATACAGTGTAAAATTTAGTATGTACAACATAGTTGATTTTACAAGCTTGAATTTTTTATCAGATGTTAATAGAATTTACAATTTTTTCATCTTTAATTTTTATTGCACAATCAGATTGTGTTATCAATTGAGACACTAAGATAATGTAAGTCAATTTATGTCCTGTATTTTAGTTGTATCCTGTATTATGGGCATCAATTGCAACACATCATCATCCATATGTACTAAGAAAAACTCTTCTAGTAAATAAACCACTTTTAGACCAGACTTATCACTTGAAAGAGATTAGAAACCATTTCTGTATGGATGCGTTTTGAGACATTTCATGAGGTGGGGCACTGTGATATGATTCGTGCTAAACTATTCCATCTATTGTTGGGGATAAGTAAATCTTCCAGGAGGAAAGATTTACAAGGATATACATTATTCTGTCTCACTCTAAGGCTTACTCCTTATTACAAAGGGAACCTGTTATATCTTGGAAACTGAGAGCTGTTGAAATGTAGCTTTTGTGAAAATCCCATTTTATGATGCAGTCATTTTACAAATGCAGTCTGAAATGACAGACATTAGTGCTGGCTAAGCTACATTATGGAGAGTAATGGACAATTATTGCTGTAATTAAGTGAGTTAAACTTTTATTGACTCTTACTAATTTTATTTTAAATCATGTTATTCTTAGTATTTGTTTATTAATAAGGGTGATTAACTTGAAGAAATGGGCTTTGTAAATGGCATTCCTTAACTGCTTGTGATTTGTGTCCGGTCACCTGTCACATTGCATTACTTCTGTTCTAAGCTTTTCTATATTTTCTGAAAAAGGCATGAATTCAAATGACAGGACTTCCTGTTTGTGTTTTCAAATGGAAGTGTTTCATTTATAATTGAATAAAAAATTTCATGTTTATTTTTTATTGAAAACCAGTGGTTGTCCAAATTTTTACTAGTAATAATCCACTAACAGTGAAAGGAAGTATTTTCTGATACCCATGAGGGAGTTAATTGTTTTGCACTCTTCATCTATTTCCAACATGCTGAATGTTTGTCTGGCTCTGTGCCAGCCCTGCACAGCAGAACTGGGATAAGATGTGGTGGAAATAGCTGAGCTGTCACAAGAAATGGCTTTTAGAGGCAGTGCTCCAGATGAAATTCTAACTTGTGGGACACCTGGTAGGGGTCGGAGCTCACCTGACTCCTCCTGTCTTGTGGTGCTTTCCAACTTCTGCCCTTCTTCTCCAGGCCTATAAAGGGGAACTGTTCCCTTCCAGTGGGTGGAATTTTGCTCCTCTCCTCCACTCTGGTTATCCAAGATCCTTCGAGTGGCTCAGGGATTCTGAATTCCTTGCCAGTGACTTTGCAGTCTGTGCCAGGCAAGCTGAGCACAGAAGATCCCTGCTGTGGGGTGTTGGCCCACTCCCTGCAGCACGTGTTTGGTGACACAAACATGGTCATTTGTTCTGGGTGTGCTTTTTGGAGACACCTTTGTCCTGAGTACCCCGCTCCTGACCTGATCTAACCAATTCCTCCCCCATGAGGAGGCAGGAGCAGCAGGGAGCTTTGTCTACATAAGCATGTTTTTGCTCCTCTTTTTGGGGTTTCTAATGGACTGACAGACTGTGGACATGCACAACAGCTGTCTGTCCATCAGGAGGAATGCCAGGTCCCATGGAGTCATCCAGGTATCCATCTCCTCAAGAGCTTCACCTGGGTAAGCAATTCCACTTTCTGTGGAATGGAGCCTGTCGAGCAGTACAGCAAAGATTTTACATCTCAGTTTTCTTTCCCAGTTTTCAATGTATACTGTGCAGAAAGGCTGTCTTATTTGAAAAATCAGCACTTCTCTCCCTAATATGAGCTGGATCTGAACACAGAACGATCCCTGCTTGCTCCAGAAGATTGCCTTCCTTGCAGAAAAAGTGGAGATTTGGGACAGCTTAATTATTTGGGTGTTTTAAATTATCTGTTAATGATCATGAAGTGTTATCTTACAAACTTGAAGTCACATTGCTTGTATACAGAGAATTATGAGTCACTGAGAGGAAGGTCAGAACTGCCTAGTGAGAGCTGTGCACTGACTTTCCCTGTTCTTCCACATTTCACCTGTATTTCAGAAGTTCTTGTGGAATATATATATAAATTATGTATATATCTGTTGCAATATATTGCAAGGAATCAGATCATAACTTTTATCTTTTCCTTTCTGATGTTACATCACAGTAAGTCGTCGTGAAGATCAATCCTAAATTACTTAATGACATGTTTAATAACAGTGAAATAATACAGCTGCTGTGAAGATCAGGTATCAGATGGAAATGGCTGGGATGCTGCTCAGTTAGTATTTTCAGACTGGATTTTGGGGACCATAGGTTATTTCTAAAGGACTTGCAAAAGAAAAGCAGTCTTTGTACTTTGTAAACTTAACTTTGCTGTTCCAGAGTATGGCACTGGGGACACAGAGACAAATGGAGATGAACAGTTTAAGGGAAAGCACATTCCCTTGTGCCCTTACACTGAATTCTGATCTGCAACTGCAACTTCCTTAACAAGCTTTGTTACATAAGGTCCCCAAAATGTAACAATACTCATCTTTTATGTGTGGAACCGAAAGCTTTTAACAACTTGTAAGAACAGGTGTTTTGTTTGTTAGTCATCCCACACAAAAGGGTTTTTTTCAAAGGAACCCAAAGGATTGGCATCTAAATTCTTTTTGTTCTGTTAATGAAAATGATCAAGAACTCCCACTTTGTGTTTGTAGAGAAACTATTTCAGTTAACTGAGCATGAAACTCTTTTCTGAGGACACACAGTGTAGCAAAAATATAACGGGAATGGATGAACCCTCATATTTATGCAGATGCTTCCTTCTGCTTAAGCAAACCCACCCCTGAAAACTTTTGAACACGCTGAGCTCCCATTGAACTTAGATGTGATGGCATTTGCAATTTAATTGCACAATGGATACTTGAAAAAATCTGTTGTTGCATATACCAAGATTAGCTATAAGTCTTTTTTGTTTGTTTGTTTCACGCCTAGGTTAGAAAAGCTCAAAAGTATAATTTCATATTTTCACTGAAATCCATGGAAGTAATTTATTTTTTTGGTGTTGTACCAGAAAAGGGCTGCATGCTTTGTGTTGTTAAATGCACCTAATAAAAATTTCTGGGCTTAAAACCATCAACCCATATAATAAGTTTTGTTACGTATTTGTGTTCAGTACAAGGATTATGATGTTTCTTTCCTCAAAGATATTGTGCAGGTTCAGAAAGATGTCTTCAGTCCTCTTCACATTGTACAAGCATGTTTTTTTAATAGCTGGAAATGAGATACTCAGTTTGCTGTAGCACTGCAGCATTTACATTGTGTGATATGACTGTTAAATCTATAATAATTTTTAGAAAGAATTACTATGCTTTGTAAGGAGATGATAAATCGTATTTTGAACATTTCCCTTCTTGATGTTATGTTTTCCCTCTGATATTAACTGTAAATCAGAGCCATGCTTAAAGATGTTTTGCCTCTGCATAACTAAGGAAAAGTTAACAAGCTAAGCTATTTCACAGAAGAAGTAGTTTTACTGCCCATGGAAAGTCTCAGTAATTTGAATATATGTTGGTAAAGCTCTTCTGCCTGGAGTATTATTTGCTTATGGGAATAATGCTTGGGAAATCTCTTGATGTGTGATATTCTTGCAACTAAATAAGTTGGTGCATCCTTAAACAGAATGCCAAAAAGAAAATGTAGATTTAATCAAATGTGTGGAACAGTGTGGGTAGTCAGAGAAGTAGGTGCATTGGAGTTTTTTGTCTGCACATTTCTGTTACATTACCTCACCCTCCATCACAGAATGCAGTCAGTGCTTATGTCCTTATCTGGATTGGGATGGGGGAAACTGTTGGATCTGCCTGCGGCTGAACTCCACAGCCTTCCTGAGTTCCTTCTGCTGTGGATGCAGCAGCTCTGAGCACTGGAGCCCTTGCCTCTGCTTTAGCACAAATGTGATTTGTTTTGTGATTGTTCAAAGGCTCTGCAGTGAGTGCCAGTGAAATACTGTTCATTGTTGGTGTATTTTGTGCTGCCTTCTTATCAGTAGGATTAATTGTAGGATGAGTAGTTAGTCACCCTCTCCTCTTCAGCTAGGGTGATATGTAAGTATGGATTTAGATCACATATCAGGAATTTTGTAACTGAACGTGCTTCTGACCTGCTGCTCTTAAATGTACAGTGGAAAAGGAAATTAATTTCTAGATTGATAGGCTGATCCCTCAGTCTGAGAAAGGCTGTAATATCTAATAGCATAACACAAGAGCAGCTGCAGTTTTGCCCAGAGGCTGGAGATGGTGCCTGAAGAGGAGAATAGAAAGGATAAGCATAAATGGAACTTCCCTCGAGTACAGTCCCCTCTTCAGATGTGCTGATTGTACCTCAGAGCAGAGGAGCATTCTGAGCATTGTGAAACTCTTCCTCCAAGAGGAATTTAATGTGCTTGGGGTGAGTTGCAGGGGTTTTGTCACTTTGCTTTCCTAAGGCAAGTGAGTCAGGTTTGCTCCTCTTCTTGTTTAGCACCCAGACTACCTGGGGAACCAAAATGCCTGTCTTCTTGATGAGATCAAGACTCTTCAATCTCTTATCTTCCTCTGATACTTAAATTTATCCTACAAATCTCTGTTGCCATGGAAAGCTGCTTGGAATGGCTCCCTTGAACTCTGCTCAGCCTTCCTCTTAAAAAATTCCCTTCCCATCTGTCTGCCTGCCCTCCCCAGCTTGTCTCTGGCTGTTGGGTTTGTCTCTTTGGTCCAAGCAGGTTCACAGAGCTGCTGCTCCAAGATTTCTGGCTCATCAAGGAAAAGCACAGTTATAAGCACACAGCAGAAAATTAAATTGGCTTTTTAAATTTCTTTTATTCCCCTAATGTTCTATACTCACCATTTGGTGAAAGGGGGTGGAGGAGGAGGTTGTTTGTTACCTTCGTTTTTACTTGCTAAGTGGAGATGTATGGAAATGACTTAGTTAATGGTTTTCTGGCTTCTCATCCTCAACACAAGTGAGAAGTGTTTTAGCATTCAGTTGAGGCCAAATGTTTTCAGATAAGGAGATGATATCTTAAGGCATTTTTATTTATATTCAATTATGCTTATCTTTCTATATAGTGTATGACATTTATGCTCACGTGCAA
This sequence comes from Melospiza georgiana, assembly GCF_028018845.1. Classification (NCBI taxonomy): domain Eukaryota; kingdom Metazoa; phylum Chordata; class Aves; order Passeriformes; family Passerellidae; genus Melospiza; species Melospiza georgiana. The sequence goes on from NC_080445.1 coordinate 10,518,860, forward strand.
TACATACTATAAGCAAACAGCCTGTTTCGCTTAATTCAGCTGCTATTAAATCCTAAATTGCTACTGATTTTGGATTTAATGCTGAATTCTTGGCCATAGTTCTGTTTACAGGATTAATGAGATTGGATAGTGTTATTTTAAAAGCTCCTAATGGCAAAAGCTGTAAATTTTTGTAACTTTTGTCGATGTGTGAACTGTAAGTGGTTTCATATTGCAGGATTTTCCTGTGCAGTACTTGTGCTAGAAAAGAGATATGAACAGAAAATTAAACTTATCCTCAACCCTAAATCTTTGTTCTAAGCAACTTTTCATATAGGTTGGGGTATACAATATGTATGCAAATGACATTTTAAAAGTCATATAATTATGCAAAGTGCTTAGGGGTCTTGCATACTAAATACCTGGAATGAAAATTTGTTCCTGGGTGGAATTATTGCATAGCATTGATTCTTGAAAGTTTCCATAAGCTGTTCAGACAACTTACACTTTTTGATTGCACAGCAATAGTAATATAAACACATCAAATTTTATTTAGCTAAAATATTACCACTACATATTTTAATTTAGCAGATACTCAAGAAGATGTCAAGTAAATTGGATTCTAGCATATTCTGTGAATGGCTCACAGTAACTTGTGTGCAGGTTTAAACCTATGGCTGTGGTAGAGCGAAGTCAATATGGGTAACTGATCCTGGAGAGAAAATGAATTAGGCTGGTGCTGTAAAAAGCTGCTGATCAGACAAAATGTGACCACTGTGCTTTTTAAAAACTTATGGTATAATCCTTTGGGGCAGTAAGGTATGTAAGTCTTAACTATTAAAATAAAATTTTATTTACTGAAAATCTAAAAAATATGAATTGGCAAGCTTCAATTCTTATTTAAAGAGGAAGATAAAGCACTATTTTAAATTTTCTTTCTTTTTGGAGTTGCTTGAAAACTTTAGAATCTTCCTTTGTGTCACAGATCCATCTGACTTACCAAAACCTGGCTATCTGGGATTCATTTTGGAACTGGTTAAACCCCATTTACAGGGCTTATTTCAGGAATCAAAGATATTATCAGCAGGATTGTTTTCAAGATTAGTAATTAGACCTAGCTGTCTGCTCCAAGAAATGATATAACACACTGTAACCTAAATGCTTTGCTTTTATATTCATTTAAGTTCCCCCAAATGCCCATGAATCAAGAGCAGCTCACTTGTGATGGCCTTATGGGAGCAGATGTGGTTCAAAGTGAATGAACTAATTGATTTGATAGATAATTCTCCACAGTCAGAGTGCAGCTGGAGGAAGGTGAGGTATTCCCCATGGCCCAGTGTTTGTTTTGGCACTAAAAAGCAGAGTGATATGAAACAAAGGGAACATTGGTAAATAAAGCCCCAGTGGAATATGAGATGTAGTGGGGATGGACAGTTTATATACAAAGATTCTTATTTGTTTCCCAGACATCTATCCAGCTTATTTGATTGGTATCCTCCATATATCCTATATCTTTATGGTATTTTATTTCAAGAGATGAATTGTGTGAGTTATAAGGAGGTACCAGTACTAGGAGAGGAAGGTTACCTTGACTTTTCCTTTCTCAAAGTGCCTGTGTGTATCCCTGCTGGATTTCCTGAGTCTTGGCCTTTCACTGGGTTAATTCACAAGCTCTCTGATGCTCTCTTAATGCTTTTTATTTCTGATACCTGGTGAATAGCCTTCTATAAGGTTGAAAAATGGTTTTTGTTTCTGAAAATGCACCGAGGCTTTCTACCTTCCAACAAGTGCATTTTGATAGTTTTGCAGTAAAATCATGGTTTGGGGTTAGGTTGAATCATTTATTTCTTTTTCTCAGCCAATTAGGTGACCTGTGCAGAACAAGTCACCCTCACTGTGTTCTGAACTTTCTCATGGGGAGAGCTGGAACAGGACCCCATTTTTTTTCCCTAATGCTGTCACCAAAACTTTGTTTTGGTGTTTCAGATGTGAGTTGTTGGCAGATGAATGTTCCCACACAGCAGAAAGCCAGTTACCTTCACCAGTATTAACTGGAGTAACTTCACAGCAATTGCTTTTCCTGTCTTTGGAAAGTCTTTAATTTTCCTGATTACTCTCCCCTCATTCATGACAACTGCCTGAAGAGGTTTCACTGAAAGGACAGACTCAAGAGCTCTCCATGTGAACTCAGGTGTTCCTAGAGGTGAAAGATGTGCTCCATGACTCATTTAAAGTCATTTTCCTATGGAAAATGAAGCCTTCTTGGGCTCTTCAATAAGCTATTTACTTACATCAGTTTAGTGATGACTAATTGCATGAATAAAGCAGGACACTGCTTATACAAGCCACGAAAAAATCTAAATTTAAAAAATGGCAAAGCATTTATCTGCAGTCATGGCAAGGGACATAAGGGAAATGATACTCAGCTATAATCCATCCTCCTTGCTACACAATGTATTAGGTCAAACACATTTTTCAATATTTATTTTCTGGGTGAAATTCTGACAGGAAACAAAACTTGTATGCACATCCCATAAAGGTGAAGTACTTTAGGATAATGCTGATTACACTGATGTACAGAACTACATGACCCAGTGTGGGTTAAAGAGTCAATGATTTATATTCAAGAAATATTTGAACGTACAAAACAAATAGATTCTTTTTGAAAACACTTTTTATTCTCCCTTTATTCTTTGAGGCATCAGTACTCTACTTCTTACATTTGGATTCTTTTTGGCCCCAAAAGCTGCAGAATAGCTGTTACTTATCCAAATAGCAAAGCAGCTCCATATTGCTATTTTGTAAACCCACAATTTTGCCCTTCCTTATTGAAATATTAATGGTAAACATGGTAATGCAAAGCATTTCTGTAACTGTGGAAATGAAAGTCTAGCTAGAAAGAAGGCATCTTGTAAGTCAACTTTGCATCAAATGAGCACCCCAAAATCCCTGCTGATTCATGTGGACATTCTCAGGATTTTATTGCCTGGTCACAGTCTTGTTGGCTCATATTCTTGTTGGCTCATTTCTTGTTGGCTCATTTCAGCCTTTGAAAACATTTTTCACCTGTCTGTCCTGGTTGATCAGGAGCTCACACTGAGCCACCCCAATTTCCAGAGTTTGAACAATCTGTGAAAGAAAACCCAGACGGTGAGTGAGCTCCAGCCCAGGAATGGCTCATGAGCTCTGTGCAAAACTAGTCATCTTCCATAATTAGGTTATTTCACTGTAATCACATATTGAGTTACTTTCATTAGACATGACAATCTATTTTTTGAAAATGTAAAGGATCAAACCCAGGTGACTCTGCAATGATTGCTATAAACCCTGTTCTCATTACTTTCTCTTTGTTTATTTGCTATTCTGGTACCCAAAAAGAAAAAAAAGCTACAAACTTCAGCTCTTTTAACAGGCCTAGGTAAGCCAAATACGTGGTATAACATTAAATGGATATAATAAAAAGGAAAAAAACCCACAGAACCTGTTATCTAGCAAAATTCTTAGGATGAAGCCATGACCTAAAAATACAGAAGTCTTTGCAAAATGAATTTCTGCAGACTCCCTCTGGAAAGAACATGCTTGATTAGGCCAGTGCTAACCTTTTGAAATCATGTTTCTCTGATATTTATTCCGTGAAATAATAAAAGGGGACATGTCAGATATTAGAAACCCATAATGCACTCCCTTGCTTTCTACTGCCCTTCTCTAATTCAGTGTTCCTCTCCTAGAGCAAACTTTTAAAATAAAAAGTAAGGCTTCAGTTTGTCCTTTTAGTTGACCTTTATACATTTAGTAGCTGTGCATTTGCAGCAGTTAAATTACAGAGTAAGAAGATTTCCACCCTTTTTCTGGCTCTGGTTTCACCATGTGTGAGGCCAGAGAGGTGGCAGGTCCTTGGGAAGCAAGGATTTTCTGCTTTTTGTAAGAATGAGTAAATTACTTCCACCCTCACATCTTGCTACGCTTTGTATGGAAGTACAAATTTTTGTATAACCTCCTTCAAATTGCTCCCATGGTGATAATGGAGGAGTTTTCTCCCTGGGCACCTCAGTGAGCTGTTTGTGTTGGGAATTGCCTGCTCTCTCTCTTAATGAATAGAGGCGGAATTTAATAACTTAAGGATTCAAAAATATGCAGGGTGTCTTGGAGGAAAGGTTTTCCTTTCAGCTCTTCCACTTCAGTGCTTGCGTTTACTTGCAAGTTTGGCATGGGTCTGTGCCCCTCCACAAAGGAAAACCCTGTGGCTGGGGCCTGGAAATTCATGGCAGAGAAATGCAATTCACTTCATGTTTACCAGGGAATCAAGGCACCACTTCAAGTAGTCCAAAAAAATGGTACCAAGTTAACACCTTGCAAAATGCATGTTTTTACCTACATCTGAGATCAGCACAAATAATTTTATCCAGTGTATTTTTGATGCGATGCTAAATTATTCAGCTGAATTCATGACTAACCTCTGGCTTTCATTTTTGCCAGTCTTTATAAAAATGAAAAATAACTATCATATTTCATTAAACAGGGAACAGCTTGCACTGTGTATGGGACCTGGCACCACATGCTGTAAATCTTTATGAAAATGGGCTGTCTGATTTACAGTGGTGCATAATCAGAGAAAAATTATTTTTGCTGATCTCTGTGAAAGAGAGTAAGAATGAAGCAATTAAGATAATGTTAAAGTCCTACTTGTAGTCCTGTCATGATAATCTTGCTGCTATTTGAATAAAATCATCCTCTGGATTGCTTTTTAGACTCTCTTTCATATTGGTTTTTCCCTTCCTATTGTTTTTCCCTTCATAATATTGTCTTACCAGTGAAGTGATTGTCCCTTGCTATGTCTGCAGAGAGGAAAATTGATTTGCTCCCATGTTGACCCCAGTTTTGTTCTGGTTGAGGGTTTAATTTTCATTTAACAAAAGCTACACTAGTTTAGATAACAAGTATTTCTTTCCTCAGCTGACCAACTCCTGCAGCCTTTTCCCTGCAGGCACAAAGCAGCACCAGGGCTTCCCTCAGCTGGGCTCGGGGAAAAGCCAGAGCTGGGAAGCTGAGATGTTGTGACAATGGCTGAGGAGGAGATTTCCAGAGAAATATTCCTGTAATTTGCTGGAATTGGGAAGTGAAATGTGCATTTCTGACAACAGTGACAGATTTATGGACTGGGTACACTAATTAAAAACAACTTACTCTAAGATATGAATGTGCAAATGACAGCAGCAGGAGAGCTGGGCTGCTCTGTGCCCGAGCGTGGGAACATTGAGGTGCCCTTCTCCTGCTACCACAGAACCTTGTCACATACAAAATTCAGGAATAACATTCTGCAAGAAGCAAACTGAAGGATTACTTCCTTCTGCTGTGAAACATATGGGGAGATGTTTTGCTGTAAACTGTACACTCATGTGCAAGACAGAAAGAAGCAAAATGTTTTCATTTGCTCTTCATCTTCTCACTGCTGTTGCTTGTTCACATGGATGTGGTGGAATCTAGCTAAGAAGTTGGAAGAGAAAAATACTTCCAACTAAATCTTTACTCATACTAAATGTAGCATCTTGGGATTGTCACGCTTTGAGATTTATCTGAGAAATTCCTCTGTAAAAATTTTCTTGCCCTGGATAAATTGTACTACTTCCTTGCAACCTCCACCAGTAATCTCAATAGTTGGAGGCATTGAGGAATGAAAGAAAAATATTTCTAGTGTGCATTCAAAGCACCTCTGATATTACATCTGTATTCCTGCTTCAGCAATGATTTAGATGGATGTCTCAACACATGACAAGATGACAGTTAAATGAAAATAACGCAATAATTTTGTTTTTTGCAAACATCACTCTAGTTTGCATTTGAATGTACAAAATTGGAACTTAGTATTTTATTACACATATGGAATTTAAGTCTGTATAAAGCAGAGGAATAATGATGCTTTTTGAAAAGAATGTGAAGCTTAAAACTCCCCAAAATGAAAGGCTCTGTAGATGTTTAAGAATACAATAGTTGAATCTGATACAGTTTTATTTATTTGCTATTTCTTCACTAAACTTCACCCTTCCCCCCTATTTAATGGATATGTCCTTGAATATTCTCCTTATAGTCATTTAAGTATCTGCTGAAGTTTCTAAAGCTGCAATTTCCTTGTAATCTTCCATCTGTTTCAAATGCATTGTAAATACTGTCAGGTCTTCAGCTCCATAAAAGCATCCAGTGAAGTCAGTGCAGTTACATGGAATTTCTTCAGATGAGAATCTCACTTGTGATGTTTGTTTCTCCATTTTTCCTAACCCCAAACTTCTTTCCACTGTATAATTACAGGTTTTTTTAGCATTTTAATCACAAATTGATAATGGTTGCCTGATGTTGACTAGACTTTGCATTCACAATTGCAGGAAATGGGTTCTTGTAATATGAGTGTGACCTTTACAAAAATGCCTGAAACTCCTTTCATAAACTTTTTCTAACATAATATTTACAAAAGGAAAGGATTTACTTTTATGACTTCTCTTTGGTTGTCAACCTGCTGCAATGGTGACATGGAGCATTGTGCTCAAGACTGTTCTTAATTGCCAGGGAAGATGCCAAGGACTGCTCTAGGTTAAAAATATGTATTTACTAGTTAGAAAGGTCACACTAGCAAATGTCCATGTGATTTTTTTTTTCTTGCCCTCAATTGTTGGGGGCAATGCCCTCATTGGAGAAGTTCCTTGTGATGCACAAAGGACCAAAGTGTATCTATTGTTTGAAAGAATTATTCCATTGTTATAAAACACATACAGAAATGAGAAGAGTGAAAGGATATGATGGATACAATCTACTTAATCTACTGTAAATGGTTTTACTTTTTACTGTAATTTAGCACAATCATAAATGGAAACCAAGATAAGAGTTGGAGAAGAAAACTGAAGTGATTGGCTTTGAATTGCAATATTTTTTATGATCAGTTAGGAGCTGCACCAAAGTTGGATTCAGGGCACTGTCTGTAGACATGTACTTTACTTTGTAGTAGTAAATCAGTAATTAAATCATTAAATATTGACTCTGAGCAGCTTTTCTGTGTGCTGGGTTCCTTAAGCTGTGAGTCCCCACATGAAAATCTTTACTGGTTTTTACGTATCTAGTCCAAGTCACCAGGAAATAGCTCCTTGTAGAAATCAGCAACCAAATATTCCTCATTCAGTTCTTCTCCAAAACATATTTTATAACATTTGTAATTAACTCAAAACATTTCAAATCTGTCTCTGGCATTCAGAATGTCATGAGGTACCAAAGGAGCCATGGCAGATGATTTCATTACCACCAGCAGTGTGATTTTATACCTTCAGTATCAGTCTTCAGGTCTTACACAAGTTGTAAGACTTTTATTGCTGTCAAACTATATAAAATCCTGGTGCCAGCTTCTTAACACTTGGAAAGTAATAGCACTCTTCATCTATTTGAAAAAGTACAGACTGTTTTCTTGGAATAGATTTGCAGAGCTGAGCTATCATTCTCACTAATATTTGTATGTTTAACACCACCCTCCCATGAAATCAATGAATCTGTTTCTGTTCCCTGCAAGTGTAAAAGAGGATAGCAGTTTGTGACCATGATCATGAAACTCTTTAAATTAAAAACATCATATGTGTCTTCCTTCAGAAGCCTGCATAAGAAATCTTGAATGATTCATATCTTATTTTTAAATCATAAGCTTTTGTTTCACCAAGAGTTCATGCTTTCTGTGTCTGAAAATGATGCAAATAAGTTTCCTCTACTGGTCAAGAATAAATACTGAAGTAAATATAAAATATAAAGAAAAATAAAGATTATATTGCTTCCCATGTATAGTTTAGGCACTCTAATTATTGTATATAAATGCAGAATGTAAAATTAAAAAAATAAATTTAGATCTTTCAGCAGCTTAGTAAAAATATACCACTGAAAGGGTTTGGAAATTTAGTGCCAGCAAAATGAATTGTGCTGCCTATTTCTGATGATGTTAAAATAAGCAGCACCTGCCCTTGTACTGTATAAAATGTTATGAATTCTGTAAATCATAAGACAAATATTAGAAACAAATCTGTGTTGGGCAACATTACAGAGCAATTGCAGACGGTGAGGCCATTGTTTGAAGTTATTTCCATCTAATGAGGACACTGACAGATTGCTGGTTGTCCTTGGAGTCCCATCCCCTTAATTTTCCATCAGGCATCAATGGGCCGTGTGCTCTGAACGGAGCAGGACCAGCACTGAACTCAGTCCCTGGGGATGGAAAATCTCCTCCTGCAGAGTCTGAAAGCTTGCACCAAGCCTAGTGAACCTTGGAGATGAATTCCCCCTCAGACATTATGTCTGGAAGTGCAGAGCTCCTCCAGCATGTGCACTGCAGTTTATTTCTGTTGTAACTACAAATTGCTGTGAGTTTGTTGGGTTGCATTGATGTGTTTACAGGAATGTTAAACTTCCTGCTGGAGAGTTGTTTAACTGTGGGTGGCTGTCCCCAGGGAGCTGCCTCAGTAGATACTGATTTGAGTTTTCTGCAAATGATCCAGCAGTTGGAAATTTCTCATGTAAATATCAGTTTGTTCTTTTTGGCAAATATTTTGATTAGCTGTAAGTACCTATGGTCAGTGTTGCTACTGATGGTCTGAAAATGATAAACCACAGAAAGTTACTGGAATGCAATGGAAGTTTGGCAGCTCCGGTAGAACAGAAAGCAGAATTAGAGATTCTGTTCCCTTTGGAGCTGTACCAAGTTGCTAATCTTTTGCTGTGTTTGATATTTTAGGATGTCATGTCCACGTTCTTCCAGTTTGGGGCTTCCATCCAGCAAGAAGCCATTATCATGCTGAAGATCATGCAGGATTATGACTGGCACGTGTTCTCTCTGGTGACCACCACTTTCCCTGGATATCGAGATTTCATCAATGTCATTAAGACCACTGTGGAAAACAGCTTTGTGGGCTGGGACATGCAGAACGTCATCATACTCGATACTGCCTTTGGAGATGATGCCAAGACCCAAATCCAGCTGAAGAAAATCCATTCATCTGTCATCCTGCTGTATTGTTCCAAGGATGAAGCTGTCTACATCCTGGATGAGGCTCGCTCTCTGGGCCTCACTGGCTACGATTTCTTTTGGATAGTTCCCAGCCTGGTTAGCGGCAACACAGAAATCACTCCCAAGGAGTTTCCTTCAGGACTCATTTCAGCAGCTTATGATGAGTGGGACTACAGTTTAGAAGCTCGGGTCCGGGATGGCCTGGGGGTCATTGCCACTGCTGCCTCAGCCATGCTGGACAAGTACTCCTTCCTTCCCGAGGCACGGACCAGCTGCTACGGACAGCTGGAGAAAAACGACCGGCCCTCTCAAACCTTGCACAAGTAAGGATGATTGCTTTGGGCCATTTTAACCTCTGCAGCCTTGATAGTTTTCTCTTTTATTGCCATTGTATGTTTCTTGAAGGGGAATATTGGTTTTTGCTAATCCCATTGAGCCCTTTTTCAGCACGGATTTTCAGATGTTGCAGGAGAATGTCCAAAAGGACTTGCTGCACTGATAGATTGTGGTGGTGTTCACAGGGGTCCCAGGATGGGGGAAGAGATGAGAATCTTGACTCCATGTTTCAGAAGGCTGATTTATTATTTTATTATATTGATCTATATATTGATCAATATTGATTGATCAATATATTATTGATCTATATTATATTAAAAGAAAATGGTATATTAAAACTATACTAAAAGAATAGAAGAAAGGATTTCATCAAAAGGCTTGCAAGGAATAGAAAGGAATGAAATGATAATAAAATCTTGTGACTGACCAGAGAGAGCTGGACTGTGATTGGCCATTAGTTAAAAGCAACCACATGAGACCAATCACAGAGGCACCTGCTGCATTCCATAGCAGCAGATAATCATTGTTTACATTTAGTTTCTGAGGCCTCTCAGCTTCTCAGGGGAAAAGATCCTAATGAAGGATTTTTCAGAAAATATGTCTGTGACAATAGCTGTGCTCCTGGAGGTGATGTGTGCTGTGGAGAATAAACACTGCTCTGAATCTAGTGTGGAAGATGACAGAAATTGGTCTGAGAGGGTATGAAGCTGAGTGAACAAAATTGGACTGTTGTGTGCTTTAACTATGAGGTAAAATTGCCAAAAAAGCTCTGGAGGCTGAGCCTGTATCACTTGCATCAGCAGGAACCTGGTCATATTTTAGGAGACAAGCAATATGCAGCATTAAAGCACTGTCCCTGGAAATTATGGAAGTATTAGATTAGTTAGGCAGCTTTTATCACATGAGAACTGAAATCTGTCCCCTTTACTTGTAAGGGTATATTTTTGTCACCTCTGATAGAATAACTGTGAAACTTAACCGACATTAATCCAAGCTGATATAGATGTTTTCTCTAAACAGTTTGTCAGATGGGAGCTGCCAAAGTTTAAATCAGGATTCCTATTTTGTTATTATTATTATTTTCTTTTTAATTATCCCTTTTAGACTTGATACTTCTGATTACTTCTATCCAAAATGTTGCATGGTAATATATTTCTTTATCTGGTCTATGAGAGGAAGTAGGATCTCTTGCATATTTTTATCTCTTGCATAACTCTTGTCAATATGGAAGTTACTAGGAAGTATTTATGACCCTTGTTCTAACCAAATAGTGCAGATGAAGTGCTTTCTACAAAAAAGCAGGCACCGGAAGGAAAATTGGTGCTGATTTCCAAAAGGAGGTTTTGGAACAGTTTTAATCTTGAGATGTATGTGCATATTTAGATTAGGGGTTGATTACCACACGATGTCCTGGAACAGTTTTCCATGAAAACAGCCTCTTTGCACACAGCATTCTTCAGAAGCTTCCTTAAAAGCCAAATGCAACTGAGTAAAATAATTTTAACATTTCCTTAGCAAGAACTTGCCTTTAATATGACACTTGCAGGCTTTTTTCTGCTTCCTTTCCTATTTTTGAACCTCTGCCTCAAAAACTACAAATTCCCTGGAGACATTGCAGAAACCCCACGATTCTTTTCCTGCTTTTCCTACTGTTTTAATTACAATAACAAGGTAATGCTCTAATCCAGTAACTTGCTTCCTAAGCTGACCAAACCTGGGAGAGAATTCTAATACAGACTTTCAGTGTGTTCTGGAGTCACTTTTTGGGGCAGGATTTGCAGCTGTGGGTGGCTGTGGTGCCCAGCAGGGCTCTGGGGAAGCCCTGGCGTGTCCCTGGCATGTCCCTGGCGTGTCCCTGGCGTGTCCCTGGCGTGTCCCTGGGCTCAGGGCAGAGCAGGGGAGGCACTGCTGGGGGACTGTCCCCCCCATGTCACCCCCGTGCTGGTTCTTGGTGTGCGTGCTGGCAGTGCCAGGGAGCAGTGGGAGCCTCCTGTTCACCAAATCCTGTGCCTGAACAGCAGCACCTGACCTACAAACCAGGCAGGCACTATTAATAATTGAAACTCCAGTTTCTGTGAAAGTTTAGTTGTATTCTGTCATAAGTGTTGGGGTTTAAAATACTCTTGGAAGGGGCACAAAAACTTGACCCTGGTTTGAAAAAGGCTCCTACCCTGTTGTTTGGCTAATACACTAGTGAAGACTTGAATTAAGTATTCAGAACCCAGCATAAGCTCTATTTCTCTAAATAATCTTTATTTTCTCATTAAACCTGCATGAGTACAAGAACAGGGCTTGTGAGTGCTGGAGTAGTGAGATTAGACTTCACCAGGAGATTCTGCAGCATGCAGTGCATGATGCTCCCAGGAATTATTAATAGGAGAAGCTGTAGTGCACTGTGGTTAAAAAAGTCTCCTCCTGATGTGAAACACTGAGCTATGAAATAAAAATACCTTTTCTGTACTGGAGATTCTTTGAGCTTTTCCAACACCACAAGAACAAGAAGTAGGCTGTTTTTTTAATTTAGAAATGTCAGAATTATACTAAAATAAATAAACTTTAAATAGTCATTCTTATGTAATAACTCCCCAAGACTATTCCTGTCACATATAATCTGCTAGCAAGTCAAGTACATACAAGCAGTTACCAGGACTAAGTAATCCTGGGGAGCTGACCAGTCTCTCTATGCCAAGGTGAATTACATAAATTCATTGGACTTTCTCATCCTCATCATTAATTTTACTTTTCTACTTTACATGAAAAATCAGTGGCCTAATTGGGGTTTTATTTTGAAATGGAATCTTGACAGTTTCAGGTCCCAGACAGTGCAGTTTCATATTGTAAACTACAAGACAAATGTATATATTCTGTATTATTAAACTAACCTGAGGAAAGGATTTTGGAGGATGTTCCAGTGGAAAGGGCTAAAGGAACTGTAAGTAAATTATCGACCTGGGGTTTGCTGTGCTCTGTCCCCCTGTCTGTCAGGGAATCAGTGCTGGGTGCATCAAGAGGATGCTGCTGCAGGCTCAGGAACAGAGAACTCAGTGGAAGTCAGGGAAGGGGCTGTGTAAGGGGATGCCTGAGCAAAACAAAGCTCAAAAGAGAGACAAACCCCAGGAGTTTTGGGCTCCATCTATTGTAATGGCAGTCTAATTCAGCTTTAAACCCAGGATAGTATTCTGAGGCTATGCTATAATAGCTAATTTGCTTGTAAATGGAAGTTAATAATGCTTTATGTGTGACTTCCCACATCTAGATAGCCATTTTATCTCTGTTTGTGAAGAAATTCTATGCAAAGAAAGCAGTGAAGTAAAAGCTCCTCCTCCCTCTTTCTCAAATCCTTTGAGTATTAAATTGGTTTGAAGATATATTTGTTTTGAAGCACACAATTTGTCTTTCCCCCATCACTGCAATTCTGAGATGCATTTATTGGCTTCTTAGACCCAGAAGAAAATAAGGTTTGCTTTAGTTTTTGGAACGATCTGATCAATGCTCATTTCTGGTACACATAGGAAAGCCAGTTTTTCCCTATGAATAAAGGATTTATAATAAAATACAGGGCTCATTTTCAATGCATTAAAAACACAGATATATATGTATATTTGTATCTGTATTGATTCAGATCATCTTTTTCTATCAGTGTAAGACCCAGGTCTCCCAAGGCAGAAAACCACTATTGTGTGAAATACTGGCACAGCAGGATAAATAGAATTAGCACCTCATTAATGCCAAGTCAGTTGAACAAACTCTTTTTCTCTCTAAAAAAGGGAAAACACAGAAGCAAACAAACAGCAAAACACAATAACCCTGCCAGTCATGGAAAATGCTGCAGCTTTGTGCATTGAAATGGGGCTGCTTTGTTTACCAGAGTACTCATGGTGTGTATGGAAATCCTGACCCCGGGAGAGACATTTCACTGCAGCATTTCCAACCCTGCTGGTCCTGGAAAGTCTGCCCATAGCTGGTCAGGGTGTTTGCCACGTGGGGCTGACATTTGGTGAGATTCTGTTCTGCAATGCAGCCCAGCTGTAGGCAGGATTTAGAGACCCATCCTTCAGCAGTGAGGGTGTGGGTTCAGAGTGTATCCTATCCTTCCCAAGCACAATTTCCTTTATTTGTCATCCCTGAACCAGGAGCAACGGGCAGTCCACAGGGCCAGGGACAAAAGCTCATTTGTCCTTGCTGTTGTGCTGCTGTTATCCTTCAGCACAGCACCTTCTTCAGAGGGAGAGGGTTTGCTGTCCCCCTTGTCCTGATAGTCAATCACCAAGTTCAATATTTTGATTCCAGCTTCCATTATGACAGATAGATTTGCCTCTTTTTGAGTGAAATCTGCCATTAAAGGGACACAATGGTTTGATGAATAATCCAGCAAATCTGTTTAATATTTTCCCACTTACAGATCAACAGCCAATTTATAGAGGATTTGTTCATTTAAGTCAGAAGACTTGGGAACAATATGTATCATCTTCTTTATTGGATGATTGAAGGTGTATAGATATTTAACTAATTATGTAGGCGTCCAAAGGAAAACTGAACTTCACAGGCAACAAAGGAGGGGTTCTGTAGGGGAAAACTGCCCCACAGACCCCAGCATGGTGCTGGTTTACTTACGAAGTGATTCAAGAAATTACTGAAAATCTGTATTAGAATTTTCTCCCAGGTTTGTTCAGTTTAGGAAACAGAAAGTACCAAACAGTTACTGGATTAGAACATTACCTTATTATTGTGATAATTAAAATAATTTAAAAGAAGAGAACAAGCATGGCCTCTGGCAGTGGAGTGGAGCCTGCCCTCGGGGCTCAACATCAGCACAGCAGACAATGTTCCTGGAGATGGAGCTGCTGCAGGCACCATCCCCTGGCAGGAAACCAGGGACAGATCATGGGGAGGAGCTGGGGATGCTTCTGAGGTGGTGCAGCAGTATATGATCAAATTAGGGCTGGTTATGAAATGTTGATGCTGCTAATAGAATTAACTTGCTAAACATTCTGGTGTTCAGTTACACTCACCTGTGGCACACCGAGGGAGCTGGGATATGTCTGAATTCCTAACTGTGCTCCCTCCCTTTGCCTCCCTCTCTCGGAAGGGTTCCCCAGGAGTTCTGCTGTTTGTCTGCAGAGCTGGGGCAGGGTGACTTTCCCAGAGCCAGTGCAGTGAGTGCTTTGAGGAGCAGCTGGCAGGAGGTCCCAAAGCTGGCGTGCTGTTCCTTTTGCACAGTCACTGAGCAGATCCTCCCAAAGCTTTACTCATCCTGCTGGCTCCAGGCCTAGGGAGACACAGCTCCAAAGCAAGGGACCCTTGTGCAGGAATGAGGGCTGGGAGGGGGAGGAGGAGGCTGCACAAGAGGAAGAAGTGACTCTGCATCACCGCAAAAGATTTGAATTTAGAAAAAAAAAATCCTACATAGCATAAGATATAGAATTGACTTTAAAAATGCATCAGTACCCTGTTTAATAGAGTTCTATTGCAGATGTATTTCTGTATGTACTTCACACATTATATAGTCTACATGAAGTATTTTTTTGATTTAATTTTACAGAGGAAATCTGTTTCTTAATGATAAATAATGTGTCTTGGGGGTTTCTACAGATAAGTATCATTCAAATGTCATGGATGAATCATAGCAAGGAAGTTCAGCAGTTCAGAGCCTCAACAAGATAGAGAAGAAAAGACAAAATTTGCATTCACTCCTGCTTTTTTAGGTATGAGGCTGAGTGAATGCCAAGCCCAGATCAGCTGGTTGTCTAGGTTATTAAAATGGTTGGGTTTACACTATTTGCAGGAAAGAGAAATATCTCCAGACAACATGTTGGTTTTGAGGCATTTCATCTGCTTTAAATCTCAGTTTGGAAATTCCTTGTTTGAGAGAGAAGAGGGAGAGTTTCTCTTATGCAAGATGTATTTCCCCAAGCCTCTCCTGCTTCTCTTCATTGCCTGCAGTTCTCAGAGATTTGAAATTCTGCCCCACGGTGAAGAAGACGCTAAACAAAAATGATAGTCCCTGATGATGGCACTTGGGGAGTTTATCAAGTGTGATTATCTCACCTGAGGGCAGGAAATGTAGCTCTGGACTCAAGGCAGAGAGGGGTCCCCTGGTCTTTGTGCTCCCTGCAGCTCTCAGGCCCTGTGCTTTGTTTCACAGGTTTAGGGATTAAGTTCTCTCCTCAGAAGGTGGCTTAGAGGTGACACATTTTCATCAATGCCTCTGCCTTCCCCATTCTGTTTTTCCCAGCTGCTGGTGTGTTTGGGAGCTGCATTTTAGGTGAATTTCACACTAATTATAGACAAGCCCCTTGCTGCAGAGCTGATTGTGTTCCTGAGCCTGCCCAGGCCTGGGGGGTCTTTGGGACTCAGCTGGGTGGGCAGGAGAGGGTCCCTGCTGAGGATGCTCCTCCCTGGCACCCAGAGAGGGCACCTGGAGGGTGCTGAGGCTCCATAGCTGGCCTCACACCCACCTCTGTGCCATGGGATTGCTCTGCTGGGCTTCCACTCTGTCCTTGGTGGCTTTCTCAGGTCACTCTGAGGAGTTTTTGAAACCAGGGCTGGGGTTCATCTTTGCTTGAAACAAAGTGACCTTAATAATATACATAAAATTATGGTTTTTTCCCTTAAAATGATGCCCAACATAGAATCCACTAAGCCTTCTTGGTTTTGCTCTCAAATCCTTTGATCTGTTAGGAGAACACTTGTGTTTCTTGAATAGATATATATATGGTAAAGCTCAAAAGAAATGCCATAGCCTGCAATTGTGTTTGCCTTTTCTTTGAGAAAACCTCCAAGATTCTGCTCCAGAATTTCAGCTGTTCCCATTCAGTATAGGAAATCCTTAACAAACACTCATGGATGAGGAAGTCCATGTCTCCTGTGAGGAGTCTGGCCAGAAAGGTGCCTCTGTGTCAGCACTATTGGATCCAAGCAAATGGTGCTCAGAAAACTGAGCCCTGATCCCTTTGGCAGTCTTCACCCATTTGTTAATTGAATTGGAGTCAATGAAGTTGTGATACTGTAGTTACAGGGTAAGAAACCCCAGCTTTTTCAGTATATTCTGGCTTTCAGGGTAAAGCTAGAATTTTGACAGGGATAAATATTACAGTTTTGGCATTAATCTGAAGCTCTGTGTGAACTACTTGATCTTTCTGAGGCTTAGAAAAATGAAGTTGGAAACCTTTAGAGAAGTTTGTAACCTGGGTGCTTCTAAGGCTTGCTGTGAATACAACAGCAAAAGTGCTCTGCTGTTGTGTTCCAACACTTGTCAGTTTTTTGGGGAAGGTGACAAGCAAAAGAGAATTGTATAAGTGTTTAAAAGTGTTTTTAAATACATAGTGAAGCTTTGGTTCTTTGCATGATAAAAGACCTGTTTTGGATTCGATGTGAGACCAGCTTAAACTTCTGTCAGAAAAATGGTGCCATTTTGTATCACTTGGGGAATCTTACAAATTTCAGTTTGCAAAAGTTAATTAAGCCTTCAGTGTCATAATGCCATCACAAGGCCTTGTGCTGTCGTGCCTTTGCAAAGGCTGTAGCTTTAATGAGGAATGAAAACAGATTAACTACAAATCCAAGGTATGTCGCTAATTGCCCCATCAAAGTAAGGAGTTCAAATAACTAAACACCTCATTTAGTTGAGAACGGGAATTTGCATTTCCAAAGCTACTTCAGAAATATATTTTACCAATTCACAAGCCAAAGACCTCTTGCACAGAATTAACCTTGGATAAACTTAAAACTCTAGAAGAGTAACATAATATAAATTCTTCACAGCATTATTGCTAACAGGACCAGACAAGCACTGGGCATTTTTTGTAGGAAAAGCAGTTTGGGATTGTGGCCAGTAAAAGCAGAGCAGGACTTCTGTCCTTTGCAGAGGAAAAATGACAATTCAAAAGCGAGTGTAGGTTGTAGGCATTGATTTCTGGAGAACACAGCAGCTGATGAATTTTGTACAGAAGAATGTGCTTGGGGAAACAAGAATCTCTTTGAAGTTCTTTCTTATTGCTGCAGTGTGAGAATCTGGGGTAGCTCAGAGTGCGTCACTCGCACCTTTGTATCAGGATCAGAGAATACAATTGTAAGAGACTTTTCAGATTAGGGAATTAAAAAAAAAAACCCTCAAACCTTGCAAAATGTGTTTCCTTACTTAATAGCTGGTAAATTCACATGATTTAAAATATACACTGAGCTCAATTTTTCACTTTAGAGTTGTGGTTCATATTAGTCTTTTTGGAACACTCGCGCTTCAGCACTGCATCTTGTGGTGACCCTTGCCTGGCTTCCACGCTAGGACATTTGAACATTAAGCCCAAAATATGATGAGTAGTGTTTGAAATAATTTGAACATTAAGCCCAAAATATGATGAGTGGTGTTTGAAATCAGGAGATCCTACTGAGGAAGGGTTCAACCTCCAGTCCAGTCACCATATTCTGTGTGGTTAAAAGCCCAGGTGAGCACAAGAGCCTGATGCAGTGCAGGGTGTGTGTCTGGGGTCCCTTGGCAGGGGACACACAGCTTGGCCTGCAGCTCCAGTGGAATGAGGGGGTTTAACCTTGGCCTTGTCAGGTGATTTATTCATTGTGAGGGGTGAAAGCTCATGGGTGTGAACTGGGACAGGGTGCAGAGGTGCAAATGCAAGTATTGCCTGTTTTCACAGCACATCCTTGGTTTCCTCTTGTGCTCACTGCCAGGGCATTTCGCTCCCTGGGTCACAGTGAATGTTGTGCTGGTTCCCTACATGTGAGCACAAGTAAATCCTGTTTGCTGCCTCTCAAGGTGGCAGACAAGCTTTTTGTTCCCAAGCAAGATCTTTCACTGCTGGATGAAAAGTGGAATATATAGGAAATTAGTTCAACTGGACAGCAAAGTTCTGTCAAGGGGAATATTTTGACACTGGAAGTCTGTAATGAAATGTGAGTCATTACAATGGGTGAATTTACAAATTGCTGTCAAACTGGTGCTGAATGATGTTAATATGGCTGTCCAGGTGCCCATTTATTTATTAACTGTTATGATACAATGCCATTATTTCTTCTGGGTCTATATATGTTTATTTAGTGTGTATCTGCCACTGGGATTTTCAGGCAGCTATGTCAATACAAAGCCTTCTCCTTTGAATCTGGAGCTGAGGAATTTTTTCAGTGTCACATTCCCCAAGAGATTATGCTGCCACTACTGCTGAAAAAGCCAGCCATAACAACCCACCAACTAACCCCAAAATCCCCTCCAAACCAATGCAAACATATAAAACAGTATTGGTGTCTTGTGGGTAAATCACTACAAGTAATGTATGAATAACAGTGAATTTCTGCCCTTCAGAACACATCTCTTTATAGGATGAACATCTGCACTTCTGTCTGCATCAGTCTTGGGCTTAATTTCTTTCAATTAAATACACTGACAATTCAGAGCAATTCAATGTGAATAACTTCAGACCACAGACAATGCTGGGGGATGCATTGTCTTCTTCCCAAGACTTTGAATTGCAGTTCTACCTCTTACTGTGGGGATAGCCCTGTCAGCTTTACACTAACAGTGTGGAGTTTTGATTTTTTTCAACGAAATTTAAAAAATTTTCATTATTTTGTATTTTATTTTGTGTCCTTCTATTTGCCCCTATTCAAAATACTAATTAATTCATATGTCTTTTGAAAACTGTTGAAAATTAAGCTAAACAAAAAAGAATAAAAACATAAATCCTTTTTCTTTTGAAATTACTGAACTGAATATTTACCAACACCTTCAAAGCTTTCGTGTGTGGTTTTGGCATTAGTGGAGTTTATCCTCGTGGCACAACCACTCTGTGTAGCTCCAGTTTTGGGAGGAGCTGACAGGACTCTGGAGGTCTGAACAGGGGAACACAGATTGGATGATTTGAGTATTTGCTCTGAGTATTACTCAGTGACACAGTAGTACAACGCTACCCACAGAGGTGATGTGGGTTTGTTTAAAATGCTCCTGAAAAACTGGTGAGGTTGTCCAAAGTGCCAGAAAGATTATTCAGGGAGGGGACAGATTAATCATATGTAACATGGAAGCTGTTAAAAATGATGTCTGCATTATAATTCACACATCAACAATATTTTGCTTTGTCTTGAGCTGTGAACTGCCTTGAAATGCCCCGAGTCCCCACGCTGCAAGCACAGGATTCCCACAGCACTGGCAGGGCTTGGTGCATGGATCTCCTCATCCCTGCTGCTGGTGACTGCGCTTGCTGCTCGTTAACTGCTGGACAGACAGCCCATTAATTTTCCAATGAACTTTTCCTCGTTGCCTTGCAGGTTTATGATGAATGTGACGTGGGAAGGCAGAGATCTGTCCTTCACAGCAGACGGGTACCAGGCGCACCCCAGGCTGGTGGTGATCGTGCTGAACAACGAGCGCGAGTGGGAGAAGGTGAGCGCGGCTGTGGGACTGGGGATGGGTTCCTGTCACAGCTCAGGGGTCCTGCTCCTGCAGGTGTGCCACAGCACTCAGAAGGGACCATTTTGCACCATCCTGAGTATATCTGATGAGCTTTAACAGATCAGTGAAGAAAAGCCATGTGGAGTTCAGATTTCTATGAAACACACTTTGCATTTCCAGTTCTTCTTAAAATTTAGTAATGTAAAATGGATAACTGAAAAATGTCCAAAAGCTTGGTCCTCAGCTACTTGAATTTGGATGGATTTTTATATCTTGACTATTCCATTTCTTTCATTTGCTTGATTTTGTGTTTTTTAAGACAGATAGTTTTTATAGTAAAAGTGCACTTAAAAAACCCAACTGTGAAGTTCCTGTTGAATTGGGGAATAATCCTATCCCTGTTTACCTAAAAAATTCAGAATCCTGACTAGTCCGGGTAGACAAGTGATCTCCATATAGACTTCTATATAGACTAGAAGGAAAAATGTTGAGGCATCAATGTTAATCATGTATGCAAGTAGTAAATGAAAAAGTTTATCACAAGCATCATCTCTTTTAAACTCCAGTCTCAGCCTGTGATTTTTTTGGCTCTGAGTTTTGCAGGCTGTGGCCCTATGTTTAAAAACTTGTTTTAGGAAACTGTTTTTAATATAAGACTGTAGGAAAACATACATCTAATCATCCACCAGTTTTATTTTAAATTCATGAAACATGATTCTGCATTATCTAAATTGCTGCTGAAATTTATGAATTCTTTTTCTTATAGTTTTAAAACCTCATTGAATCAGCTTAAAACTCCAGTTTATAAGACTACAAGACTTTTCATGATGATGAATAATAATGACAAAATCAGAATTACTGAAGGACATCTCAATAAATATGCTAGTCATGCAGAAACACAGAGACTAGTCCTAGATTATGTTGTGTATTTCTTTATGTTCATTTGATGCAAATTTAATTCTCTGGATAAATTTAATCCTCTCCAAATGTGTCAATCTGAATCTTTGGAGGAATCATTTGCTCACTAACTGTTATGAAAATTTCTTACCCTATTTTAAAATTCTTCAACAGTCTGCATATCATATATAATGTTCTGGAAAAATATTACACTGCTTGGGGAATGTTATTAGCATGAGGTGCCAAAGGAAGAAAATGCTCAAAGAGGCAGCCAACAATGCTTATGTTAAAATAATTTCATACATTTTGTACCTTGAAACTTCTCTAAAGACACCATTCAAAGGACAAGGAGAGATGGGTTTGGTTTTTTTTGGAAAATAATCTAACAGCAGCAAGGAAATACTGGATATATGAATGAACATTATTCCAAGAAATAACTGGAGCTGTTTTTAACCTTCCAGCGAGTCCCTGTCAGAGGATGAGGTTTGGGCTGGTTGTGCAGTGCCTGCCATGGTTGCAGGGCAGCAGTGCCCGTTCCCCTGCAGTGCTGGGCTCCCTGGAGGCTCATCCTGGCCTTGTCTCTGCAGTTTTCCAGCTGGTGAATCCCTTCCTGCTGTCTGTCAGGTTTGAGGGGTTTCTAGGAGGAGGAACAGCAAGGGATGTGTGTGCTGGTGTGTGCCCTGCTTTGGAGCCCTGCTGGTGCCCAGTGAGGGCAGGGCAGCTCTGGCGCTGCTCCAGAAGGGCTGTGGAAAGGGGCCAGCTTTAATTAGGAATTCTGTCAGAGGGCGGACGTGAGAGGCGGCCAAGAACGCTCTGTCACCACCAGGCTGATTCTCCTGACCACGGGCTGATCCTGCCTCTGTGGATGAGGACAAATAAAGTGACTGATCAATTGTCCTGGCACGCTGGATGTGGCTCTGGGCTGTCTGGGCACACCCCACATCTTTTCAGCAGTGTCGCCATGCACTTCAGCTCCATTGATGGAGGCCCTTCTCTTCCACATGGTTTATTTGAGCAGTTCTCTCCAAGTTGCAGGTTTTACCCCATATCTCTTAAGCAATTTCTTTCCTCTTGTTCCTTTCTCCTTGAGCTGTTTTGCTCAATTTCAAAACTGTCAAAGTTACTCATCTGAGATCTAACATTTGCTGCTCTGAGTTTCCAGACAGGCACTTGCTTCTCCTTTCTCTTACAGTGTAGCAGGGATATCACAGAATGGTTTTATTGAAGTCTTATTAAATATCCTCAATCCTATATGGAAAAATCAAGTCTTAGTATCTAATTAAATAATTTACTCATGTGAAAAAATGACAGTGACACAGCCTGTAAATCCTCATAATGTAACTCATGTGCATACTGCAAGTACCTAATTTATTATTCATGTAGAAAGAGTAATTGTGTTTTATGTGAAGAATTTTTTACCTGGTATTCTCCTAAAAATTCAAGATTTATTTTAAAAACCAATTTTTCTTTGTTTTTAAACTGCTTTTATTCAAATACAATTTTTCTTTGGTTTCAGAATTGATATACTTCACTTAAATCTGAAGGTTATAGAGAAGCTGGAGAACATTTATCTCACCCCTCAGAAAATAAGTTATTTTTTCTTTACTCAGTATTGAAACTTTGAGGTGGTAACTTCACACGTAAGAGGGGTTGGCTGAGGGGTTTGTCCCATATCAGATGCTGAAGAAAGCTGTTTGAACGATAATAGTTTGAAGACTGAAAAATCACTTTTTGGGCATGTTTCACAGGCATCCAGCGAGATATTTTGACAGATCCTAAAGCATATCTCAAACTTCTGACACCGACATTCAAATTCTTGACAGGCAAAGGGGATGCTATTCTCAGGCAAGAGATTTTTAAGAAGACAAGCTTAATGTGCTCGTTAAAGTGAAACTTGATAAAATTTACCAGAGTTAGCAGTGTTGCACAAATATCAGCAAAGCACTGCTGGATCACTGTGCTGGTGCTCAACAACCCTCAGAGGTTCAGCTGCAGCTCCCTTGTTCGTGTTACCTTAGGGAGGTGGGACCTGCGTGTCTCACCTGGCCCATCAACTTCACTGAACTTCACAGTGTGCTAGGCTTTTTTCTTTTTATTTTAGCTTATTTTTAATATGGAAAGAAACCAAATCAATCCAATATTAAAGTAATATGCTAGAATATGATTAGCAGTGGCAAAAGTAGGCAGTTTAATTAGCGGTGTGTATCACATATGTTAAGTGAGGTGGGGAAGACTGCATTTAAAGATGGGTGTGTTCCATGTGTAAAGATGAGTTCCAGGGTAAAAACATTTTTTACTGATGCTCCATGATACAGATAAGTTTATCATGGTGGTCTGTATTCTGGGTGAATTTGTGTACTACATGGCACAATTGCTAATGAAACACCACTGCAAGAACTGTTCCTTTAAATCCAGGTTTATTCTAAACAGAGCCGGTCATCTTTAACTTTCCACTAATGCAGGATTTAATGCAGAACTGGATTTTTCTCTGGTTAAGTAGCATATGCCAGGTTTACAGGCTCTGTGTGGGGTTGTACACATTTGTATCTAAGTAGGAAGGAGTGGGCAGAGGGTGCATGGTTCCTGCCTGGAATAAATGAAGCAAGGTCTTCATGGAGAGCTCCATCTGGCTACCAACATCCACTGTCATGTAGCCCAGAACAGACAGCTCCTGGGGCTGACTTCACTGGGCAGGAGCTGAGAAACCCAACCCAGTCTCAGGCAAATTTCTGACAGAGCTTTTTGACAGGGTACTGTGGGGGTAAAAAAATCAGTGAGGTGCTCCATGGTAATTTTTTGTGAAACCCCGATTGATTTGAGCAAGGGTCATGACAGATGAGAGATCCTTGTGTCTCCTGATGGATATTCCCTAACACTGGTGAGAAATGCAGATATTTTAACTAGAACAGATGAAATTGCCTGAGCTAATAATCTGTTTGCTGGGGTATCTTTTGTCAGTAGCTCTGTGCTGTAATGTGATATATTCTTTTTGCCCATAGCAGAAGCAGCAGCGTGCTCTCTAACATCTGTTGGGTTGTCATTCCCTGTATTCCATCCTTGTTGTTTTGTGTATTTAGCCTTGCTGTAAATATGCCTGTCCTGACACTTACTGTCAGCTGAAAATTGCATGTTGTTTCTGTATCAGTGAGCTTCTGCCTAGCCTAAAGGCCTTTCCTTTGACCTTTACTCTGCTGAATTGTTTGAATTGCACCAACTATTATGCAGCATTTCTTAAATCATGTATTCCCAAGGAGGATCCCACCTCTTTGCTGCTGTAAAGGACTCATAACTCCCATGGAAAGCAAAGGTGGTGTGCTTTGCCCCTGTTCTTTACACCTATATATTAGAGAACAGGAAGACTCTGAAGGCAGCTCTCCCTCTCTGAAGGTAAAGGTGTGTCTGTCTGGGCATTTCTGGAGAGCTGTAAGGTCTTCACTGAGTGCAGAGGTGAC
Organism: Melospiza georgiana; assembly: GCF_028018845.1. Classification (NCBI taxonomy): domain Eukaryota; kingdom Metazoa; phylum Chordata; class Aves; order Passeriformes; family Passerellidae; genus Melospiza; species Melospiza georgiana. The sequence goes on from NC_080445.1 coordinate 10,542,948, forward strand.
AAAAAATCTTCCCCTACTGGGAGATGGAAGAATGAGCTGTCAATTTGTTTATCTCTCTTTCTTTCTAATGACATAATCAACTCTTAAAATGGCTTCTCTGGTATGAGCCTGAGCTCTGGCACTGCACAGAGTTATCTGGGACATTGCCCAGAACCAAAACTGTACCAGCCCCGGAGGATTTGGTGAGTGCTGATTAATAATTCTGTGTTGAAAAATGAGGTTGCAAGACGTGGCAGCTTTTCTTTCTCCTCTTCTTTGTTTATAATCTCCCTGGATGCTGTGTTTTCCTTGGAGCCCTGCTGGGCACAGGACTGGTGCCTTCCTGATGGTGTCAGCAGCAGCCATGAGGGAGGAGCAGGACATTTGCATTCCCCATATGAGAATTTTGCAGCAAATTTTGGAAACTTCAAAGTCTTTAAGTGGACGTCTTCAAACCATTCAGGACTCAAAACCACTTCTTATTAATAAGACATGGAATTGCTCACATCATATTTTGTCATTTAAATTTAGAGTGCCATTGTGAAATATGGACCTTCAGAAACATAAAAGTGGCACAAAGGTTTGCAGCAGGTGGTGTACAGCAGATGCTGTGTCTGGAGGAAAGGTTTTGTTCTTGTGCTTTGTTCTGCAGCTGTTATTGCTAACCTGACAAAATCTATTTTAGCTTTTTAGTTATTGATTTAAAGCTTGCCATAGTAGCTCTTTCTTTTAAGTGGAAAAGTGTAATGAAAAAATAGTAGTAAATAGTTTTTCAATAAAGCAAGATAAGCTAGATTTTTTATTTGCTCAGCACTATTTTCTTAACTGAGACAGCTCAAAAAGTATTGTTGTGCAATGTATGTGTGTTAAATGTAAAAGGAACATCCCTGAAAATCTTTCTCTTTTGAAAGGTTTGGCTGGCTAGTCTGGGAGTGCATTTAGTATCATTGTTGTCATGTAACATTTTTTCCAACAAAGGGATGATGGGTGTGTGCTGTGTACAGCTCCCATCTGCTGGGAGGAGGGTGACAGGACTGAGGTATTGGTTTGTTTTTGGTGAGATATGCTGGTGGGACAGAATCTCTTTCTGTGCCAGCACTGGCACACAGGGAAGCTCTGCTCAGGATCTGGCCTTGCTCTTTTTCTCTGGTTCAATGGCCTCTGTGAGGTGTGTGAGCAGGGCTGTGCTAATCATCCTCGCATTGTTCAGAGACTTCTTTGGGATGCAGCAGGAGGGGGACTCTGAGGTACAGCGATGTGGAACTGTGCAGGTCTCTGTCTGCCACACAGAAACACACCAAATTGTTCATTCTCACTCTCCTTGGCTGCAGTCTTCCAAAGATAACAAGGCTTGGATGGGGTGGTAAAAGCACCTGTGCACCTGTGCCAGAGTCAGATGTGGGGAGCTTTAGGCAACAGTGGATGAGAAGAAATGAGCACCCTGTGGCTGCTGCCTCAGTCTGACTTCAAACCAGCTCTTCTGTCCTCTCAGCTATTTTCCTCTTTCCTTTTTGCATCCTGTGGAGATTAAACCAAAGGGAATATTCCAGACTGCGTGTGAAGTCAGAGAAAATAGGAAAGAATGTGCAAGTTCAAAAGAAGTACAATGGTTGTATGTACCATTGCATGACTTTACTTGAAGATGAGTTTTGCACCTACCATAGTGAATCAACAGTTTGATGTGTTGATAAAACCATATTTTTAATGTAATTTCCATTCTTTTGGCTGTAAATGAGGATTTCTATGGTTTGGGACACAATTTGTCCCAGAAATGTTTCTATTTCTTTTGTCAAGTGAAGGTCACCTTCTGTATTTCTCTGGGATCAAACCCATATTTATTATCAATATAACTAGGAATGAAGGAAATTTTTTATAAGTCTCTGGATATTTTGTGTCATTTGTACATAGTACAGTAAATGGATATGTTGACAGTTCTGTAATGGAGCATGTCTGCATTTTTAGTGTGTTACCCACAGCTTGAATTTTCTTTTTAAAAATTTGGTTTACAAATACATACTACTTTGTTTACTACCTCAACACAGCAGTTTCATAGATGCAACTCTCAAAATAAATAAGTGTTTCTCCAGATCCAGGCATTTAAATGCGTCTGGTTATATCCTCCTCAGAACAGTAAAATGGAGTTGCTCCCATTGAAGTAGAAAGAATATCAGAAATGATGATATCAGAGTATAGAACAGTAAAATGGAGTTGCTCCCACTGAAGTAGAAAGAATATCAGAAATGATGATATCAGAATATCATCAGCTTTAGTGTTCCTCTGTTAATAACACCAGAGCAATCGCTGTGTTCTTGATAGGACTTGGTGACCTCACTGGGGTGGTTCCAGGTGCTCCCTGTGACAGGGATGCAGATGCCAGGGGTGGCTGGCAGGGGGATGTGCCCCAGGATCAGGATCTGCCTCCTCCCAGCATCCTGCCCCAGGTGGTTTGGGATCTGCTGCCCTCCTGACCACACAAATGCCATCACGTTTCCTTGCTCATGTGTGGAATAGGCAGACAGGCACATTTTCCACTTCTGAAATCCCTGTCATCCCTTGGCACGTTTGCTGTTTGTCTGAGGGCCTGGGCTGGCTGGAATCCTCCCATTCCAGATGGTCACCTCCATGTAGTGCTCAGGGCTGTGACGACACCGTGTGAGCTCACGAAAGCCAGCACACGCTGCTGGCACTGCCACTGCTCACCACACCTCCACAATTAAACTGGTTTCTTTATAGAAACAATAGATCGTTCCCCTGGGGCTGAACTGGCTTTTCTCCTAAAGGCTTTGGTTAAATTTCATACTAGAAATATATATATACACAGTAATCATATACACAACTCCCATTGATTTAAGTGAGAATTGCTACTTCCCTTGAGATACTTTGAATTTCCTAATTTAAGTGAGTAGAGATTTGACATTTCTGCCTCCTACATGAAAGTTCAGTAAAACGACTTATAAACAGGATGGAAAGAAAACTGCAAAGGTCATGTGCTTATAGGCTTCCCAAAATAGGAATGGATATAAATCATGTTCTTTGGGAATTTTTGTGATTAATTTTCAAGATTTTAGAAGACAGAACATAGGTAAAAATTTTAATTTCTTTAAATTGCCTGAGTCTCTGATTGTACTGTTAATTCCCACCATTTTCCTTGCAAAATAAATATTTGAACAGTCTTATGATTATGTTGTCATTTGTTTAGCTTAAGCAGCTCAAGAATTATTAAAATGCATTAGGTTTATAAATTATGTGGATTGCTAGCTCATTTATATTATCTGTCATCAGATAAAACATGTAATTAGATTTATGGATAGAAAGTAGTTAAACAATCTGAGGAGGAAAACACTAGACTCAAAAATATTTAAATCATAAACCTCCTTCTGGTGATCTGGAAATGGAAAGAAATGTGGGTTAATTTAGAAGGGATATTTTTAATAGTAAATAAGCTGGAAATTTTCATGTGCAGTGGGGTTTGCTTTCTTAAAAGTACCCAACAGTTGGAAGGATAAAATAGTTCCTTCTAATGGAAAATAGTTATTTCTAATGGAAAATGTGGTTTGGTCTGGCTCTAGTGGAAGCTTGGGTAAAGGCTTTTACATTGGCTTTTCAATGTATAAGAACACAAGAGTCTTCTCTTTGGGAAGATACTGAAATGACATTGTGATATTTTGGTTGTTGGTCAGATGCGTAGGTGTGAGTGTGAATTAGGGTTTTTGTTTGGGGTTTGTTTGGTTGATTTTTTTTTAAATATTTTTTTATTACTTCAAATGGGTCCTGGTTGCAAATAGAGTATCTGGTTGCTGTTCTGGCTCAAATAGAAGAGCTGAATGTCAAATTTCAGTGCATGTAGCACCAGGGGATAGATGGTGTTAACTGATAACACCCAGTTGTTATAAAACAGTTACCTATTAGAATAATGTACCTTATTTGTCTTTGCCACTGTGCATTTTCTCATTTCATGCAATTATAATAAATTTTAATAAATTTTAAAGTAATTTTAACAGCAAAACCCCCATCGAACTGTCCTGGCCATGTAACTCCCTGTACCTGTGTCCCAGCCCATTTAATATTGGCTCCCCTTTGCCCAGCACCATCAAGCAGCTCTGAGCAGCCTGTGGCTCTTGGCCTTGCAGGTGGGCAAGTGGGAGAACAACTCGCTGAGCCTCAAGTACTCGGTGTGGCCGAGGTTCAGCTCCTTCGCCGACAGCGACCCTGACGACAACCACCTGAGCATTGTCACCCTGGAGGAGGCTCCCTTTGTCATCGTGGAGGATGTGGATCCCCTCATGGAGAGCTGCCAAAAAAACACCGTGCCCTGCCGGAAATTTGTCAAACTTAAGTGAGTAAACACACAATGCTTCCTTTTCTTTTCCTGACTGCAAAATAAAATTCCCTTCCCCTTCCCCTTCCCCTTCCCCTTCCCCTTCCCCTTCCCCTTCCCCTTCCCCTTCCCCTTCCCCTTCCCCTTCCCCTTCCCTTCCCTCTTTGCACATCCTTCTTTTTAAAAAGTTGAGAGTTTCTGGTTATACACGTGTAAGTCACATTGAGTTATTAACAAGGTAGCAAGTTTATAGTAAATTCAAAGTCAATGAAAATCAGCCCATTTCAGTCACATGGAAGAAGATTGTGTTCCAAAATGGGACTGTTTTAATGAGCCCTCGTTGAGTTGTTTCCAGCTATGTTGAGATACGCCTGCTTTCATTAGTCTGTAACAATTTGAAAATGTCTCCTAATGAAAGTGTTAAGTTTATGCTGAAATTTGGTATAGAATAAACTACTCCAGCATAAAATACCACTGTGACTTACTGTCAAGAGAAAAGTCCCCTTCTGTCAATGCTCCATAACTTCAGAGCAGTCATTAGAAATCAGTGGAAGAGTTTCCACTGTACATTTATTTGTCAGTGGTGTTTCACCTGCTCTATGCCTTGATCTGTGTATTTCTGAACTGAATGTAACAGGATTTTTACTGATCAGGTGTGAGGGAATATGATGCATGTTTCTGAAGATTCCAGAGGCTGCTAAATGGTTGTGCACATGCTTCCTGAAGTCCAGAGAAATTTATTTTTTAGTTAAGTTCTAAACTACTTTTATTTTAATTTTAATTTTTTCTGAAAGGCTGTAAGATACTGCCTTGCCTTCTGAAGATGCATATACTAAAAGGTTCTAGAAGTCCCAAAATGAACATTTCAGAAAAAAAAAGTGAAGAGAAAGCTTACATCCTTGCACTTAAAGGTGGCCTGAAGTTCACCTTCTCCTGGTGCAGGGAAAGGTGCACTTTGAGAAGATGCATCCATTTCCAGCACGGTGAACTGCTGGGCCTTTTTATAGTTTACATGTTCTTTAATGACTAAATGACATGTAGTCTGATGTCTTGAGAGTAAAAGTAATAAAAGTTTAATCTAATCCTAAGAGAGAGATTAGTAAGAGCAGGCTGTATGTCCTGATGGAGCAGTGCAGAGCGTGAGGCTGGATCCTGGAGTAGAAGGATGTCATGTGAGGTAATGTTGTTTCTGTCTCACCAGGCAACTCTGTCATGATTAGAAGGAGCTGCAAACACCATATAGCTATAAAAGCATCCTGTGGGTTATTTTTGCCTTGATTCAGAAAAACATGGTCATTCACAAGAGTGGCAAAATGTTGTTTCACAGTGTGCTGTATCTTGCTGTTGTGCTGCCTCTGTTTTTCCCAGCAGGAATATTTATGTGTGTCTTCTCTGTTGACAGCAACAAAACTAATGAGGGAACGAACGTAAAGAAGTGCTGCAAAGGATTCTGCATCGATATCTTGAAGAAGTTGTCTAAAACTGTCAAGTTCACATATGACCTGTACTTGGTGACGAATGGGAAGCATGGCAAAAAAGTCAATAACGTGTGGAACGGGATGATTGGTGAAGTGAGTTCTCTTTTGGGTAAAAGAGTTCCTAAGGACTCAGTGATGTCTGGTTGGGCTCTTTGGAGGAGGGAGGAGCTCTGTGCTGACCCTGGTGTGTGCTGTCCCCGTGATCAGGTGGTGTACCACCGGGCAGTGATGGCCGTGGGCTCGCTCACCATCAACGAGGAGCGCTCGGAGGTCGTTGACTTTTCGGTGCCATTTGTGGAGACGGGGATCAGTGTCATGGTGTCACGGAGCAACGGCACAGTGTCACCGTCTGCTTTCCTAGGTATGGTCCCCAGCCCGTCCAGATAACCTGACGGCATTTCTGTGGAGTTGGGTAGATTTGTGTGTTAAGATATGTAGTGCATTAACACAGTTCTGCTGAGTTTTGAATTTTACATTAAGAAGTTTGTGCTGTGTTGATGTGCTGATTAACATGATCATTAACACATGGACACAGTGCTCTTGGTTTGGATGCTGAAAGTGAAAACCAAAGACAGTGATTTCAGTATGAAAAAGAATCCCCTAAAACCTTCAGTTAGGAAAATTACATCCTCAACCTTGCTTCCTTACAAACTAACTTATGCCTTTGCTTAATATCTTTTTAATATTCACAAAATAATTGAAAAAACCATTGTAAAGTTGAAGAACAATTTCCTTATCTTTAGATATCATTTAAAGCTAGTTTCGTAACAGATACCTCTGGCTTCTGAGCACCACACTACTGCACTGGAGAGCTGAGTGTTCTCTCCATTGATGCATCTGAACAGTGGAGATACAGCAAAGAAATGAAAGGCTGGGCAGACAGGAGGTGGGATAAGGAAACAAAGTCTCTGGGCTTCTTTTCTTGCGTGCTTCTTTCAGTTGTGCATTTTTCCTTTCATTGTCTCCCTCTCCTCTTTTAGTGTTTATAGTTTCTTTTAATGTTTGGCCTGAATTTACCTGAAGCTGAAAAGAGAATCAGCCATGAGGTGGTTCAAAAGTACCCAGAATGCTGTTAGGTTCTTCATGATGTATTTGGGCCTACTATTTTTAAAGATATCTTGTACTGGAAGAGTGGCACTAAAACCATTAAGTGGAAAAAGAAATAATGAGTATATTCCAGATATCTTAGGGCACAGTTTAGAATCTTCAAGCCCATTGGGTCAGCAGTGAGACCAGTCCTAAATTGCTAAGTGGAAGTTCTTCACTCCCCCTGAAGTTGCTCACAGACACAGAAGAGCAGATTAGTGGTGTAATATCAGATACAAGCAGGCAAATGATTGAATTTTCTTATACAAGAATCATCATTTACCTACAGAACTTATTTCTCATATCTGTTCCATAAAAGAACATTACAGAGATGATGCAAGTAAATATGACACAGTGAGTAATCAAATAAATTCCCAAATGTGGTGATACCTAAGTAGATTTTGCTGATGTTTGATATGAATGAAAGACTTTAAGTGAAATTGCAAGAAACTGTACTTGTAATAAAAATACTCAGAGAGTATCTTTATTTCTTTGGGTCATTGAGTTGTAAAGTTAATTTTTTAAGTTACAGTTGCAGCATGTTGAAATGACCATTGGAAATAAAAATTGGGGTATTTTCTAAAGTGCAAGTGCAGTTGATTTTTTACTTCTCCCTTACAAACCTGTTTACAGCCACCATCAAAAGAGAAGCTGCTTTTGCATTTTTCACAAGCAACAGAGTTATTAGATTTCTAAAATGCATTTAATGTTATTGGTTTAGTTGGATGTGTATATAATTCAAAAGAAACAAAAAAAGAACCCCTTCTCATAAAGCTCTCTAAAATAGCTCTACTTTTGAAGAAATCTGATTTTACTGCACCAATAAATCAAGTCTGTGCTCTGTTTTTTCCAGGCATAGATGAAGCTGCCAGTTTGCTGGAATTGACTGTGTATTTTGATGAGGTGTGTGTAGTAGTAAAATGTTTTGCCTTGCAAAATACTATCAGGCAGATAACTGAATTTATTCACAGGCTGATTTTGTTTCAATTAAATAACTGTCTGAGAATAGAGTCACCTTATGTAAGACTTTTAAAAGAGTTTAAAAAAAATCTGTCAAATATAGTACTATTTTTGAAGAGTAGCACTTGATTACAGTTCCTGAAATATCTGGGTTTGTGAATTGTTTCTATGAATGTGGACAAGTACAGGATTTTTTGTTGACTAGATTTTTCCAGTCAGTTGTTGTGCCCAGCAGATCTGAGTAACTGATGGGCTGTGACAACCTCGTCCTCGTTATCTGCTCTGTTCTGATTTGTCTCCTTCAAATGAGAATTTTATCCATGGTAAAACATTTTCACATTGTACTTGAGATAATATATGCTAGATCTACAAATACTTTTTTAATGATTCTATGGAGTTTTGGTTCAACTTCATTTAAAAACCAAATAAATAAAGTAAAACCTTAAATCTCCATGTTTGTATTTTTCAGAGGGAGAGTTCATAAGAGAGGTCAGTTTTTTTTTCTGGAGGCATTGATGGAATACAAAATCTATGCCCCTCTTTATTTAATGTCTTCCTTAAGCTTGATTTTGGTGGTGGGAGGTAGTACTCAAAGACACGTTTTCCCTGCTTGATATTCTCTGTTGTCAGTCATTTGAAATATACACTAACAAGTCACATATTAGTTTTTTTCTGCCATATTATAGCTTTACTGAAAATTCCTTTAAAACCTGCTGCTTGCCTGAGGGAAGTTCCCGTCCTGTCCTTTGAGAATCAAAGCACAGTGCTGAATGTGTAATTGGATCTCTGATATGACAGGAAGATCGACTTTGTTATCCAGTTGATTTTGTACTTGCTCAATCTTACGGCTTGCTATCCCAAATAGCTTTTTGTTTTCCTATTGCTTCTATTAATTCACCACCTCATTACCAGACTCCTTAAATTATTAAAGAGAATTCTGCTTAAACTCTTGTTTATAGCTGACTTTTGTGCATTGGCTTATTTTGCCCTTTGCCTTCTTTAGATTTTGACAAATTACCATTGCTGTTTCTACACTGTTGCTTTTGATAAGGGTTTTATCAGCCTTGCTTTCTTCTGTGAGAATGCTGTCAAAATATTATAGTAGTTCTACATGAATTCCAATTTAATCCAGTTGCTAACTGAATTCAGAAAATATTTTTTAGACTGTATTTGGCTACATAATGTCCCTTCCCTGGCTGCATCTACATAGATCTTTCTCTGCCTTCTACAAATTCTGTTATTTTCCTAACTTTCCATTCTCTCCCATACAAATGATTACAGTACTTGAATGAACCTCATACCCTCTCTTAAAAATAAAATAACTAATTGAAAAAATACTGCTCCTTTGCAAGGGGAAAAGAGTTTGGTTTAAAATGTCCCTGCTTTGCCTTAGTTACCATCCAAAAGCACCAGTGGGGCTATCTGTTATTTGGTCTTGTCTAAGTCACAGATTTCTGAAGAAATCATAGCAAAGACAAAAGATCTCATGGATTTTCTATGCTTGGGCACAAATTATCACATTTCATTCTCTTCTGGGTGAATCATCTGAATTTGGGCAAGGCTGAGATTGGGCTGTTGGGTTTAGAACATTTCAGCTCTCAGTCACTGTCCTTTCCTGCAGTGAGGGAAGAAGTTTCAGTGATTCTAATCTTAAATTCAGAAAATGAAAATGCTACAAGAGAGGAACTTCTTGGGCTTTCAAAAACAGGCAAAACATTGTAACACACTAATTTTCTGTAATTTCTATTGTTTCTTGGTTCTGTCCCAGTTAGAAATAGTATACTAAGATTTGCTTTCTCACACTTCAGAGCATGCTCACACTTGCTTTATTTGCACACGTTATGATGAGAAGTGCCCCAAATAAGTTGGCCTGACAAAGAGATATTATTTTGCTATGCTAATCTTTCTAACAAATATCCTTGTACCAAAGCAGATACCACAGGTACTCCTGAAATGACAGAATCTTTGGCTGGGAAAGATGATATTTGATATTGATATGGAGTCCTTTTAAAAAGTTGGTGCTTAGTCTGATATTTGAAGCTGCTTCTAGTTTTATGCTACAGCCTACTTCTTTTACGTAATTATGGTTCTTCTGTCTTTCAAACTGACATCCAATTTTCCATAAACCCTTTTGATTTCAGTAATTTGCTCCCAGATGAGAATGAGACATTCAGAAGGATGTGGTTTGCAATTGATAAATATCATCTTCATTGGTGTTAGATGAAAGTAAACACAGAGAGAAAAGAATCCTTAAACAAAAGCGTTTAGTTTGAGTGCAAGTATTTATCTTTCCTCCTCTAACACTTTTTGTTGGATAGAAAATGAGAGAGAAGTCTACATCCTTGAATTACCAAGTGTATTAAACATATGCTTAATTGCTTTTGCTTTGCAGAAACACAGTCACAGTGGTTGGACCATTCTGTTGATAAATTTCTATAATTCAGGATGAATAGACACAGCAACCTGGTTGTGGACTGAATAAGGAGCAAGTCAAACCAATTATGGGCCACTCAGTGTCAAAGAAAAGTGTGCAGCCTTTTGTTTTTAATTACAACTTACATTTCAGCTTTTGAATTTATGGATTTTGTCTATATATACTAACAGCAGTTCATTATATATTGCTTAGTTATTTGCTTAGTTATTTTTGTTGGGAAAAGCTAATGTAGAGGAAGCTGCTGGGCTTGCCTGGTGAGGACATTAGAATTCTTGTGCTGTGAGTGGTTTAATGAACTGTTTCTGTTTCTCCTGTTTTGCTGCAGAGCCTTTTAGTGCTTCTGTCTGGGTGATGATGTTTGTGATGCTTCTCATCGTGTCTGCCATGGCTGTCTTTATATTTGAGTACTTTAGTCCTGTAGGATACAACAGGAACTTAGCACAAGGGAGAGGTAAGATTTGCATTTTACTCAACTCTATGTTTATTAAAAAATATGTATTTCCCATCCCTGGGTCTCCATCTTTTAAGATTAACATGACATAGGAATAAAACAATGCAATTAGCTATTAGACTGTTTATGTTCTTCATTTAAAGTATGGTTTTTTGAAGGCTGATATGCTCATGTTTATAATTCCAATTCAATGGAATACAGACAGGGAGCAGGGTAAGTGGTATCAGAGTTTTATTCAGGCAGTGTGTGGTTAGTACATGGCATCAGTCATAAAGTGTCAGCAGTGAAATATGTTCCACTCCTGGCCATTACAAATTGATGGCCAGTTCAGTGAAAGTTACCTAAAATCCTGTGCTCTGCTGTGCAGTTTGAAAAATAGCAGTTACACTGTCCATAGTTCTGTATAGTCCCTGTAAATATCAGAATTCTTAGCCTTGAAATGAGGCCCCTGGCAGAAGGGCATCTCTCCTTTCTGTGTAGCACCCTCAGTTATAGAAACTTCATTTTCAAAACAGACAAGCTTTGCTTTAACTCTTTCTCAGTGAAAGCTGCACTTTGACTCAAGAGTGAGGATTCCATATCTCACCATCCCCTCATCCTCCCATTTCTTCAGTGACATTTCAGAGTGCAGCCTTTGTTCAAATTTCTAAATCATTCTTGCCTTGTTTCATAACAAGAGATCTTCCAGCTTGGTGAACACAGTTCTGGGCACTATTAAAAGCAAATGATTTATTCTAGACAATGGCTGGCTTGTTCCCTGAAAAAGTGGATTATTGTAATGTTCAGATGATGTTATCATTTTAACAAGATGGTAAATGTGTAACCTCTGTCTGAAATAAACACTGTGTTAAAAGAGAAGTCAAAGGTGAATATAGACACTGGGGATCCAGGGGCTTGGCTGTTCTGTTCTATGCCTGAATTGATTATTTAGTGCACTTACAGCTACAAAGACATGTTATGGCACTAGACCATCCCAATTTACCTCTAAAGACTTGCCACTAATCTAGCTGCCAATAATTTCAAACCTGTAATAGTAAAAAAAAAAAAAAACAAACAAGTTTATCATCTCTCATTTCCCTTGGCATTTTTTGCAGGATGAATCTCAGTGGTAACACAATCCCCAGTGGCATAAACAGAATTTTAGATTGCTCCCTTGGCATATAATTTCTGTAACACTGTTGTTCAGAAAAATGCACATTATTCCTGTATCAGCCAGTCCTTAATATGGCTAGAAGGTAGTTGCAGCTCCATTGTGTTTATTTTACTGCACTCTATTTTCCTAGTGCTGCTGCAGAACAGGAGCATAATCTGAGATGTAGAGTTTGGCTGCATTGTGAAATGTTTGCACCGCACTAGAGAGCATTTCTACTGAAATGAGAACATGCGCTGAGTATTCCCACTTAGGGTTTTATTATTTTAAGAATTGTTGAATTATTATTAAGATAAATTATAGTTTAAATGAATAGCTAAATCTATATTTGTAATGTGCATCCCCTTGGATAAAGGGACAGGGCAGGGAAGGAGATAAAGTTACAGATTTCTGCATCAGAGTTTATTGACTAATTGCAATTGAAGTGAAAAAAGGATAATTATAAGTAGGCCAAATGAGTCACAGTCAGGGGAGTTCTGTTTCTCTGCACTGAGGGTGCAGGGAGTCTGGGTGATGAGCAACGTGTGATTGCACTGTGCCTGCCTAGGGCTGGGTGAGAATAACTGCCCTTGGTGCTCCCAGGCTCCATAAATGGGGCCTTTGGGGTGGATAATGACATTGTTCATTCACTTCTGCCCCTGGGTGAGCCTGGGGGCAGCTTTGGGGTGAATTAAAAGATGACCCAAAATAGAAATAACAAAAATTACAGAATGGCTTAGCTGGGACAGAATTTCACCTGCAATGTCAACACATTTGGAGCCACAGAACTGACTCTGAACATGTGAGGCAGCCAGAGCCTGACTTGCTCTAAATTCCCTGTCTATAGAGGTAGCTCCTTTGTTCTGTCTTTCTGATTCATGCTCTGAGTACAAAGGTGCTTAAAAGTAGGTGACACATTCACACACTTTGATCTTAAAAATGCTTACATAATGTTCAAAAAGCATAATGTTGGATGACTGGAGATGATAAAAATAATTTGGATAAGAAAAGTACTAGAATTGAATCATTAAGACTTAAACCTCCAGATTTCCATTTCACATGTTTGCTGGCACAGAAAACTGACAGGGCAACAGTGTGGCACATTTCTTCCTGCAGGAGACACACCAGCCTGCTTCTCCTCCAAACCTATCCTTTCCATTTTTGTCTTAAAAATTTTGAACCATATGCCATGCAGAAAAATGTTGAATTATGCTTTAAAAATGTGGAACTCGTTGTGATTGCAATGGAGGGTACCTATGGTAAATCCTGTGAGTATATTTGGAGTACAGTGAATATATATATATACCAAAATATTTTCTAACCATGTCTCTGACACTAATGGATTGTCCCTGCATGGTATATTGGCAAGGTTTAATTTAAGTGCAGCTGAACTAAGTGCTCTTTGAACTTTCAGATCCCCATGGGCCGTCCTTCACCATTGGGAAGGCAGTGTGGCTGCTGTGGGGCTTGGTCTTCAACAACTCTGTGCCTGTGCAGAACCCCAAGGGCACCACGAGCAAGATCATGGTGTCAGTCTGGGCTTTCTTTGCTGTCATCTTCCTGGCCAGCTACACTGCCAACTTAGCTGCCTTCATGATTCAGGAGGAATTTGTTGACCAAGTGACTGGGCTGAGTGATAAGAAGGTAGGTATTCAGCTCAAAAGATGTCAGTGTGCATTCTCCATAATCCTTCTACAAATTTGTACTTCGTGGTAAAATCTCTGAGCAAGATAATGAACTAAAACTGGATGATTTCCTTCTGAGTGCAAGTGCAAACTTTACTAACAAACCTAAGACACAAAGCATGAAAACATCAGTCTATTTTTAAAATCTCTGCATAGCCTATTCAAAAGTAGCTACATTAACTGAAAATCACCTTTATTTTATTACAGAAATCAATTAGTGCTTGGTTAAAAATAATGCCTCACCAAAATAAAAAGCATGAAAAAATCTGTTTGATATTAGTAGTATATTAATAGAAAAAAGTCCATTTACAGAATTATTGTGATGGATATGCACAAGATACTTGAAGGGCATGCTTTTGTTAAGTCTGTGCCCAGTTGTTTGAAAATGAAACTAAATATTGACATTAAGAAGAAATATTTAAATACAGTATAGCCCAGGGGACTATTTCACAAAGGTTTTTTTCTCAAAGGACAGAAAATAAAGGAAAATGTTACTAAAAACAAACCAAAAAGACAACATCTCAGCCTTGTCTGTTTTTTTTTTTTGTTTTAACTTCTTTTTATTACCAGCCTTTGATTGATTGCCTGATATATCAAAGCAAGCATGGTTAGAGGAAAGCTAAAAAGAAACAAGAAATGATAATAGTTTTGTTTTCACTTAATTGTATTGTCAAAACCTTTAAAAGAGCATGAAGATTGTTAAATATCCCTCTATTTTAAGATAATATTCTTAGAAGAGGCAGATAAATGGCATTGTCTCTTGGGGATAAAGAAGAAGAAGATGTGAGAAATGTCTTTCTGCTGTTGGTGAGAGAGAGCAGAGGATTTGGTGAGCAAGAGCAGAGCATTTTCCTGGGCCCTGGTTTTGGCAGGCTCTGCCTTCACCTGGCACAGCAGCGGGCTCAGGTGTGACTGACCCTCACCTTCCCCTCCTCGCTGGCCACAGGGCTGGAAATGTCAGCGCCTGTTCTGTGGCTTTTGGCCAATAACTTCCTCAGGTTTGTCATTTTTTCTATTCTGACTGCTAAGTAGGATTTCGTTTCCACAAAGAGCAAAATAAAAATAGAAAAATACTTGAATGAGAAAATACCATCTGTTCTTGTGTGGTCTGCTGATCATTTATTTGATCTGCCACCTTTGTTTCTATTTTTTGGTTCTTCAAACTTTGCCTGAAGCATGTAGATATGAGGCAGGGAAGCCATGCCTTTTCTGATTAAATAAAAAAAGTTAGAACTCCAGAACAGCAATGAACTATTTCAGAACATTCTTCTTGTCATACATAGGTTTTGCCTCCTCCACAATCCTGAGGTTTCTTGGATTTTAAAAAAACCAAATAATTTGGGATAATTTATGGGAATGTAATCTGATTGATGTTAAATTCTTTTTCTCCCCTCTTTCTTTTTTTCCCCTCTATGTTTATACAGTTCAGTACAGAACTCTGACCCTTGCAGGAAGCAAAGCAGTCACAGGCAAGGGCCAGAAATGTGGGTGTAATCAAATTTGAATAATTAATACCTAAAAGTTCACTAATTTTTTTTTTTTTTTGCAAAAATTTAAAAAAAACAAAAACAAAACCAAACCCCACTTCTGGGCTTGTGAAGTATTCTCCTCTCCCACTTTTCCTGCTGCCATACCTGAAGAGTCAAGCTCTTCTGTCAATGCTGTACTGCCAGTGTAACAAAGTGTTTCCAGTTAGAGATGCTGGAGTGTGATGGAAAAATCAGGAAGAATCAGGAAAAACCAAAAAACCCCCTCTCTCTGAGCAGCCACCCCTGACCCTCAGCACTCAGTGTTGTCCCATTCAGGAATTTTGTTGCTCTCTGTCAGCTGGTTCACCAGATTTGCTGATGTGATGATAAGGTGTTATTTCCCCCTTATGCTCTAAGACCTCTTTACAGTTTCCTCATCCCTTGAAATGCTGCTCATGAATTTGTGAATGCCACGTCACCAGAGTGTCACCCAGGAATCCATGGCACAGCCTGTTCTGGAGTTAGGAGGGGTGGGTGTTCACAAACTCAAATGATTCAGCAAATGAGAGGAAAATGATATTTTGACATTCTTGTGTATGTAATAGATGTTCAAAAGCTTTGTCTTCATCAAAAGGAACAGAAAATTAGTCCAAAGTATCCAGCAAAGACTGAAATTAGTGGCTTTTGTACTTTTGAGACCTTTTGTGCCTATTCCATGCAATGAAACAGAAAAAATTGCTGCAGGAGGGTGGGCAGCTGTGCACAGAGCTGTCTCAGAGTGTTGTTCTGCTGGGGCTCTGCCTCACATACACACGGCCCAGGAGCTGCTCTTCAGCTTTAACAGCAAACCTTAACCATGCCACTGACAGGCAGGAGATTATTTACTGCTGTCTAGTATTTTAGTAGTGTTTCCTGAAGTTCCTTAAAAACTCCAGAACAACAACAAACAGCTGCTCTCAACACCAGCCTTTTCAGGCAAGCAAGTAAATCTTTAAATTAAGTCATTATGTAATGTTTCTGGAAGACTTTGCTGACTTAATGAGATTGCCAGTTTTGTTAAGGCATATAGAAAAAATAAAATAAAAGCAAAAGACTGGAGTTGTGTTCTGTAGGGTGGCAGAGCAGGGGGAGACAAGAGTGAATTGGTCACTCTTCAGAGTAACAGGAGACCTCTCCTCTGTGACTCAAACAAGGGCCTTGTGCATTCAGCTCAAGAGTTCTCTCCATGATTTAAAAGATCAGCATTTCATGAAATGTCTAGGAAGAAAATTATTTCCTAGCAAACATGACATATTTTGTTTCTCATCATGGGGCTTTAGGGAAAATGAATGCATATAGAGCCTTGATTTATTTTTTTTTTTTTGTCTCTTGCCTGCCATAGAGATCTTTGCTGCAGTCACAGACAGCGACAGTCCTGTCTGCTTCTCCAGGAAGTGGAAGTTCACAGAATATAAGTTTAATATTATTGATGAAAACTTTTTGCATCTCAGATATGAGTGCAGTGTTAGAAAAAGATTTAAACCTCTTTCTTCTTTACAAGCAGTCTGTGAGCAGCGGTATAATAGCAGATGATGGTTTCAAAAATAATCTCCTCGTGAGTGATAAAATTTGTTGGTTGGTGCCAAGAAATTCCAGGCTGTAGATGGGGTTTGGAACTATTAATCTGCTTTTTAACTCGGTGACTTTTGAATGAACTTGGGCTTCTTTTTATTCATCCTTGTATTCTGCAGAAATATTTTTGTCTGCCATGAAAGTTCAATTTGAACAGATGTGTTAATTCTTTCAACTATTCCTGTGAGAGGAAATGCCTGCCAACATCCTAGATTAATATGAATGTTTTTGAAAAGTGAGACTATTTAAAAACAAACTCCATTTTGAAATCACCAGAATTCTCCACCTTAAAATCGCTGTTTCCCCAGTTCTCCTGCCATTCCCCCAGTTCCCCTGCCATACTGGGAATTGAGCTTGCAGAATGCTCCCCACAGATGAATTTCCAAAAAATCCCAGCAATATAAGGAGCAGGAAGTCTTACAGGTCCTGAAATTGGCAGTTCTATTTTTTCCAGTTCTATTGACTGGCAGATTTAGGAGACACATGAAGCCATCTCAATACATCAGAGACACATTATCTCTAGATTTAAATAAAGTTCATAGCAAGCTACATTTATATCAGTAGACTCTCTGGACATATATTTAAAAGCAGGGTTTGTTTTAGTGCTGCATAATAAACTCAGAAAGAGAGATAGCAAATATAGACTAAGAATCATGAGTAGTGTACAGTGTAATTTTGGTGCAGGGGTCAATTACTATGTGTAAAAGCAGTAGCAAAGTTATAATTTAAACAGTAAAGCTCTGAAAAGGGAAAATGAGGAAAGTAAGACATCTCTTAGCTAAACAAATAGAGAAAAATAGAGTTCATTCCTTCATGCTTTGTCAAAATATGCTTAATTAAAATGAAGTATTTAATTGTAGTTCTGTAACAAGAAAATGGTGTTGCAGCAATAATTTCACAGTCAAGGTTTGATGGAATTGAAAATACTCCCAGTTTTTGTATAAACCCATTTGTATTCTCTTTGCAAATTGGCACTGGATCTTGGGGATGCTTGATGCCCTGAGACCAAATGTTAAAAAGAGAAATATTTCACGTGGAGCCCCAAAGGAATCAGCAGCTGTATAAATATTAGGCATCTCTTGCAGCACAGGATATATAGATTGCTCTTCTGACTTCAGCAATAAAAACAGAGTGCATTTAGAGTGGAATTCATGGGTGACTGCTTTTATCAATGCTCAATTCAATTTCCTCATTAGCCAATAGTTCCTCTAATGTGAGTGACCTTTTAAATTTGTTTCTTAAAGAGACATTTTCATCCTAAATTGTCACTTGGGTTTTAAACGAAGATGTTGAAAAGGTGCATATAAAATTTTCAGATCTGTTAGCAAAAAATTTATGTGAGATTATTTGAAGGATTGCCAAGTGTGAAGCATGCATGTGCCCTGTGCTATTGCCATTCCATTGCAGATCCCCCCTGGCTGGTTCAGCTGTGCTGATGCAATAATGATAGAGTAAAATTGTAGAATAAACCTCAATGTCCTCAAGCAAATGGTTCATAGCTTTAAATGGTAGGGGTGAACAGGGACTGGGATTACAGGTGTGGGAGCTCCAGAAGCCCTTCTCTTATCAGCCTGTGGGTTCTGAGCCCCTGTGGAAGCTGCAGGAGCTTTTATTCCCCTCCAGTCATGGGTAAGGAAACTCCCTCACTCTGCCTCTCCCTGGCACTCTCCAGGACTGGGGCTCCCTGTTGAGTACTGAGGATGATCCTTTTCCAATCTTCCTGATGGGAAATCACAATGTCCCAACTGAGATGGAAGCATGAAATTACTATCAACAAAATACTCTTTTCCTTTGGTTGCAGTTTGCCAGTGTGCTTGGGTTCCCTGAGAGATGTTGGCAGATGAAGATCTGCTCCAGCTTCTGTTGTCCTGCCAAAGTGCAAAGCATGGGAGAGAGTCACATTTGAGGGGCAAAATGGAGCTGGTTTTACCTTGGATGTAGATTATGTTCACTTTGTGTGAAGACAGTTTCTGGTATAATAGACCTGAATTGACCCACAGATTTGCCTAGAAGAAAATTTGAGGCAATTGACACAACTTCTGTCTTTTTAAAGCTGAAATTGCCCTTCTTCACATTTTGGATGCCTGAAACACTTTGTTTATCCCCTTTATCTCCAGTTTCAAAGGCCTCATGATTATTCACCTCCTTTTCGGTTTGGGACGGTCCCAAATGGAAGCACTGAGAGGAATATCCGGAACAACTACCCTGACATGCACCTCTACATGACCAAGTTTAACCAGAAGGGAGTTGAGGATGCCTTGGTCAGCTTGAAAACTGGGTGAGTTTT
Organism: Melospiza georgiana; assembly: GCF_028018845.1. NCBI lineage: Eukaryota > Metazoa > Chordata > Aves > Passeriformes > Passerellidae > Melospiza > Melospiza georgiana. The sequence continues at coordinate 10,561,835 of NC_080445.1, forward strand.
TTTTTTCCCATGGTTTTTAAAGGATGCTGTAAACTTTTCAGAGACAGAGAACTATTGATCTGTACTTTCTGTGGTACTGGACAGACTGATGGCAGGCTGCTGTGTACTACAGGGTGCTTTTTTCCCCTCCAACTGCACTGTACAGTTATCAAAAAGGAAAATGATTGACCGTGATTTCTGTGGTTGTTTTAAAATGACATGGTAGCTTCAATGTCCTGTGAGAAGTAGTCTCAAAGGGCAGAATCAATGTTTCTTGAATTTGAACACAGTACAGTCTGTAGTTATATTTGCAGTGCTGCCTAATCCTGCTTCTGACAATCTTGGTAAATATTCTGATAAATATTAGTGTCCTTCTTTCTTAAGATCTGAGAATTTAGTCTTGAGTGCCATCCATCCTTTTCTGTCTGAAGTAGCCCAATCTGCTTGTTTGGACAAAGAAAAATTTTCGTTCTTAATCCTCCAAAGGTATGAGACTGACTCATTGCTCATATATTATTCATCTGGGTGGCAGGCTCTAAACATTTAGGCTTGATAGCAACATGATTATATTTGTTAAAAAAACAGTAATAATATTAGTTTCTCAATATAGGATTTTAGGTTTTGTTTTGAGGTGAGAAGTTACTTAAGTGGGTTTATGTACTCTAGAGACTGTTTCAAGGAACATCTCTCCTTATTTATGAACACAGGAGATGTTTCTTCCTATACTGAAATACCCTGTTTTGATACTTTTTGGGGAACTGCTTATCCTTTTAATTTTTACTCCCCTTCTGCCAAACCTGTATGGCAATATAATGTATTAATTAAGCCAAACACCTTGAAATCTCGAAATCTTTTCTTAGAATAAAGACTCCTTCTTCAAAAAGTTATCCTTCCAGCTGCTTCCTTCTCTTCCTTCTCCTCTCTCCTTGCTGCTGTGTGGACTCAGTGTGCCCACATTTCTGCAGGCACTGTCAGTGGCACTGCCCTGCCTGGTTTGTGCCATGCCAGCCCAGATGTGTGACATTGGCACTCTCAGTGGCACTGCCCAGCCTGGTTTGTGCCATGCCAGCCCAGATGTGTGACATTGGCACTCTCAGTGGCACTGCCCAGCCTGGTTTGTGCCATGCCAGCCCAGGTGTGTGACATTGGCACTCTCAGTGGCACTGCCCAGCCTGGTTTGTGCCATGCCAGCCCAGATGTGTGACATTGGCACTCTCAGTGGCACTGCCCTGCCTGGTTTGTGCCATGCCAGCCCAGATGTGTGACATTGGCACTCTCAGTGGCACTGCCCAGCCTGTTTGGGCCATGCCAGCCCAGATGTGTGACATTGGCACTCTCAGTGGCACTGCCCAGCCTGGTTTGTGCCATGCCAGCCCAGATGTGTGACACTGTGTGAGACCAGCCTTGCCCAGGGCTGCCAGGCTGCAACTCCTGCTCTGACCCAGCCTGGGCGGGTCACATTTCCTGGGTGACAGATGAATTATGCATTAGAGATGGACAGCTGGATCCTACCATTCCTGCTGGGAATTTCTGAAGAAGGAGATGTCCTGATTTCAGCCATTTGTAGGACTTGTTCTGCTGGATGGACAGTTTATTTAGGGGATGTAAACTACTTGTACTTTTCACCAACCATTTGTGCTACTGAAAGCCCTGAAAATCTGCTGTTAGCTTGAAAATCAGGCCACTCTTCAGACACTAAAGTGTGAAAACAGGGGGGCCAACCTGACTGCAGGGCTGCTCAGGATGTTCACTGAAACTCAGGCTGGCTGCTCTGGGCCAGCTGATGGTCCTTCTCAAGAGCTTTGCTCCTTTTGACAGCATCAGCTATTCATTTTTGACAGATTCCTCTTCCCCTGCTGAAGTTTCTTTCCTCTTCTGAGTGATTTCTCTGTGTGGATACCCCCAGGTGTCTGCCTTGCTACCCTTGGCTGATATTTCTGTAGCAGATGGTACAAATAAACTTCTGGGTCAGTACAAGTAACTGCTGCCTCCAGCTGTGCTCCTTGGGATTTTGTCTGGTGGCACCTGCAGAAGGATTGAACAGCAGGATGTCAGCTGCTTTCAGACTCATAGTCTTCAAAAACAATTCTTCATTTCTTCTGCCAGATTTTCTGTTTTTCAGCATACAGAATTGTATCTTCTCTCTCTCCCCCTCATGATTTCGTTGACCAAATTTTTTCTCTCTTCCATGTGAAATTTGTCCTTTCATCTTTCACTAAAGTCAATGAAGTCTAGTTGAGACACCTTTAACTTCCTTCTCTCCCTGATTCACTGGATTCCATGATATTTAGTACATCTGGTCCCATGGAGTCTGTGTTTCTATGGCTCTTTTGAGGATGACTCATCTCTTCTTCCTCAAACTGCTTCTGCTCCCAAACAAATATATAATTTCTATTTTCCTCTTCAGTGTGTGTGTTCTGTTCACCTTATTACAGCTAATTTGTTTCTTTTCATCTTTTTCAAAAACTATTCCTGTACTTTTATCTTTTTTTTTTTTCATCCTTGGGGATACAACAAGCAATTTCCCTTGTCCATGGTAAGACTTGCTGCTTCTGCACAGCTTTTTGAAAATGAACTATCTGATAATTTTAGTCATATTCTATAGACTGAGAAGGACTTGCAAAGAATCTGGTTGATAATTGGTGCTGTGAGCTAAAATAAATATGAACTGTGTTATCCCTGAAGAGTGTTTGTATAACCTGCATATCCAATATCACTTGAAAAACTACTTTTGCTTAATTGGAGACATGAAGTTTAATCCCTTTTAATTACTTTTTTATAGTGTTTGATTCTAATTTCAAGATGGAGAAAAAATGCCATCAGTGAAGCAATGCTAGTGACTGAATAATGCCATACATGTGGCCCTTGTGATCCAAAGAAAATGAAATTATAAAGTAACATCTTGTCACTGTTCAGTCTGATTTTCCTGTGTCTCAAACAAAGTCTTTTGATCAACTTTAATTAGCATTAACATCTTGAGATGGATTGGAAATATCTTGATCTTTGAGATCATTATGTTTAATACATAATGTTATTGAGTTGAACTAGAAGGAGAAAGCAGGAAGAGGACAAACATAAAATTTCAGATGCACAGATTTCTGAAAACAAAATAAAACCAAACTGCTGTGGTTTTTTGTTTGGTTTGGATATTTTTTCAATCTTGCTTTCTTTCAAGAAGTGGAAAACCAGCTGCTTCAGTCCACTTGCTAATGGGGGAGAGAAATATGGATAGAAACATTTATAGAAATATGTATAAAATAAATGGTATTCCTGCCTTTATTTCCTGGTCAGGTGTAAGGATTAGATAAGACTTGTGTTGGAGCATTGCTGTACATGCAGAGGTGAATGTGCTCACATCTGTGTCTGGGACGCCTTGACAAAACCCAGCCCCTTTCTGCTTTCATCTTTGAGAGGTGAGGCTGGTGCTGTTTCCGAAATTAATGTACAAGGAAAGCATCTGCCTTTGTTTTTTTAATTAGAACAAGCAACTTCATTGCATGGCCAATAGGCTTGGACCTATCTTGTTCAATTAGCATCAGAAATGTTTGAGATCATCACCTGGGAAATGCTGCAAATCAAAGTGGCAATGAGATTTTTGTGTTAGCCTGACATTGACATTATACCTCCTCCCTCAGGTGAGTCCCCATAGGGGTTCACTGCAGCTTGTTGCCATCTGGGGTGAAGGCAAAGTTATCAGCTTTATTGGTTTTTCCTCTTTGATACAAAATCAACCTTTGTTTCTGAAAAGATCTTAAAAAAATTCTGTAAAGACTCAGTAATATGCATCTCTTGTCACTAGGGTCTTATTTCTGAGATTCACAGATGTGTTTCTCAGGAAGCTGCTGAAATACCATTTGAACAGCAGCAGAAATTTATTAATTTAATGTGTCAGTTTGCAACCAGGCCTGTTAAAAAGGAAAATCTTGTTAGTGAAGTGCTACTTAATAATCTTCAAAATGGCAAAATATTGTCCCTCCTTCAAACCAGTTTGCTGTTGAAAGCAACCTGGATCTTATAAGCTTGTCAAAACGTGTACTTGTGTTTTTCACTGAATTTCATGCATTTAAGGGATCAGGTGGTCCACATGTGCTGTGCTACGTGCAGAGCTTGGCATTGTTCCTTAGGCAGGACCAAGCAGCTCAGGCTTCTGTAGGGTTTTGTTCCTTAATGAGAAGAGAAATGGCAGTTGTTGCCCTGGGCATTGCTCAGGAGAGCAGGGTCTGTGAGGATTAGCTAATGTGCTCTTGGTGGGAGTGCCCAGCTCTGCCTGAGCCAGGGAGGCTCCTCTGAGCTCTTGAGACGTTTATTGATCAAATACAACCTTGAAAATGCATTGCAAGCATTTCTGTCCATGCTGCATTTAATTGATCTACATTTCTAGAACCCTCTGCACTGGGGAGACAGGTCCTATTGATTGTGCTTTTTGAGGAGAGAATAAATTCCCAAGTAGGAAGTCGTTAATTATTGTGTTATGTTGGCCGTGGCTCTTTGGGTGTGCTTCCTTCTGTTTGCCTGGCTATATCTTTACTGAAGAGATTATAGTTAAAGAATACCATCTTTTTTCAGGCAAAGCATCCTTCCAGTGGCAGCTCTCTGGTGTGGGCTGTATGAGCTCATAACTCTTGAGTTTGCACGCAGAGTTTCTATTTGTGGCTGTAAAACTGTCAAGAGGAGAAATTGCAATGGCAATAAACTGGAAATGCATTCCACGTTCTCACCTTTGCCCCAGCACATCTACAGTGGCATATAGTCTGGGATTTAACTGCTAATGGCTGAAATGAGAAAATTTAATTGGGAGAGGCTCTTTTTACTGTAGGGATAAAATGGGAAATGTTTGCTTGCCTGTTGCCCGTCACTTCCTTTCAAGGGAGCTGCAGGAATGAGTCCCTGGTGTTCCCCAGGCGAGCAGCTGCAGATCCCCTGGCTGTCATGAGTGCTTTACAGCTTTTATTGCCAGCCACAGCTGTGACTGTGTGCTCAGGGATTTGATGCTAAAGTTTACTTGGGACTTCATCTGCCTTCCTGTTAAAGACAGCAGTGCTTGTGTTGATTCACATCAGCTGAACACCTTATTCCCACGTCCTCTGTGACATGCTGATGGAATTACAGAGCTGCTGGGAAAGGCTGCACTGCCACAGCAGGGATGGCCTCAGCTGTGCTGGGTTATCAGAAGTGAAGGGTTACATCCCCATGATTTATGAGCTGCCCCTGAGGAGCTGCCCTCAGCCTGCAGGCTGTCCTGAGCTGTCACTGTGACAGGGACACGTGGTGGTTGTGTCCTCAGCATCCTTTAATGACAAGGTATAATGCCAGCACAAACACCTGGAAGCAGTGCCAATGGCTTGAGGAGTTATTTCCTCCCTGCAAGCCCACTCTCCCATGTGAACAGAACATGATTATTAACATGTTTTATAGAATCTTATGGCACTAAGCACAGAGAGTGCACGAGAAGACCCCAGAAGGCCCCAATGGCCTTTTAACCCCATCTGTGAGTTTATTGGCCTGAATTGGATTTTTGTTGCTCTCACAGTGATTATAAATTATCCAATTCACAGCCTCACACACTCTGTTATTTGTTGAACAAATACAAGCAGGTCAGAGGCTGAGCTGGCAGCCTCTGCAGCGTGGCACAGGCATAACCAGAGGCAAACATCCCTGGTCCCATCAGCTGCAGCACAGTTGGGATTGTGCCCAGCAGGTGCTGCTGCTAATTAGGACTGCCAATTAAGTAGTGATGTGCCTAAAGTTAAAGTCATACCCAACTTGTCTTTTAGGCAGCCAGCTGACATCTCCCCACTTCAATGCAAAACCAATTTCAATATTTTTGTTTTATTTTTATAGAAGAAATATCATTAAAATTTTCACCAAAGGAAAAACTTCCTGGTTTTTGTTATTTCTGTGATTCATACCTTTTCAAAAGAGGAGGGAAAGCTGTGAGAGAAGTAGTCTGTTTGAAAGAAAAATGAAATATTTTAATTTTTCATTTAAAGCACAAATTCCTCATTATTCTCATGGGGATACAATAGCAGCTTACAACCAGGACTCACAGAAATATCCAAATCTTTAACCTGATTTTTAAGAGTTTATGAGGGATGGTTAACTCTGTGAAAAGCCAATTTTTAACAGGGATGGTTAACTCTGAAGAGTGTTTGAGGGAGGAAGGAAAAGGCCTGTAGGCAGCATGAGATATCTGTAGTCATAATAATTTATTGCTTGCAATCCTCCAGGATAGCTGCTATGATGCATGAAGAGAGAGCCCCATGTGTGGGTGCTCTCATCATATAAACACAGAAAACATCAAAGAGCACTGAACAAAGATCCTGAACTACCTGGGACAGGCAGATGTTTGCTCTGCTCCATGGTGTCCACTTACCACTATCAATTTTGACAATAAGCACTAAATTATTGTACAAATACAAATACACTTTCCTTAAAACTGTCCGAAGGAGCAAAAATGTGAATAACTGTTTCCTTCCTGACCTTCTGTGAAAAACCATCTCTGCTAAACAGTTTGGCCCATTCAGGGTTTTCTGTCCTGGCTGACCAAGTTCAGACAACTTCTGCAATCAATAACTTCATTTAATTTGGCATCAGATGGCTAGGGTAACTTAATTTAAATTTACATTATGATGCTTTCTGAGGTGGTTTAATCTAAAATGTATTTCAGTGTTCACTCTAATGCTCATTTTGGCATTGTGCTCTGCAGGGAATGATTTCCAATGGATGTTCCAGCTGTAGCCACACGAGCTAAGAACTGGAAAACTGGTTTGCAGCTGGGCAGCTGCTGCCTGTGCCAGAAGGATCTCTTCAGTATCAATTCTGAAATCTAGTATCTTAAAATAAGTGTGTGGCTGAATGAGCACAGCTTTCATTTCAGTGCTGAAGTGAGCAGAGTTCAGTACTGCAAGCTGCCAGCTCAGACTTAAGGACTCCTGTGGCATTTCCACTCATGGCAGGATTTTCTGGCATCAGTTTTTCTAATGGCTGATTCCTCCTTCCCCATAACTTGCTGTCCTTTCAGGAAATGCAGTTATTCTTATATTCTTGTAATTCTTACATTTTCAGGAATGTCTTCCTGGCTCAAAGATGGCTTCTTTTGAAACTTTTTTTTTAAAGAAAGAGAGACAAGCAACCCTGTTTCTCCTGTTCACCTGATGCATAGAAACTTGCCTTTAGGAAAAAATACTTTTTAGCAATTTATTTCCAATTCTTTTATTCAGTACCTGAGTGCTCTTCTGCAGTCTTTTTTTTTTTTTTTTGATTGTGGTTTTTTTTTCTTTTCTTTCTTTTTTTTTTTTTTTTAAGATTACTCCCTTTGTCTGCATTATAACTTTTTTAGGTAATGCTGTTATCTAATATCTCTAAATATTACAAGTAGCCTGGAAATAAAATGAACAGGTGGAAGTAGCTCTGTGCCATCTAACCCCCATTCTTTTCAGAAGCTATTCTGAGTTTTAGTCTTCATTTCATTTGGGGCTGAGATCAGGTACTTGGTGAGCTGTGCTGAATTTATCCTTCATTATGCTATTGTAACTGGGACAAAATCTTTAATCTAAAAATATATTCCCCCCACTCAGCTCTTCAAGTTTAGTGTTTTGATAAACTGATGCGTTGCAAAAACTTCTTGGCTTGGCTTCTGAGATGTGAAGTGGGACACTCTTCCATTGTATAAATTAATCATAAAGGCACACTAAATTTTCCATTATTCTGTTGCTAAGGGAAATGTTACAGGGACAGGGAAGGTGTTTGGGCAGAGGGGAGGTGGATGGGAGCTCCTGTGAGCGAGGAGGGTGAAGGTGCCCATGCAGGTGACCACAGCCAAGGGAGGCTCTCCATGGATTTCCTGGCAGCTGGGATTGCCCTGACAGGTGAAGTGAAGCCTCCACAGCCTCTCATGGTGGTGTTAATGTCTGTCAGAACCTGCTCTTTCAAATTTGGTCTGTTTTTCCTGTGTGCAGATTGAAGTGAGGATAGTTTAAGCTGGGAGAGAAGCTGAAAGCTGGTTCTGTGCTCCTGAGTTCACCATTTAATGGGTTACACTTTGCTGACCTGTGCTGTTGCAGGGGGTGGTTGTTCAATTTTTCCCCTAATGAATTGGCAATATCAAGATGTCAAGCAATCCACTCAGTGTGTGTGAAGTTCAGTTCTGTGAGGAGCCATTTGAATGTGTACTGAAAGATAAAGTCACTGCTGGGGATGAAGTGCATCAGATAAGCTGAAATGCATTTTAGTCAAAACTGTGTCAGAGGAATCAACAGTCCTTCATGTTAAAGGTTAAATATCTGCTTTTGCTCCAGCAGTATCAAAGTGTCACTTTAGAGACTTTCATGGGAGCCTCATCTTCAGAGCAGCATTCTTTCCCTTTGATTGCTGTGCCATTCCACAGTGACCTTTCAGCACTGGATCCCCAGGACACAGAGACACAAATGATGCTCTCCCTCATTGTTCACTCTTGACACACTTTCTTTTATCCCTTCTGTGGAGAAAGAAGGGATGAAATGAAAGTTTATGACATAAACCCATCAGATCTTACAGACAGTATATTTGTACTTGCTGCCTTCCCAACACTGCTATTGATGATCTCCAAAAACTTAACTTAATCTTGCCTTAAATGGACACAGTTTTTTTTTTTTGTTTTTTTTTTTTTTTTTTGTTTTTTTGTTTTTTTGTTTTTTTGTCATTGTGGCTCCAGAACTACTGAGCAGATTGGCATTTTTGATTTTTATTTCTCATTCCATCAAGAGAGCAAAGTCATTGAAGGATCATGTAGCTGGTTAAGGAAGCAAAGGAACATTTTTCAATTGTGTTGTAATTCTGTTGTAAGGGAGAAGTGACTAATAAAGGAGCACTTGCCTCATCTTCCTTTTCAGTTTTCATCATAGGAATTTTATGAAAAGTTGTGTCAATAATAAAGATGGGGAAAATTATAGGGAAGCATTTTCAACTTTTCTGAAATTGCTTTCTGTACCTTTTTCTCTAACTTAAATTTTCTCTACAAAGGCAATTTTGCATGTGTTAAGCAATGCTTGAGAACAAATTTTTGCTATAGCTATTCTGATTTTTCAACTCTTATCCTTCTTGATGAATCATAAATGTTTAGTTATGGGATTGTCCACACTTATTTTTCACATATCTCCCACTTCAAATTATTACATTCAGTAATGCTCTTTTGAGTTTTTCTAGAACTATTCCAGTTCATGATTTCATACCACCTGATGTTCTCTGATGCTGTGAGATAAAATCTCCCCATTGCCTTTTCTCTTGGTGCTTGCTCGCTGAAGGACATTTGCCTTTGTAGTCACTGTTATATAAACATTCCAAACTGTTTATTTTTCCTGCTAGCCAGGATTATTGCAGTGCTTGTGAGGAGGTTTGCAGACCTGCCTGTAGCTCAGATGAGCCACAGCTCTGTGGTCCTGCACTGGCTGGAGGTGCCTGCCCAGTCTGACCGGTTCATGGCACGTATTAACCTTTGCCATTCCAGCTTTGGCAGTTCTCTCTCAGCTCTCCAATATCTCTAACCAGTTTATTTAAACCTCCACAATGTGACAGAGCTGTTCACTCCCTGCTGAGGCTGCAGTGAGCTGACAACTGTGAATTTGTGGTTGAGGCCTGCAGGGGCTCTGAGCCTCTCTGGGTGCAGGGTGTGTGCTCGGCGTGTGGAGGCTGCTCTGCTCTCAGGGTGTGACCCCAGGGGCAGCGTGCTCACCTTTCAGCACTCTGCAGCTTTGCTGCCACAAGAACCAACACCTGGGGCTTGCCAGTCTCTGTAGGAAGAACAGGGAGAGCTGGAGTGTGGGTCTGAGGATGTGGGAAGAGACGAGGATCTGACTCCATGTTTCAGATGGCTTGATTTATTATTTTATTATATATACTATATTAGAACTATACTAAAACAATAGAAGAAAGGATTTAATCAGAAGGCTAGCTAAGAATAGAAAAAGAATGAATGATAACAAAGGTTTGTGTCTTGGACAGAGAGTCTAAGCCAGCTGACTGTGGTTGGCCATTAATTAGAAACAACCACATGAGACCAATCCCAGATGCACCTGTTGCATTCCACAGCAGCAGATAACCATTGTTTACATTTTGTTCCTGAGGCCTCTCAGATTCTCAGGAGGAAAAATCCTAAGGAAAGGATTTTTCATAAAAGATGTCTGTGACACTGGAGGTCCAGGCTTCCCAGTCCTGCCTGGAGAATGGCAAGACAAGGACAGGCTCCTGTGTCCAGCAGTCCTTGCCATGCTCCCAGCCTGGTGTTCCATCAGAGCCCAGCAAAAACAGCAGCTGTGGCTTTCCCCACACGGACATGGCAGGAAAGAAAGTCCTCCGTGTTCCCAGCAGCCTTCTGGCCTGCACACATCCCTGCCTTGTCTTCCTCCAGGGCTGATCTAGCTGTCAGCTTTGCAAACTGCTCAGAAAGGGTCACATTTTGGGATTTGCCCAGATTTTGCTGTCTCCATTTTTAGAAACACTAATTGAGAAGTGTTTATAGTTATCTGAAAGCTCTTAAAAATTTGGAATGCCAGAAATTCACGTCCTAGTGATGGAAGAGTTGGGTGCCCTAAAATCTGAGCTCTTCAGTTGGGGCTTGTTCCTCCCTGCCCACGCTGCAGGGGTACAGGGTGTTCTGGAGCTTTGCAGGAACAGTACTTCTGTAATCAGCACATTGAAGAGATGATTAAGCCTTGAGAGGTTATAAGAGTTATGTTGGAAATGCAGAAAATATATTGTGAATATAAGTTTGTGTTTGTGGACACCGAGAGTTTTTCAGGGCAATCAATTTTTGATTTATAGTTAAGACATTGGGCAGCGACTGACAGCAGAACCTTCAGCTCTCAGCATCTGTCAGGAAAGTACCTCATGTTTTTAAATTGATTCGTGTAATGGGATTTGTTGTGACCTTAGAGAAGCAGAATAGAAAAAGTCCTCAAAAGTAAAGCCTCCTGCATCCTCAGAACCTGTTCCATGTGTGAGCACTGCACTGATCCCAGGCTCCTGGGAAGCTGGGGAGGCACTTCTACAGCGAGTGAGTGAAACTCTGGCTGTGCTGTGTCTTGCTGTCCCAAGGTTTTACTGCAGTGCTCAGTAACTAAGGAGGCAAACTGCATGTGAAGAGAGTGATTTCAGAGGCAGCACAAGGCTTTTGCCCTGGAGTCTTTAGCAGAGATCTTCTTCCTTTGTATTTCTGACTGAGGCTGTTTTGACAGAAGAATAGCTGACTCTATATTTTCTCTGTGTTTAGCAGCATGTGTTTTATGTGCTTGCATTGCAAAACTATAAATCCCAGAATAAACAGACGACAAATTCCAGAGTGTGTTTGAAGTTGTCTGGTTGCAGCAGTGTCTGTACCCACAGAGAGAGCAAAACCTCCCAGTCCCTGAGCATCCTCTGGGAGGGGAAGAGTCCTTCCCTCCTTCCCTCCCTCCTTGCCCACAGATAACTGCAGGTGGCAGCCAGTCAGGCTGGGCTCTATTGATTTTGGTAATTGTCTGCTGTAGATCAGAAAAGCTACAATGTCCTGAGGGTACAGCAAGAAGGTTTGTGAGGTTTTTTCCCACTGTGAGCCTACCCAAAGGACAGAGATTTTTGTTGTTTCTCTCCATACAAGGAAAGATTGTCTATGAAGTGCTGCATCAAAGCCCATCATTTAGAAAACTCTGATCTTATGTTGAGGGCTGCAAGCTTGGCCAGTGCCCCAGCACCCTCTTGACTCATTCCAATTTAATAATTAAATTAATTACCCCCAGTGCCAGGTAGCCATCCATGTTTTATTTATGGATTGAATTTGTGTCATTGCCTACTAGATGTTTAGTGATTTTCTGCATATTAAATAATCCATTTAAAGGAAGGAGGAAACCAGATTTTGAGCATTGGTGGAACTAATCTGACTTTTAAACTGAAAGTTGCATCAACTGAATTCTAGGGAAGAGGGGAAAAGCAAAAGAACTGATGGCCCAACTAATTTTTTTTAATGGTCGCATGAACCACCTCTACTCTTAATTAACCACATCACTAAATTTCAATTAGATGACTTGAATGGTGACTGTTGGGATAAATATCCTTGAAGGAAAGCAATAAAGAATAGTAATAAGTGGCAGGAAGTTCCCTTTTTTGTGACAGCAGACAAAATCCAACAACTTAATTCTCTCCTGGTATTCCTCTTGGTTTAATGTGAGATAGACACAGGTTTCTTTAGTGCCACATTTTTGGTGTCTGATTTTGAGTTCTGAAAAACTGAGGGTTCTGTTGATTGATTATTTATGAATAAACTTTGAATTATGATATGCATGAAAGCATGTTGGGCCTTTTTTTCTGTAGTAGTCAAAATGTGATATGTCTAGGTCCTTCTCCATTCTGTGGGTATAAATGAAAAGCTTTATCAACATAAACGGATTTAAGCTTAGCAGCAAGCGTGACTCCAAACCTTCATAGCAACAGAATTCACAACTGGTGCATCCTGATAGAATGTAACTGAAGCTGATGCTGTTGTACCTGTTTGTGCGACAGTACATTTATTTTTGTAGCTGCCTTTCCACGGAGACAGGCCCCAACTGTTGGTGGGCAGTGTGGTGCCAAGCTGTGCCAGCTGCAGCCCGCCAGAGGCTCCAGCAGCGCTGCAGGTGCTGCTCTGTGCCCCTGCAGAGGCTCAGCAGGCACAGCCGGCAGGGCCTGGGGCTCAGGGGGAGACTCCCACACCACCCAGCACAGCCAATTGTCCTCCTGCTCCTCTGGCTTCCTGCAGGATCACAGGTGCTGGGAAGGGAGGGGGTGTTCCTGGGAACAGGGTGGATTTGCTTTTCTGTGTCATTCAGGTGAGGCTGGAGCTGAGGCCTCATCTTTTTCCTTCTGCTGCTCTTCTGCAAGCAGTAAACATCTTAAAGGGTTTAGGCTGCAGATGAAGGCAGTAATACAAAATAAAGCTTTGTCTGTTTCTTTCTGAAGTTTGCATGTGAATTTCTGGCAGGGCAAAAATGTCTTTTCTTTGACTGGGATCTGCTGCTGTCAAGTGATTGTCCTTCCAAATGGCCTCCTCCTCTTGTATGTGCATTTTCACTGCCTTCATTTGTGAAACATCCATGCACCTGCCTTCTAGCTTGCTTTACAGTGCTTCTGAGAAAGTATCCCTGGAGGACATTGCTTCTTTTCCATTCTTTACTGGGTTTGTTTTCCACTCCTATTGTGTTCCCTGTATTCTTCAGAGAATGGGATTATCGCATTCTTCCATTTTTAGGTAGATGGGGTAAAAGGCTTAAACTTTTTCACAAGTTCTTTTCTTCCTGCTGTGCTCCAGATACACAAATAGTATGTTTGGAACTGTGAATCATAAAGAAATATTTTCTATCATATTTCAGTGGGATTTAGGTAGCTCTATGACATATGCTCCAGTATATCAAGGACTTTGACATACTGGAGCATACCAAGGACTTTGTCTTATCAAGGACTTAACCTCCACCTTCACTGTTTATTTTTGGAAAGAGAAATAAAACAAGGGTGTGCATGTAAAACTGGTGAATATTTTCAGTCTCCTTCAGTATTTGAAATATACTAATTGTCTATTTTTGTTTCAATTCTAAGTTCTCTCTTGTAATTTCTGTTGGTTTTGGAGACCATTTTTCATCTCAAGGTATTTATTCTCCATACCAAGAGCAAAGATACAAAGATATCAGGGCAAGACATTTTGTAGATTGGTTTCTCCTGCTCAGTATTTTTTAACAGCATCCCTTAAAATAGAAATGCAAAACTATGTGTCCTACTTTCTCCTCACTAAAATAGATGCCTTTTGTTAATTTTAGATACAGCAGAGCAGGATATGTAATTAATGATATCAAAGAATCCATATGATATTCAACAGGGTCCTAACATCAAGGACAAAAGAAGTCTGACAACAGCTGTCCCTAATGATTTGGTTTGTAAAATGTTTTCTTTTATTTCAGGAAGTTGGATGCTTTCATCTATGATGCAGCAGTGCTGAATTACAAGGCTGGAAGAGATGAAGGCTGCAAACTTGTCACAATAGGCAGTGGGTACATCTTTGCCACTACTGGCTATGGGATTGCTCTCCAGAAAGGATCACCTTGGAAGAGACAAATTGATCTCGCCCTCCTCCAGTTTGTGGGAGATGGTAGGGACCAAGCTTTTTCCTTTCTTTTCTTCCTCTGTGTATGCACAGTTAATTCAGTTTTAGTAGCTCTGAGCCTGCTAGTACTGTTCTCTTGAAGTCTTTAAAATGAAAAAAAAAAAAAAGGTAAAACAGAGTAAAATTACTTCTTGGTGCTGACACAGGAGTTCTTTTCCACTCACCTCACCACCAAGGGCATCAGCTTCTATTTTCAGAAAATGTTTTCATATACATCACAAAGTAAAGCTAGCCTAAGTGTTAGAGAGCATTTATCCATTTATTTATTTCCTTTGTTTTTGTCTCTTAGTAGATGAGTTATCCTTCAGCATGACTGTTCTGCTATTGAAAAATGTTCAGCTCAGTTCTGAGCGGATGTGAGTGATCCCTAATCCAGGATGGTTTCATTCAAACTTCTGCTGAAAGAATGCCTATGAAATTGAATTAGGGTGACTCGTTTCATTGCACTTCAAACAAATATTTTTTATTCTAACATGAATAGAAGAACTGTAGGTCCTCTTGGCACTTCTGCCCTGCAGTAGAAAACTTGCTGCATATCTTTGATATATTTGAAAACAGCAATGATGACTCAGTCTCCACAGAGGGTATGAACTCCTTTTTGGTTGTAGAAAGCTTCGTGTTTCACCTGTGGGAGCAAATAGAAATATGGTAATTAAAAGTTTTCTGTGGTGTGACTGATGAAATCCTCTATCAGATAGGGATATGGTGTGTATTACATAATCTTTATTTTGGTTTTTTACATAGATGTGTGTGTTGACTCTGCATTTCTTTATCAGTGAAAGAGAGGGCTTTATGAAAAGATAAATATGCTTTAATGTCACCAGTAAGAAGCAAATGAGGGTAAGAATAGTGAATTTCAGTGGAATAACAGTGGCAGAGAGCAGGACTTAGCAGAGTGGCCTCCTGTTCCATAAACCACAGGACATTAATTTTCATGGGGCAGACAATGAGTGTGTAAGTCTTCCAGCACATGGATTTTACTCCTATTATAACATTAAACAACTGGAAGAGGTGTCATCATCACAGCTGATGCATTTTTTCTGACGAATATATGGAAATAACAGTGCCATCATATCCATCTGTTGGGTTTAGAGAGGCTGTGGAAGAAACCTCTCTAACTTGGGTGAAGGAATGCCTAAATGACCTGCAACGGTCATTGAACCTGCCTTTCAAACATTCACATTTTCCTGAATATTATTTTCTGTTTGTGTAATACTGTTAAGAATTATTAGGTGCTATAATTCAGAGCCACTTTTAAATGAGGAATTTGAATCAGAGAAGTTGAATTATTGGTCCCATACTAAAGAAGAAAAATCTCCTGTAGCCTGAGGGAGGATCTGGGTTGTGTTTCTCAGTGTGGGCTAACCCCTACAGATGAGTCCACAGCAATACTTGAGTTTCCATTCCTTTCACTTTGCATTTCCTTCATGCTTACTCCTTCAGCATTTTTGATACTTCTCATCCAACACAAAAAATTAAATGACAGAGAACAATAATAAATGAAATTGAAGGGAAAGAACTTGAAGCTATTTAAGAAAAATCTCATCAAAATACTGAATGTGCTGCATTTTTATGCTTCACCTCAACTCTCAATATCAGGCACAAAACAAAGTGGGTGGGAGCAAAGTGTGACAAGTCTTAGCCTGTCTTTACACTTTGACCTGTGGACTTCCATAGCATACAAATCCTTATATCTTTAACCCATTTTTAGTTGCTTAAAATAATACAAATGAATTTTCCGCAAAACTCAATATTAAAACTTACAGAATAGCAATAGATAAAGGGAACACCCAGGTGAATGAAACCTCATTATGAAATGTCTGTGCCCTGCTCAGAAGATAAGCAAACATGTTGAATGCACAAACCATGGGAATTGTGACTTTATTGAATTGAAATTTATGGTATTTTTTCCCTACTATTAGAAGTTACTCTGAACAACCCAGGAATGCTAAAACATTACTTTTCTCTTGTGAAGGATCCCTACGTTTGTTCAGAAAATGGTGTGGTCTCTAGTAAAGAGAAAAGAGAATAATAGTTGGACATGTAGGATGTGTAGAAATTCTTATAGGTATGTTTCTTTGAGTCCCAGAACTGTCTCACTTTGTCTCACAGGTCTAGATGACCATTTTCAGGGAAAACAATTGATTTTCCACCAAATGTGGGGGGAAAAAAAGAGAAAAAAAATCAACAAGCCCTAATAATGAAATTTCTTCTGCTGAGTTATAAAGTACATTGCAGGTGAACTGGAACTAAACACCAAGAAATTAAATGTAAAGAGTAATTGCCTGGAACTAGCTCGACCTGATTTTGTAATCCATGTCTAACTTCAGTAGTTCGATGGATAATCTTTTTAGCTGTGAACTTACATAACTCTGTTTTGGTGAGCTAGGAGGGATGAACCCAGAGTTCAGACCAACATCACTTTGCTGTATCACTAAAAATTTCTTTGAAGTTCTCTAGACTAAAAGCAAGTATGGTTGGGGGGAAAGTTTCATCCTAAGAGAGTACTCCTGGGAAAGGCTGAGTGGAGCCTGAATGAGGTTGTTTAAATAAATAGGAAAACACAAACGAAGGCAGAAATCTTATTTCACATGTATTGCTTCTGTAGAATATATTATTCTCAAAGAATAAGCTGTAAAAGAGCAGAGCCCCAAGAAGGATTGAATTATTCTTCAGTATGTGTAATAGGGCATTCATCAGGGTATGGAATAATTTCAGTGAATGATTGTAAACCTAATGAGTTCCATAACTATAAGAAGAAAATATTCTAATGAATTCAACAAACACAGTTTCTTTATCTGAATAATATGTTAATAAGAGGAAAAACCTTGGATAAGACCAAGTAATTTGTGTAAAACTATATCTGATTGCACATACAAAAAGCCATGATCTCATTTATTTTTTACATTTACCCAGTACTGAAATGGCCTTTTGAAATATATTTTAGAGCTTCCAATTTCCTCTGCACGTGTCTTTCTCCTGTGATTTTTCTCATTTGATTTTTTCCTTGCTGCTTCTCTATCATTCTCCTATCTAAGCCAGTTCACTTACACATTGAAATGAATTTTTTGTGCA
This sequence comes from Melospiza georgiana, assembly GCF_028018845.1. Taxonomy (NCBI): domain Eukaryota; kingdom Metazoa; phylum Chordata; class Aves; order Passeriformes; family Passerellidae; genus Melospiza; species Melospiza georgiana. The sequence goes on from NC_080445.1 coordinate 10,579,029, forward strand.
GTGGGTAGGAACCTCTTCCCTCTTCCTTGCTGATGTAAAACATCCAGCTGAAGAATTAATTGCTTGTTCATGCAGGGGCATCTTTTCATACTCCTCAAAGCATGATGCTGTTTCTGCATTAAAGCCAATGACTTCGAGCCCTCTTTTTAATCTTATTGGCACTGGAAAAAGAATTAACTAAATACAGAGGGCTGTAGGCTTGTGTTAGGGATAACTTCAAGCTCTCACTGGTGGTTATCTATATGTTTGTACATGAATAGTGTTCCCATCCTTAGGATAGCTCTACTGGGTGGACCAATTACACTGACAATTATCAATCACACTGTGGGAGCAGCTCTGAAGTCTCAGTGTAAGGAGCTGGCTACAAGATGCCAAATTTGTTACTCTAACACGGAGGAAAAGAGACAGAGGAAAGAATGATGGGAATGAGTTTCTGAGGAGTTTAAAGAATAGCTACTTAATTGTCTCAAAAGTATAGTTGTGCTCAAAAGGTTTCATCCCTTGGTCTGTGCAAGTTCACGTAGATAGCCCTGCTCATGGGAAGCTGAGATGAATGAGCAGTTGTTAGTGCAAGATTAATTGCTTTGGAACTCTGAATCTTTGTAGCAGAAAGAATTAGGAGTTGCTTTTTCTTGCGTAAAGGATATGAGTGAAGTGCATTGTTAGTGAATTTCTGGCTTTGTGCATCTTGCTTTCTGTACAGCACATCTCATTATCTGCAAAAGCTTTGAGTTGATGATTAGCATCTGCAGCTTTGTTTAAGATAGTTGATCATTGGTATTATTCTCTAAAGCCCAGTGGTGGTTGTGTTGCTTTTTTTGTCTTGCTGTGGTCACAAGATGAAACTTCCATTGTTTTTTAACAGAGAAGTAAAAATATTTCTACTGAGACAGAATCTCAATCTTCTGTTGAGAAGTAGAAGCACCCAGGAGTTCAGAAGCAGCTCAAATGATACGGCTGCTAAGAAACAGCACCATCATTTTGTTTGGATCCTCCGCCCACGGCCGCAGGAATGTGTCAGAACAGAAATGCCGCGCGCTGGGGAATCGCATGATCCCTGCTTGGATTTCTGTTCTGAACCTCTGCAGGAGCAGCTGGGCAGGCTGATGTCCCCACAGCAGCGTGGCACCTGGCACTGTCACTGCTGTGGGCACACAGGGCGTGAGGTGCCAGCAGTGGGAGAGGGCTCGGGCACAGCCTGCGGTGCCCAGCTCTGGGCGCAGCATTGGGAACACAGCCCTGCTCCTCCAGGAACAGCAGGAGCTTCAGGCACCTGCCTGCAGGCCCAGCTGTTGCTGATACTCCTCTGGCTTGAGCTGCACAGGCCAGTTAAAGAGTAGTACTTGTTCTAAAAATATCCCACTAAGTTATTTGGGAGGAATTGTTTCTGAAACCCATAGCACTCTGTCTTTGGGGTTTGGTGTAGAACCACTGGTGCATAGAAACTGAGGAGAATTTAGCTTTCTCTTCCTCTCTTTTTCTTTCAGTCTTTCTCCCATCTCTCTTTGAGAAGATGAGATTATTGAGCTACAAATGACAAAGCTGCTTCAGAATTAAGAGAGTAAGAGAGATCCTGAGTGTGAATGAGATGAAGAGAAAGACAGCAAGGAGCCTTTAGCTATGAGGGATGCAGCAGAATAGAGGGATCAAACACTCATGGCAGCAGAAATGGTTGGATACAAGGAACAGAAAAAGCTGGGTAAAGAGAGCAGTTTTGGGGAGGAGTGTTGAGTACCAGCCAGCTGGCCAGGTTATGCATCCACTTGTCTGAGGTATTTGTAATATATTGCACTACCTGCAGATGAAGAGCTCAGTTCAAAAGACAGTGTGGGAAGAGATCTCCAGGAAGAGGGCAGATGGTGTAGCAGTATTAAGCCCTTAACCCTTGAAGCTGAAAACTTTAAAGCAATTAGACAGAAGCATAAAGAAGAAAACTGGTTCTGGTCTGAGTTTCCACAGAGTCTGTTATCCCTTCCTAATAACTTTCAGTTCTGGTTAATCTTCATGTGCTTTTAGGGCAGCTTAGTACACTAAGAATTGTTTTCCTGGGTGGATAATTGCTTCCCAGTCCTTACGGGTAATAGGTAACTGTGGAAATGAGATTTGCCCCCTTACATCTGGAAGGGGAAAGCTCTTTGCTATTTTGTTCATATTTTAGCATAAGCCTTCCAAATCACTGTCTAGATTATAAGGAAGTGTAGCAGTGTGACTCACACGGGCTGATAAAGCCCAAGAAGGAAATACGTATGTGATTATAAGGACATATTTTCAGTGTGTGCTGCTCAGGCTGAATACACCCACAATCACAGTGATTTTCTGTTTATATATTTAGTGTCCTCCTTAAGCAGTGGGTGGAACAAATGTGACTGAAGAGTGTGAGTGTATAAGTGGAGGGCGTTTGTGTAGCTGAACAAGAGTTAGAGGGATTGTAATATTGAAAGTCGTGCTTAGCAGTTCTGTTAATTCATCCTTAACTAATGGGGACATGCAGAGTGAAGTCATTAGCTCACAGTAAGTTTATTGCTGTCAGTCATCTGTGTTCCTCTTGCTATTTTTACAGGGGGAAATAACTCAGAAAATAAGGCTGAGAGAAATTGTTTTGGGGGATCCAGGCTGAATTTGAAAAGTTACTGTGCTTTTATGTAATCTCTTCTCTGAAACATTCTGTATGGATCATATAACTGGGTCAGATTGGAATTGATGAGCTTATTGAACCAAATGCACATCAACCCATTTGGCTGCTGACCCCACTATTTAGGGGGAAACGCCCTTTTATTTTAGAGTCCCCACGTGGTGAGGTGCTATCCTGCTCCTCTCTCAGGGGGAGTTCTACCACAGTAAACATGGAACAATCTGCCCCTAAATTTGAAAACTACCCTTTGTCCAGCCTGAGTAAGCAGGTGATCGTGTTAGTGCTGCCAGGGTCTGTGAGGATGATGCCCTACATCTGACCAGTGTGGGTGTACATATTTAACCCTCCTGCTGATCATCTCTTCTGGGTACATGCCAGTTTGCTGTGCTGGCTGATCCTCAGGGTAGGACATTGCACGAGAGGCCCTGACACTGTCACCAGCAGCCAGCTCCTCTGGCACCTTCTGCTGTGACACATGCACTGTGATCTCCTGCAGTGCCCTGCTCCTGGCCCGGGCCTTATGTAAGTGCCAGGGAAGTGCTGACTCCAGAGGTCTGCTGTACTTAACCAGCAAAGCACAAGGGTGCTGGGCTGCAGCTCTGCTTTCCCCACTGGGACAGGGCCTCCTTTCCTCCTGCAGGCTGCACAGAGCAGGGATGGCTGCGATGCACGACACAACACAATATAAGGAGAATTAATTTTTCCAGACAACTCTCATTGGTGCAAGGCAATGTTTTTTGGAGTCAGGGGTAGGTGGCTGCATGTGCAGCTGCAGTTGCTGATACAGCTGCTGAAGGGCCTGGTGCTGATACAGCTGCTGAAGGGCCTGGTGCTGATACAGGTGCTGAAGTTTGGTGCTGGTGTACCCAGCACTGCGGGTTCCAGTGCTCAGGTGGTTGCAGGTGCCTCTGTGCCACAGAAACAAAAGGAACTTGAGGAGACCAGTAACTCCCCTAAAGGAGTCCCAGAGAGCTGGCACATCTCAAGAGCCAGTGACTCAGGCTGTGTGAGGGATGGGATGGGTGGCACAGCCTGCTAAGGGCCCTGATGAGGAAAAGCATGTAATTGTACCCTTTAGGCTGTATGGTTTCTGTGTCTGGATAATGAAATTTTTATTGTGACAAAATTGTTCGGGGGACACAGTGGACAGTTTATCAGTGCTTTCCGAGGATGATAACGTGTGAAATAGGCCAGAGGACTTTATGTAGATTGGAAGGCCCTTGTGGGTTGTGCAGGCCAAATGGCCAACTGGCATGTTTCTGTGCAAATAGCAGCCCCAGCAGAGAGCTCCATAGCCACAGGAACAAACCCAGGAGGAGCACAAAGGGATGGGTAACCTGAACCCATTGTAAATAGTGCTGGATTACCAGTGAGAGAGCTGGAATGTTGCAATTTATTGGAGTGTGCTTTGAATGAATACTGCAGACACTCAACATTGCTTGAACTATGGATTTTTAAAGCACTTGCTTATGCTCATTCTTACATTATAAATGAAGCAGATCTTTTATTATACAGTGCTATAGAATTTTTAAAATATCTCTTAGTGTAGGAATCATGTAGTCATTTGTGAGTTTTTCAGGTTAAATAGATTGTGGATGTGTTTAACAGAAAATAAACACTGTACTTTTTTGTCAAATACACAGTGACACTTCATTTTCTGGTCTTTGCAAGTGTCATGATGTACTTTGCTGCTGAGATCAGCTGTTCATTTACATGTTAATCTAGTCCACACATGAATGAAGGTAGGAAATGATTGTGGCATTAGTTTCCTTTAGTAAGTGCCTGAAGTGGAAACAAAACCCTTTAAAATAAGTCTGATTAATATTTATGAGTAACTTGAGACCCCCCCAATTAGATGCAGACTTGAACTCCATTAACACTCAGTTCAGTGAGGCCTGGCATTTATGGATATTGAGGTTACTGACTTAGAATTTCAAGGTCTGTTTTATGGGATATTTGGAGCTCCCACTTGCTAATGAGTATTATGCACACACAGGGATGACTGAACTCTCCAGTGCCTGGTAATCACAAATTGCTGGCCTTTCAATTGCCTACTGTAATATATTGCCATAGGTGTCATCACCCTGCACATTCAGCTCACAAGCCAGACCACCCAAAAAGATTTGAAAAATAACATTTCTCCAAATGGACTTTGTTCTTTTAAATTAAATTTTTTTCTGAACTGAATTATAACTAGCCTCAAAGTTCAATGTTTTGAATTCAAACTCCAGGCCAGTTTTTTAAGTGATAGATTTTAATAAGGAATGAATTGACACCACAGATAAAAAAGTTTCTTATGCCTGAGGATTTTGTAATAAAAATGTTATGGTTTCTGTGACTATCTGGTTTAAAGTGTAATGGGCAGGAAAAGCAATAAGAAGACTGGGCATTTTTGCCAGTTTTCTAGGGTCAGCTATGCTGAAGTGTTATTACAGTTAGATTATTACCAGTTTTGTCTGTCTTTCTTTGTGTACATACACACACGCATATGTAAATATTTATGCACATGTATAAAAATATATACTGGAAATGGCAACAGCTTTATATGGAGAGACCAGAATTATCAGCTAATATGTCCATTCCCAGATAGCATCATTCCATAGATATGCTAATCCAATGATAAACAGTGCTTTGCTGTCTTAAAAATATGGATTCCTTTTGAGCATTAATTAACATTGCTGTAATTGTCTGATATTATGGAAGGGATATTGCAATAGCAGGATCTGCAAGGCTCTGGGATGCTTTGTTCTTCTTTACTTGCCAGGGCACTGTCATTTATCTTGACTCAAAACAAGCTTAGTTCATTTCTGTCAGGATGTTTTTGGAAAGGTTGCTGGATTATCAATAGTTACTTTAAATGTACATGCCAAAAGGAAAGGAACACAGAGGAAACAGTAATAAAATAGAGGTTTAAATTCCTTCGTGAATTTTGTTATGAACAGTGAAAGGGCACAGCAGTCAAATCAAATTGATGCCTGACAATCATGGGAGATGTGAGCTTTCCTGTGGGAAGTGATGAGATCTGATTGGCAGAGCTTCAGCTAATGCACAGACCAGAAATATTGCTCTCTCTTTGGACTTGGGTTCTTTTCTCTTCCATGGCCTCTGTGAGTTTTATTCATAGACCTTGGGGAGGACTTGAAAGAGAGACAAGGGAAACAGTCCACTGAGGTTTAGCAGAACAAAAGAAATCCAAATGTTCTAAGAGATGGAAATGCAATAATGAACCCCAATTATCTATGTATGCAATATCTATACTGCTACAATTAATAATTTATTGTCCCAATGTCCTGGATTAGAAGATTTTTAAAGATTCATTAGGATTGACTTTCTTCTTTGGGATGCTCTTAGGTATTTTGAAGATTGAGCACTGTAATTTGGGAGAAGACACATTGCCTTTTGCAGATGTAGGGGTTCAATTCGTGCTTCAAGCACAAAATTAAATTTGGAATTAGCTAGAGACCGAATAATCCCTCTTACAAATTTGTGAAATGCCTTTGCTAAAGTGCATCAGAACTTGTCCTTTCTACTTCAGTTTTTCATTCACATTCTCTGAGAAGCAATTTCTCCATCACAGTGTTGTGTTCCATTTCCAATTGGAACTCACATCCAAATTATCTGTGGGCTGCAGCTTTCCTGGTGCCCTGGCACTCTATCCTGCAAAATGGTTTTTCACAGCAGGTCATTGATCTTCTAGTCTAGCTTGAAGGTAGCTGAAATGTCAATATAGCTTCTAGCCATTTTTTTCTGTTCTTTTTTTCCAATGATGTATGAATTATAATAATACTGAAAATGTATTTCCTAATCACTGGCTAAGGATTAGGGATTGGTACCATGGAAATTCTCCCCCCATATTGAAGCCATATCTTAAATTGGAAAACACACCAAGAAAGCTAATACTGTCCTTTTAGTACTGTCCTTTTTGGCCCTCTACATTGCCTGCTGTATTTTCTATAAACAATGAAGTTTATGACATTAAACATTATAAAATAATTACTCAGCTGACTATATCCCAAGAGAGTAAAAAGGCCTGTATGCCCATGCAGTGCTTCAGTAAGAACACCACTAAATGTCTGAAAATTAGTCAATCATGCAAAATAATAATAATAAAAAAAATGTTGGCAGGAACAATTGCAGTTTCTTGCCCACCTCTGTCCATGCTGGCAGTAGCAAGCACTGCTAGGTGACAGTGTCCTTCATTTGAGGCCAAATCTCATCAGTGAAATATGGACTCAAAGTTAAGAGTGCACAAGAGAGGCAGGGAGTGGATTTGCTTCCTTAGCTGTAAGTGGAGTTGTTTAATGGCAGTGGGGATGGGGCACAGCCAGAACCAGCAATGCTCCATTTCAGGCATGGGATGCGGCTGTTGGTGTTTGTGGTGCTGCCCAGGAAGCTGGAATGGCAGCAGCACAAGGGAATAGATACCAGAGATAAATGCAGAGACCAGATGTGTCTCTGAAGGAGGGCTCCAGCCACAACACTGCAGTTTATTTACAAAGAAGAAATAATGTCATCACGGATCAGATGGGAAAGAACAAACTTCTCATGGCACTCTAAAAGAATTACAAGAATTTGTGAAATTTGTCTTGTGATGTTAAAGGGAAGGGCCAAAGGGAGGGGTCAGAGTGGATCAGGGAGGTACCAAGTGCAGGGCAGTGGAGAGGAGGGGGCATGAAAGGGTCTGGTTGGGTGTCAGGATGCTTCTCTGACGAGTTCTCCCTCTGATCAACACAGCCTGTCCCAGCTCTTCACTAACTCACTCCACTCTCTATAACAAGTCCTAATAGTTATAGCAAGCAGAAGAAAGTTCTGTCTAAACCGCAGATCCTGCTTTCTAGAGCATCCAGCTTCCCACGTAATTTATGAAATCTGAGGACATCTGAAACTAGGGTGCTGTGAGTTGAAATCTGCTATATTTGCAACTCCTGGCTCGATAAGTCTGCAGTGCTCCACGAATGAAGCATTAAACGGTGCTGTATTTTTAAACTTGCAAAGACTTTCGAATTCTGTGAGCAGTGATTTTTGCATTTTAACTGGTTTGACTCCTTGCTCTCCTTAGGGGAAATGGAAGAGTTAGAAACCCTGTGGCTGACTGGTATTTGTCACAACGAGAAGAACGAAGTCATGAGCAGCCAGCTGGACATCGACAACATGGCAGGAGTGTTCTACATGCTCGCAGCAGCCATGGCACTCAGCTTAATAACCTTTGTCTGGGAGCACTTATTTTACTGGAAACTCAGATTCTGCTTCACTGGAGTCTGCTCAGATAGGCCAGGATTGCTGTTCTCAATCAGCAGGGTCAGTACTGCTTTCATTTATCCCCTTTAGGCAACAGAAGGAATAAACGCTGCCTCCCTAAAATATCATCCTTCCTTTTATTCCAACCTGAACATTTAAAATCCAGGTTAGAGAAGCAGCGTGGTGCTCTGGAGTAGTCAATGGGCTTAAGATGTATTTGCAGTCTTTGGGAAGTCTTAATCCATTGGATTTTTCAGGATATGAATTATTTTATACAAGGATAATCAGTAACTGAATACTGAAAACAAATACAGTAAAGGAAAATTTCAATGAAGAAATTGTAGATGCAGGAAATGTATTTATTTCCACATTAAAAATCCAAAAAAACCCACCTAATTTGATAAGAGACATTAGCTGTTGGCTTTGTGCATTTCTTAAGCAAGAGAATTTTAATTCATAAAAATACAGTGGAATATTTTTGTAAGCTTTTTTTGATAAAAAACTTGAATAAACTGTATGAGAAAAGTCAAACACAGGTATCATTTATGTCTGGTTAGTCACTAAGGAAATTTTAATGATAACTTTACCAGATCCAAAGGAGATTTACTTATGCAAGAAACTGATACTTGTAAAAAAAATGGAAATGTGGCTTATTCTATTATTTTTGACAAATTGGTTGGTTTTTTTTTTAAATATATTTTTAAAACAGATAGAACTTTCATTAGGTAATTGATTTTTCTTGATTTTTTATATAGCTGAGGAGAACTGAAAATGATACTAAAATGGCTAATTGCTTTAAAGTGTGCTGCAATTACCCTGTTGAGTAGATTGGAGCATTTTGGAACTGCATTAAAAATAGTCTGCACTACCCTGTTGGGGATTGTCTAGAAACCACATGCACCTTAACCTCCACATTTTATATTTGAACTTTATGTTTCTGGCCTTTTTTTATATGAAATTCTCCTAAGAATTGCAGGGGAAAAGAAGTATTTATGCCAAAGGTAAATGTCTGAGAATTGCTAATTCACAGGATTGGAAATGTCAATTGGGCTCACAGGAGTGACCAAAGAGGTTGAAGTGAGAAAATGGGCTTCAGCCTTTTGCTCACAATTAACTCAGATGCAGCTTTAAAAAGAGCTGGGTTTTTTTGAGATAAGGATCAGAAAAGCTAAAATATGATGGCTAGAAGCCTTTTTATTTCAGTACAAGTGAAGAATACCTTAATCTCCAATAAAATAGTCCCACTACAGGCTTGTTTAGAGGGGAAACTGAATCACTGGTTTAAAATAAGAGAGTATCTATTACTGAAGGTTAGTTTCATTTTGTGACAAGATTAGGGAAGCCTTTGGGGTACCTTCTAATCTTGTATTGTGGAATAAGCTGGGGATGTCAAGACAGACCACTAGATTGTGAAATACTGGCAGTTTTTTCCCTTTGTAGTTCTAATAGATATAGCAGAAAATATTCCTCCATTTCAATGCAAGGAAATGATAAAAGGTTGCAGATGTACTTTTAATCTTTCCAGTAATGAGATAAGAAATGTTTAATTTTTCTTTATTGCTAATTAAAACTAAATTAGAAGTTGTGAAAAGTTATACCTAGTGATTTAATTTGTCTTATATTACTCATATTACAGGGTATTTACAGTTGCATTCATGGAGTACACATTGAAGAGAAGAAGAAGTCTCCTGACTTTTCTTTGACCAATTCACAAACTAACATGTTAAAACTGCTGCGAACAGCGAAAAACATGACCAATATCAACCCTTCAAGAATTGACTCCCCCAAAAGAACAGCTGATTTTATTCAGAGGGGTTCTTTGATTATGGACATGGTCATGGATAAGGGAAACTTGGTATTTTCTGATAACAGATCCTTTCAGACAAAGGACAACTTTTTTGGTGACAACATAAGTGAACTGCAGACACTTCCTGGAAATCGACACAAGGACAACCTGAACAATTATGTTTTCCAAGGGCAGCATCCTCTCACACTGAATGAATCCAATCCAAATACAGTAGAGGTTGCAGTAACAACAGAAGCAAAAGTCAACTCCCGACCCAGGCAGCTTTGGATGAAATCTGTTGAATCTTTACGCCAAGATTCTGTACGTCAGGGCCAAGGATCCCAGAGAGAAAACGGGTCTGAGGAAAACAGGCAGCTTTCATTGAAAAGCCAAAGATACCTTCCTGAAGAGATTGTTCATTCAGATGTCTCAGAGACATCAAGCAGAGCTACTTGCCACATGGAAGCTGAAAACAACAACAAGCACCACAAAACCAAGGACAATTTTAAAAAAAGGACAGTAGCATCAAAATACCCAAAAGACACTAGTGATGTGGAACTGACATATCTGAAAACCAAACAGGGCTCTCCACGGGATAAAATCTACACGATTGACGCTGACAAGGAGCCAGGGTTCCGCTTGGACACACCTCAGTACATCGAAAACATTGTCCTTCCAGAACCTGTAGAGCTTCCTGATGTTTACCAAGATCACAACGACAACTACAGGAAAGCCGAGCACGCCAACAGGACTCCATCACATAATGAAGACAGTCTTCCAAATAATGACCAGTTTAAACTCTATGGAAAGCACTACACTCTCAAAGAAAAAAATACTTCCCTAGGTGACATGAACGATAGGTTCAGGCAGAATTCCACGCACTGCAGGAGCTGTCTCTCCAACATGCCCACCTACGCGGGGCACTACTCGACCAGATCTCCCTATAAATGCGATGCGTGCTTGCGGATGGGGAACCTCTATGACATTGAGGAAGATCAGATGCTGCAGGACACCACGAACTTATCACTTCCTGAAGAAATATATGAGCGTACTTGGTCACAAAGTAGTGCTCTGCAATATTCTAAAAAGAATAAACTGAGGATTAGCAGGCAACACTCTTTTGATAATATCGCTGATAAGTCCAGGGAAATTGATATTGGAAGACCTTCTCGTAGTATAAGCTTGAAAGAAAGAGAGAAATTTCTTCAAAGTAGTCCATATGCAAGCATGTTTAGTGTTCCCTCAAGCAAACTGTTGGGCAACAAGGCCTCACTTTTAACCCATGCTCTGGAGGACAGTAAGAGGAGCAAGTCCCTGTACGCTGTTCACTCGGATGATAACCCCTTCCTGCACTCCTATCGTGATGACCAGCATTTATCTCTTAGGCGAAGTCCAGCTGATCTTTATAAACATTCATTGCCAACAAGAGGAAGAAATGATAATTATTTAAGGTCATCCATACAGTCTACAGCATCATACTCTTCCAGGGATGGTCGGATCCATAATGACATGTACATTTCAGAGCATGTTTTGCCTTATGTTGCAAATAGGAATAGCTTGTACTCAACTCCAAGGTTTTTAAATTCCTGTAGCAATACACGTGTGTATAAGAAAAGGCCTAGCATTGAATCAGATGTTTAAATTTTCCATGAACACTTTATCTATAGGGAAAGAATAGTTGCCACCATCTTAGAGGGAGAATTTTTCCTTTAACAGTATCCTGCTCTGGTAAATGATACGTAAACCTCTCCCTTTCCCAATGTACTTTTGTACATGAATAGGTAAACTGGTATGCTCTGATCTATCCTTTTAAAATATGTCTTGTTAAAAAGGATAAAAAATAGCCATTTATGTGTGCTTTATATATAAATGGCAAGTTGTACTGAAATAGCCCCAATATATGTTGGCAACTATGCTGTTTTGTACCTAATTATTTTACTATTTCAGTTATTCTAATTTATGTTGCTAAGTATCATTCAATGTATTTTTGTCCTTAGAAATGTTAATGATTTTCTAGTACTGGATAAGCAATATGGTATGCATGTAGTATGACACAGACAACAAGAAATAGGGATGCATTTGCACAGATTCAAAAGTAAACGAGAAAAGAAAGCTAAGACTTCCAAAAATATATTTTAGCTTCATAATCATTTTCAAAGCCAAATAATTGAAAAAAACCCCAAACCCCAGGACCTTAATAAATAAAATACAGTGTGTTAGCACAAAAATTAGGATGTTCCTTCTAGACTGACAGACAGTAGATGGGAAGGCAGTAACCCCAAACATGTGAACTGCTGTGTACCAAAAGGAAGCCCCATAGATATTGGTTAATGTTCATGTACAAATGCTTTTCTTATATTGCACATGCACTTACCATTACAAAGTAAGTTCATTGAAAAGTTTGCATTAATCTTGTCAGAAATTTCACAGCTGCCTAATCCAGAGTATATATTTTTAGATATCACTATATGGCACTTACTATGGAGCTGTGGACTTTATTAGTAACCTTGAGGCCTAATGTGTACGTAAGTTTGCATTTGCCCCTTACTGGTGATTACTCAGGGCTGTATAGTATTTCTTTTATTCTTTCACTTCCCAAACCAAATCCCAACCCACTGTAGTTCTTTGTTCATAGTGTATTAGTGACGACTAATTAATTGTATATTAATAGTACTAAAGCTGTTAATACAGTATCAAACACCGACAGCCATAAGTTCAGTGTGGTCAGTGAAGAGTGTGGTACCATTTATTTCCATACACAGAGAAGGATTAACACCTTTGAAAGGACTTCTTCCTTCCACAATATTGTGCATATTTGTTGAACATCAGACCATTTTTTTAACCTCTCCAACCAAGTCTGTTGTATAAAGTGAATATATGCACATGTAACTAAGAAACAGTAACTTTATTATCACTTACTGATACACAAAGGTATTCACATAACAGGGATGCATTGTTATATGACTTTTCCTTCTATAGATGTCAGATTATTTCACAAATAAAATGTCTGCTACACACCCTTCCATACCCTCACTGGAATAAAAAACCCCACTAGATTTTAACCATAAGGGAGCATGAAAGGGAAGAGAGGAAGTCTTCCAGGAGAAGAGTGTACAGCTGCAAATTTAATTTCAACTCAAGAAGTAAATATAAGTATTAATACATTTAACTACTGAAAGTGTTCCAGAGGTGGTGCTCTCCCATTTTCCTGCTTCTCTGAGAATTGCTTTAGGATTTTTGTGTAGACAAAATTTAGATTATTCAAGCATTATTCCCTCCATTTCACTGAAGAACGGTGAGCAGGGAAACCATTACCACTGTGAATTGGAAAATGTGAATATTATCCTAACTTTTCTCTAAACTGAAACTCTTTTCAGCAGAATCGTGCCTGTCAGCTGTAATTGAAGCATCTGCATGCCAGAGGTGCAGTATGCAAGGTGTTTAATTTAGAACAGCATACTGCAGAGCAGAGTGCAAATGGGAGATAATATAGATGGGAGATGTGTAGGGATAGTCAAAATAAAGTTTCTTGAATTTTGTTTACAGATTTTTTTTTTTTATTAAACAGATTTAAACTGACTTTGGCTATCAAAGTCCAGAATGAATTCTTGGTATTTGCAAATGAATTTGTACCTTCACCATGATGGTGAAGGATGATATTTTTTAAGGAATGAAATGTAATCAGATTTGGTCTTCCAAGTCTCTTTCCAGCTTCCAAAAATCTCAGTATACTTTATTATAAGTATGATCAGAAAGCATATCTATGGGTATCTCTATGCTGTTCAGGTTCTGTTTTGGGTATTCTTTATTCAACACTTGGTCATACTTATTGGCCCTGATTCACATGGGATGCTTTCTGATTCCTCACTGGAGGGAGTTTTTATAAACAGAAGTTCCTTACCTACCCTTAGAGAGACTTCTTAGGAAGAGTTGTGTGAGCTAACATAAGGGGTTAGGATGTCTGTGGGATGAACACTTGTCATGAACCCAAACCTTTTCCCTAAGACACAATTATGCTTTGCTCTTATGTCTGCAGGAAGGCAAATGCACCGAAGGCATAATGTTGTAATGACTATAATAAAAATATTTCAGCCAAATTTTAATATCCGGTCCAAATCATAGTATATTAACCAAAATCCAAAGTGTTTTGAACTATCTAGTGTGTATCAGCAGATATATTTGCTGATGTCGTGCCAAATCCTGCCATGGAAGTTGCTGAGCATATTACCCAGTAAATCATAAAACTCAGTGGTGGCTCTTGTCTTTCACATTATCATTAAGCTCTCAAGTATTTGTTGGTTGCTCCAAGTCTTTTGTATCATCATCTCTATCTAACCAGACACACATTATATTCAATATTTATACGAGTACTGTATGGAAAGCTGTGGGAAAGAAAAATTCCCATTTACATTTTCTCTCTTGAGATTCACTTGTAAATATCCTCAACCCAGGTGGATTTATCTTTCTGTGAAATGTACAAGCAAATTAGCTACAACAAAATTTATTGCAGTGTTTGCTTTTTCTGATTTGAGCAGATTTCTGGTGACTGTAGAGATTTATTATTATTATCTGCAATATGCAATACAACCACCTGCCCTAAACCAAAATAACGAGACTGTGGGAAGACTTGATAATGTTGCATGCACAGCAGTTGTTCACATGGAAATGTAAGATGCTGCCTTAAAGAGGGAAAAACCCCACCAGATACTGAAAGTAGAGGGAGTCAGAGTCTGCATGCTTTCGTTGTTGTGATCTTGGCATAAATCTGAGTTGATGAAGGGGGAAGGAGAGCTGAGGCAGGGATGAGGGCAGTACCGGTGTGCTTGCAGATGTGCTCGTGTAAAGAAGAAGCAGCTGAGAAGTTGAAGAAAAATCTTCAACAGAGCCACAAGCCACAGCTTGTGAGGCTCAGCCTAGAGCGCGTGGAATTCTGAGTTTTGCCTGAGCTTTGTTGATATATTTGCACTGACTTTCAATTAAACCGAGATCAAGACTTTCTGTATTTCCCTCTCTCTCACTCTAGCTGCTGCTATACTTGAAGAGGAGAAAAGAATCTTCCTGCATAAGTGGCCATCCTTTCTGTACCTTTCTGGATGGTGCTGGTGACTTGTTACATTTTCCTGATTACAGCTCTAGCAGTTTGTTGGTCATTCCTATCACCACGATTTCCTGTGACTCCAGCTGGAACTGAATCAGGCTGTAAATGATTTGGGCCATTCTTGGTAGCATGTCCTGTAGTGTTACACTGCTCCTGGATGACACCTTTTGTGGAGGCAGGATATTGAATTGCTGAGGAATGCAGTAGGTACATGGAGGTAAAAACAGATATGTAGACATACCTGCCTCTTGCTTTTTTTCCTCTTTTAAAGATATTGTAGAATTTCTTCATGTTTTTGTCTTTCCCTTTTCACCACAGTAAATTTTCCTTTTTTCTCTCAGATAGATTTTGTGTTCTGCTTGTGTTTCTTAGAACAGTGTAGCCACCCACTAATTTAAAAGCATGGAAATAAGATATTTTAATATATAAGATAAAATAAGGGAAAATTAAGAGATTTTGCATTTCTGGAAAATTTAATTTAATGTTTTTGCAGCTTTTGCTCAGAATTCATTACTCTGCTATCTAAGAAGCTTGGTTAGGAAAAAAAGAGTGCTGTGGACAAACAGAAATGAAATCACCGCCAGCTCACTGTGTTTTGGCAGCATCTCATAAATACATGTCTCTTTATGGTCTTTCAGGAACATTTAAGAGGTGAAATAAGGCTCACAAGAGAAATCAGATGTGGTTGTTTGTTTTTTTCCTGATGAAAGCAAATATTTTTATATAGTTTTAAAGGAAGCAAAGGCTAGAGCTGTGAGAGTAGCTTTGGGTTTCTGTGCTGGAAGGCTGAGCTCTGTTAGCAGTGGGGAGAGAGAGAAAGCAAGAGAAAGAAAGCTCCCTGTGGATGGAAGTTCAGAGGACTGAAGGCTTTGGAGCAGTTATGTGGGGGATGTGTCCAGAAATATATTACCTCTTGCTGTTGACTTTTTAGAAAGTATAGGCTCCTAACTCATGTAGCTCAGTTAGGTGGGCTTAGAAAAGCAATGCTCTATTTACCCTCAGCCTCAAAAATCTGCCAGTGAGTACCATGTTCAGCCCTGGAGGTGTTATAGGTTCCTGTGCTCATGAAAATAGGGTTTTTGTTGGGGTTTGCAATACCCCCTGCATAGTTGGGATGATAATTTGCTTTATACCATGTGACTGCCCAGCAAGGGTGAAAAGTATCAGAATCTAATCCTTGTGTAATAAATTGCTGCTTTCATATTTCTGCAGTGTACCATTTGCACCTTAGAGATGGGGAAGGTTTTGGTACTGCTCCCTCCCTTGCTGGGTTTATCAATGTAGAATGGAAATTGTGTCACAAATCTAAGGGTCTGAGAATCTACCTGGATTTAGGAAGAATTCAAGAGGGGAAATTTTTTTTTGTTATTTTACATTGCATTTAAGATATTTGATATATAAAACCTAGTGAAAACAGAACTTTTATGAAAAAAAATCCTCTCCTACTTAATATAAAAGAGTAACTATCCTGTGGCTTGGCTAGATTGTGTCAAGTGTTAATCATCACATTCTGTGCTTCTTTCAAGATGAGTGTCATCCATTCCCTTCTCCCCCAGCTCTGGTCCTATCTTAGCTCAAAAGTCCTTTTAAAGCAGATACCTTTCCTGAGTAGGACAGTCTGGTTTGCAACATAAAAACAGCTTTCCAGGGATAGACTTAAATTATTTTCTCAGCAATGATTTCTTTTTTTTGCTAATATAAACTTCCTTTTTATTGAGAGCTGAGCCTTCCAAACTTAGCAGTAGCGAAGGAACTTCTGAAAGAACATAAAGGCCTTTCAAAATGTGACTTATGATACAAGCCATTTCCCTGCCCAAACTCACCTGTACTGTCTTATTTAAATGTACTGGCAGCATGTCAGCATTTGAGGGAGCTCAGTTTAATCACAGCTTTGTGATGTGGGTATAAGCACAGACAGGATAGTGGTGTGATGGAAGAAAGGCTCGATGTGCTGTGGCTGGAGTCACCTGTGAAGCTGTGGTTAAATGGGAGTAGCCTCAGGACTGTGCTGTCTCTTCCATGTTTCTGGTCATGCAGAGTGTCTGTCTGTGTGCCCATCCTGTCCCTGGTGTGAAGCTCTGTCCAGTTCCTCGCTGTCCTTGTGGAGCTGCCCCTTGCTCGCCCCATTCCTGTGTCGCAGCGGTGTCTGTCAGAGGGGACGTGGCTGCTTGTGCTCTCAAGGGAGCTGCAATCCTGCCCTGCTTCTCCCTGCCCTGCTGGGGAGGGTTCCTGCACTCTCTGTAAATAAGCTCTTCATTTATTTCCCTCACTCAAGCTTTAACTTTTTTTTCCCCCTGCTTCTCTCGACCTGTGTACAGAGAATGCGCTCTGAAAATATGTGCTCTTCCAAAGTCCTGTGGCTTTGGAAGCCAGGAATACAGGTGTGCATCACCCTGCAATGCAGTGAAAATGCACTTGGTTCTCCTCGTGGGATCATCAGCTTTTTTGTTTCATACTGCAGAATGTATCTGCCATGGTTTAAACTGTTCTTTTTAAAAAAAAAAACATTCTGCCATTCTAACAGCTGTAAGAATCCACTGCTGATTTTGTGATGATTTTGTCATATCTATAATTTAAGAACCAGAAATAATATAAGTAAAAATAAGTTACCTCACTATTTACCAGGTTTTTGTTGTTTTGCGCTTAAATGACAATTTTTACTCCTTTTGCTTAATTCTTTACCTGTATTGGAAACAAGGCTAAATTAGTAGAGAATATAGCCATGCTGTAACATTGTCATGCAATACCTTTATTAATAGATAACCACACTAAATATAGTATTACATATTTAAAAGAGATGGGTTCGACTCTCCAACTCTTAAAAAGTAGTGGTGATAAGCAGTTATACTACTAGATGTTTTGTCCTTTCCCTTTTGTATTAGTATTTGTTTTCACTAATATATTTCAAAAATTCTATTTCTGTGCACGTTAGAAAACTGTGAAAATAAATACCAATAAATATTGTGATACTTATTCAGTGCACTGTAAAGTTCCAAGTGAGATGGTACTTTGCTTCTGGGAATTGATGAAAGTTTCCTCACTTCTCAGAAATGGTACTAAGCTTTAATGTGGGAAAATGGTAATATTTACAGTGACATGAAATTTTAATGGAGAATGTCTTGTTTTGCACTTCTGGTACTATTAGAAGAAATGATATGTTTTTCTCAGCAAATGCATTATGAGATTACATTTTTAAATTTGTTTTGTGCATTGCAGTACATAAGAATAACCGCTTTGAAGAGATTTGTGTTACTTCATTACTACAGCATTTTTTTGTCTGATAATGTTTTTTCCTGAGCCCGTTGAATAATGGTATTTAATGGCAAAAACCTTTTTGGGAATGTATTTTGGCTTCTGTCTCACATTGCAAACCCTGAACTTGGACTCAGTGATGCAGTGGAAGGCCCTGGTGAGGCTGCTCTGCCTTTCTGCGCTCCTGGGGACGGGGACCTTCCTTGTTCCCAGCTGGGACCAGATTAGAGGAGTCCAGGATACTTTTGGAGGATGTGCTGTGCAACAATGCAAGTGTAAATGATCTTCAAAAGTGAAAATAAAAAGAAGTTGGAGGGTCACAGTTAGCCACACTAGTTGGGGGGGGGGTGGTTTGTGACAGAGGTCTGCAGTTTCTGGAGGAGATGATAATTTTTAACTAAAGTAATTTGAATTCTACTTAAGTTTCTGAAAGTAACTGAAAAAGCGGGAGTTTCCTTTTTGTTTTAAAGCCAAAGTCTTTACGTTTTCATATGAGGTTTCACAGGAAAATGGGCCAAAGAATACAATTAAATATGCAAATGGTTAATCCTATGGAAAAGGGTATCCTGTTATCTTGATATGCACAAGTATATTAATGGTAATAGGAACAATGTGTGTAATTTTCCTGTATATTGCTATGTAGGTTGCACTATTTTGAATGACACAAGCCTGATATTTTAATTACCAAATACCATAAGATGCTGTTTATTAATAGTTGAAACTTGTTAACCTAAATATATATACAGTATACACAGGCGTGCGTGCATACACCTTCCAAGCAGTCATGCGTGAGTAATCTCCCAAAGCTGTGGAACACATCTCAGCAGTGCTTTATTTTAAGTGGTTTTCTCCTTCCCAAACCTCCCACATCTAGAAATCCTCTAGCAGTTTTTATTGTAGTGTTTGATACTGGGTACAGAAGGGGCTAAAGGACTGGTTTGGGTCAGGACTGCTCTGTGCTAGGACACATGGAAACATTCAGAAAGTTGCTGTCCAAAAGAGCTGGAATTGATGCTTGCTGTAATAACCAAGCCATAGGAAAAGGATTGCTTTTCATGCTGGTTTAAAATTCTTGGCCAGAGAGGCTCTGTTGGCCGGGTGACTGATCTTAAACTCAGTCTGGACTTAGACTGACCTTAAACTCGCTGTTAGTTCATGTGATCCACATCTGTTACTTTAGGTAGCTGAGGAAGGATCCTCCAGAACAAAATCCCCAGGGAAGAGGAGCTGGAGTGTGCACCAGTGTGTTCTCCCATGCAGACTGGGCAGGCTCCAAAATGGGTTTTTCATGCCTGGCAGGATTTAGCAGTGGTGGGTAAGGCACAATCGCATCTCTCCATGCACAGGCTTTTGTGCTTGCTAGTACTGGTGATGTGGAGATTTCCACTGAGGAATAAGTGTGGAAATAGCTTCTTTTCTAAATTTATACTGCTCTAACTAAAACTTAAAAAAAAAATACCTTAGAATCATTTGTTAGAAGTAATTATTGAGCTGTTTTTGAAGGTTGTATTATTACCAAATTTTCCACCTTAACCAAGAAACAATAAATTCTGTAGGGTCAGACTTTATTTACTGCTCATTGCAAGTATGTTTTGGAGCAGAACTTGGTTTCAAGAAAATTTTTGCTTAGTCTAAGTTTGGGTTACAAATGTGGAAAAACCACCTTTTGACTTAAATAGGGGTGTTTGAGGGAGTGATGGGAGGGCAGATCCTAAATGCAGTTCACGCTCAGATTTTAAAAATCTCCATGTTTTAAAACCTCATGTTGCAGAGGTTTGGAAATTGCATAATGTTAAATTGTGTACAGCTAGGAAGGAAACCAGTGCAATTCCAGTAAGAGCTGTTAGCACTTTATACTTGATATCAGGTAAAATACTTAGGAGTAGTCTTGCTCATTTCAGAACATCCATTTTGCACCAACGATGAACAGCCTGATCTCTCTGTCTTCTCACTCACACCCATGCACAGTGGATCTCGTGCCTTCCCTGCTAAAACCAGGAGGCACAAACAGAATTCATTAATGTGTTAGGCAAACTCCTACCTGATTCTTAACCCATCACTGCATTTTATACAAAATTTGCATCCATAGATGCTAGGGTCTCACAAGCACTTCACCTGTGAGTTAATAATGTTGATTTTAATTCATCAGATTCAAATTCACACTAAACCTTAAGGGTATTTTGTGCTTCCTTTCATCCTGTTTAAGGATATTTGTGGGCTTAGATGAAACACTAATATTTCTGTGCTGCTAAACAAAACCCACCAGAAATATTTTAAAAATCTCAAATTACACTTTGAAAAACATTTTTTACCTGTTTACTTGAATAATGTCAATTTAATGTGTTGTCTTGATCAGTTTTTGTACATATACATGTGTATATATATAAGCTATATATAAATATGTATATGTATAAAGTTTTTTGGGGAGAATGAGGGGCAAGACAGAAATCCAGAGTTGTGACAAAGATTCTATAATAATTTATTAACAGTTTCAAGTAATATATTGTTGTTTTGAGTTTGATTAGAAGTTAATTGCAGTTGAAAAATGAAAAATGAAATGCAACCGAGAAAAAGAATTCACAATATTAACTTAGGATTTTTTAAACAAAGAAAACTAGAATATTCTTTTTTTGATAGGAGAAAAGAACTCCAGGTGTAATAGTTTGTATCGATTACGTGGAGCACTAACCTACAATACACTAGGAGAAATTTGCATGCCAAAAAAAAATTCTACCAGAAATCTTGGAACCATTCCATTCCATACACAGTTAAATAAAAATCCTGTCACTTCTGTTATTTCCTAGTACAATTTGCTGTAGCAGTCTCAAAAGCGTCATACTTCAAACCAAAGTGTAAGTCACAAATTTCTGATTACTGGCAAAGAATAGTAGAGATTTGAAGAGCTCTTTACATCTGGGAAAACAAATCAGGATGTTAGAGTAGAAATAAAAGAATATTGGTGAAGTGGAATCAACTATAAAATAATTATGTTTTTAGAGAATCCAGAATTCCATTATAAAATTCACAATCTAATGGATTCTTCAAAAGAAAGGGTTTGGGGGAAAAGGGAAGTTTTAAAATCTAGTTTTGACATTCCAATTACTGCCTGTTTTTTTAGCTAGGTTTAGCAAAGTGAAATGAGTTAGAGCACACGCAGTTTCCGCTGCTGTGTGGCACTGACACGCGAGCACCCAGCTCCCCCTGCAGCCTCTGCCCCTTCCCTGAGACCTGGGGGAGGCTGGAGCTGCCCCAGAGCAGCGTGGGGGAGCTGGGGTCTCGCTCCTCTCTCCTGTGTTCACATCCTGTCTCACTGCAGTTCACCCTGACCATATTCTAACCCAGTGCATGACTGAGTGCTAATACTGTATAAATATTTTGAAACATATCTTTAAAGAAAAAAAAAAAAGTTTGCTTCAAACTTTTTATGATAGAGAAATATATAATTATTATGGTTGTCTGACAAATTGTATTGTGTTAATTTTTTTTTTTTTTTTGTTAAATATGTAGAAAAACATTAAGGGAATGGGGGACTTGAATGTCTGTGTGTACTGAAATGTATATAACTATTTGGAAGAACACATGTGCCAAGTATAACATGATGTAAAAATTGTAAATATATGAAAAATTCATTTTTCTAATAAAGATAATTTCTGCCAATTAATATGAAAAGGAACAATGTTATCATTCTTGTCTGTCTTCCTCGTTAAATGGGGCAAGATGAGGCATCACCTAGGAAGAAGGTTTACATTTGTTTTTTCTTTAGCCATTGATGTGATTTGAAGGGTGCTAACAGCCACATGTTTTGAGACATCCTTTGCTGTTAGAAATTATGTAAAGGTGAAGATGCCTGAAGTTAAAGCTGACAGTGTGTGCTTGATGATCCCAATTTAATTTAATTCACAAAGAGGATCGAGACAATTAAGTTATGGAGAATCCCTTTGTTGTGAGAATGGTGCTTTGAGAGGTACTCCCTGAGCAGAGGGGGCAGGAGGAGCTCAGAGAAGGACAGACCCTCCCCTGGGGCACCAATCCTCCCAAATCCCGAGAGGGTTGGATGCACGAGGCATGGTGGGCCTGCAGGAGGAGGAGATCTTGACCACAGAAAGGCAGGAGCTCTTTGGGCCCTTGTGGAGGCAGCATCCAGCCTGAGAAGGAGGTGTCCTGCCAGGAATGATGCCACCCCTGAGGAGAGCTGGAGCTGTGGAGTCAGCCAGGTGAGGATGGAGGAGAGCAGAGCAGGGGGTGAGAAAACAGCAGTGATGTCTCACATCTGCTATGACTCTTGGTACCCACAGACTTGTCTCATGTTCTGGTTAATCAAATTATAAATCAAAATAGAGGTTTTAGTGGTGCATTTAAAATTAGTTCTATTTGCCTGGCCATGGGGGCTAAAGAAGTGAGGTTCACACTGTGCTCTGAAGTGGTTCCATAGGACCCCATTTTCCCTGATGTCTCATCAGCTAATTAAAATCTTTGAATCCACAGAATGGGCAGAAGCAAACCTTTGGCAATTACAATAATGGTCTTAGAGGCAATTGGAGGAAAGTCATTATAAAAACTCAAAGTATCGTTTTGATAAAGGGACATGTTGGATGTAAATATAACAACGGGGTGAAAGGTGCTTATGGATATCTCACAGCAGAACAGTCTATTTGTTCCCAAGTTGAACACGACTGCATGGATAATATGAGAGATATAAATTTGGACTTCTGTCCTTAATGAGGTTTTTAATGAGGTAAATCCTGTTGGGTTTATGGTCTTCTGCTAGAAGATTCTTTCAAAGGGACCCTGCCCTATTTGTATCTAAACATCTCCATTTCATGAAACAACATGAGATGTGCCCCAGTTACTGAATCATTATGAATCATCATCTGAGCTTGAATCTTTGTTTTTATGTGATAATGGTGTTTGTATCCAGGCTGGTGTTGGCATCAGGGCTGCTCCTCCCAGCTCTACCTGCCAGCAGAGCTGATTCTCTCTGTGTGTCTCTGAGTCAGCTCAGCCTCAGCTTTGATTCCCTTTGGGATCTGGTTCAAAGACAGTCACATTCCCCCAGATCGTTCTTTTGAGGCTTTGCTGATGTGTCTATGGCAACTACCAGTCTTCTAAGACTTTGTTTGCTAAAAAAAAACAAAGTTTAAGTGGTGACTGGGAAATGGAAGCTTTTTAAGTATGGCATATTCTGCATGCCACTGCCAACAGCATTCCCAGCGAACTGAGCAATGCACCCGGTACCAACACAAGTTTTTCCCTGTAATTTGGACTCAAAAACAGCTGTTCCAAGGCCAACTGCTGAAGTCTGCTCATGTCTATATACAGAAACACAATTCAACCTCCTTGTGGTGAATTTTCCAACTGATCATTCTAGCTGTTTGTTTCTCTGCTTCTTCCAGCAGTTTACAAACAGCATCAGCTTCCCCTTGCAGACTTGTTGCAGTACAAAAACCAAACCATGGCTTCCACAAATTGCATTATTGATCTATCTTATGATTCTCTGTCACGCTGTGCTTCTCCCACTTCAGCAGGCACCTCCCCATGTGCAGCAGCCTGGCCCTGTTTTCCACTGGAAAAGGGAAGTTTCACAAGCGGAACAAGGGTCTCTGCACTGCTTTCTGTGTTTTCTCTCTAGATGTTCCCAAAGAAGTTTTCAGGTGGGAGGAAGGATGGGGTTGTGTTTGTGTGTTGTTTATTGACTATTTATTTGTTTGCCACTAGTTAGCTTACACAGGATGATCATTGCAGATATTGACTGCATTCTGTTCAAATCAACATGCTCAAATATTTTTAAAAATAATGCGTATTTATAATGTAAACAGTGATTTTCCTCAGCTATGGCAGTAATGATTTTAATGCATGGAGGTTTCTCAGCTTTGCAGTAGGCAATAGGGGATGCTAATACAGAAGATAATGGTGATTAGCATTGTGTAGACAAGGTTACTGCAAGGTCAAAGACATTTTCCAGGGGTCTTCATGCAGCTCCAGGTGTAATTTAATAGCAATAATCCTTAAAAAACTATTGGCACTGCTAAAGCAAATGGTGTTTTTAGAGTAGACCTCAGCTTACTAGTTAGATGTGACCCAGCTCATGAGATCATTGAACCCTTTCATAGTCCATAACTGCATAACATTTACACTGTGTGTAAAGAGCTATGAAAGATACAAAAAGCAAAAAATCTGAACACAAAACTCCAGAGACACAAAATACAATATTAACCAGGTTTGAAAGTCTCAGGCCCTCTCGTTATAGAATTGTGCAGTTCTGCTAATTACTTTGGGGACTGAAGCTGTTTGGCATTTCAGAGGCTTGGATGTGAGCAGCTGTCTCCTTCCATCCTGCATGGGGAAAAGCAAATTGAGTAGGAACCATAACAGGCATTTCTCTGTGCTCAAGGGAAAGCGGAGACCTTGGCTGGATTTTCCTCCAGTTCCTGAGATGGTGTAGTTTTATCAGTTAAGAGGCTTGCCAACTTAAGAAAAAGGTTCCTCAGTGTTATCACAATAGAACAATGCTGATTTTACCCTCCTCTTTCCCAGAAAATGTGGTAAATTGCATAATTCTCCTGGTAGCTGAAATGCCTTCAAGTCCCTTTTCTGCAGTTATAAAAGAAGAACCATTTCTATACCTTGGAGAAGATAAAAGTAGTAGGAGTGAGGATGACAAGAATAGCTGATTTTCCTCTAAGAACAAAACTGCTGTTGCATTGATTTGGCCACAGTGAGTGTTTCCCAATATGGGCTTCAAAAGCTGCAGAGCATGTTAATTCCTGTTACCCTTTTTATTTTATACGTAAATGTGCTAAAAGCTTATGTTTAAAAATAGGGGTGAGGATGATGCTGAGGGTTTTTGCTATGGGGGAGACTTTCAAATAGGACTGGACAACTCAAAGTATCCTGTAAAAAAATTGTGTAAATCTCTTTGAATATGCATCTTGCCAGTAAGAACTTCTAGCAGTAGCTGTTAACAACCCAAGAAAATAATTTATTTTAATGAAACAACAAATCTCAAATTGTTAGGTCATTTAGATTTTTTCTTTAATTTGAAATGCTGAAATGCTATTCAGGACCTCTTTCCCTCACCTTTAAACCCACTGCTGTTCTTTTCCATGGATGCACTATTGTCTCAGCAAATGGGAGCAGCCAATGTGACCTTAATTATATTTGTACTTCTCTGAACAAAACAGCTGTGATCTTATCACCTTCCTTCTTATTTCCCATTCCTTCCATCTACTCCTAGCAGTTTTCGTTATTTCTGTCCCTGTTAGATTGTGGAAGTGTGAGCTGCACCTGCATGGTCAGCACATTTCTGTGTGTTACAAGCATTGTAATCTCCATGTTCTTTTCTATTCCTGTCTTTATAAAAACTAACATTTTGTTTATTTCTCAACTGCCACTCTGCAATGAGATGATTTCAGTATTCAGAACATAATGGCATCCATAACCTTCTTTTTCAGATGTTGGTTTTGCACTCAAAATATTTGGATAGGTTGAACTATTTCTCCTTGCATATGTTTGTTTTTATGACATTTCTAAGCACTAACATACTTTTTCCCCTTAAATGTTTGAGTCTGACAGGTCGTTTCAGACATCCTTCAAATTTGTTGAGCTTGGAATAGCAAAGAAATGCCAGAACATTTACAGATCAGGGCTTGGGTATGAGTTGTGTCTTGCAAGGGGTGCTGGACAGATTTACATGCCTGAATGCCTGCATGTTGTGGAATTGCATCCTGTGTACTGAGGACTTTCTGAAATAATGTTTAGCATTTAAAAAAGGTCGATTATGTAATGTGATGTTACTGGGTTAGACCATGAAGTGCTTTGAAGCCAGATAATGAAAAACCCACAGTTTAGGTGATCAAGAAGGTATTAAATATTGATACCTTGAGAAAATGGCATGTGTCTTCAATTCTTTCACACTGCAATCTAAATAAATCACAAATTTATTTCTTTGGGGAGCTGGATGCAGGTAGCAGAAGCAGTTTTATAGAGAGAACTTGAGGCAATGGTGAAAATAGCCCTATTTAATCATGGTATTTTACATATTTCTCAGTGCAGTGGGTGGGTACATTCGAGTGTTTAAGAACCAGAGCTGCCAGCTCGTTGCTCACATCTGTGTATTCCCTGGTTCTGTGTATTTCTCTGGAAACCTTTCTTCCTCCTGAGGCTGGGGGGGAAGTAGGATGTGATGTTATCTGCAGTGTGATGCTTGTACCCCCTTGCTGTTTGTGGGCTACAGCTTCACATTGGTTTAACAGCTGGACTCGATGATCTTGGAGGATTTTTCCAACCATAATAATTTTATATTTCTATAACTGTAAAGCCTCAATGATGGATCAACAGAAGCCCATGACTTTAGATGGAAAGTTGAGAGGTAGTTATTTACACATAGGCAGCACTAGAGGAATTAAGGGCAAATGAGCTGCAGTGAACTGCAGACTCTTAGCCCTGTGCCAGCAGTGGCTGTGGCTCGGCAGCCCGTGCACGAACAGCTGTGCTGATGTGCACAAAGACCAATTACCATCCCTCTAATTGCAAAGTGTTCCCACTGGCTTCATTGTGCTGGTGTAGTCCAGGGAAAACTTGGTTCTGGATTCTTGGTCTTCAGCAGGCACTGCAGGGCTTGAGCAGAGGGGGCGTGGGGCTGTTACCAAGTCAGGGCTACTGTTGTTTCAGTGCTGGGTGTTTGTGTGCACACACTTGTGCATGAGTGTGCATGGTTTAAACAAACAGCCCCTCAACTCCTCCCTAGCATGACTGCAATGCTCTGATCGCAGACCCTTATTTGCTGATTTTAGCAGCAAAAATATGAATGATTTTTGGGGTGATGGATGACTCAGTGGTCATTAAGGCCAGGGAAGCCCTGCCAGTGTGTGCCAAAGAGCCCCCATGCACTGAGGACAGCCTGTGCTGTGTGATTGCCATGTCCTGGAGAAGATGGAAAACCTTGAGCCTGCTTGGAATGGGATTTTGTGAAAGTCCTGCTTCATTCTTGGTAGGGATCAAAGCAGATTGCTGAACTGGGAATCTCAGGGTGGTTTCTAATGCTGGCCTGGCGTTACCATGTCGTGGGATCTTGTGAGCCCCTTCAGTTTGTATAGTGTCTCTTGCCAGTATCTCATATGGAGCAGGCACTAAAGTCTTGGCAGAGACTCACTGGCTTTGCAGCAATAAAATAGTTACTAACACTAAAATAATTAATTTTTCTCCTAACATGCAGTCTGTTGGCATTTCACCACATCTGTCCCTTAGTCACCAGAAGCCCAAAGAACAGGGAGGTGTAAACAAGCAGAGAGTGTCACTGAGCCACCAACATTCAGGATGAAGTGTAACAATGAAGGTAAGCCTCCAAAATAGTCTTATTCCACAATTACCTGCAAGGCAAGCTATAAATCCTTGACAGGACTGACACCAGGTTGCTCTCCATACTGTAGAGACCATTTGCAGTGTGAGCACACAAAGTACTGCTTTTAAAGCTGTGGACATGAAATTAATATCAACTCAAGGAAAATGCTGGGTTTTTTGACCTTTGTGGGATGCTTTGTCCTGAGCTTACACAGAAACTTCTTTTTCTTTTAACCTTATATAAGTTATGTTGTTAGATCATGTTTTTACAGACTTTTCCACATGGTATTTTCAGTGGACACACTTGTGACATTTGCTGTTCGTATGACCCCTGTGAACTCGCAGTAGTGCCCTCAGGGAGTAATGAATATGAAAGTGTTTCCTTTTTTGGCTTAATTTTTCACTGTTTTTGCTGGCTGGTTGGTTGTGTGCAGTGCAGAGCAGCTGTCCTGAATGTTATTGTTCTGTCCTCCTTACAAGGGGCACAAAGGAAAAGTCTTCTGGAGAAAGCAGCTTGTTTCCCCTCAAGAACTCCAACATGCGAAAAATGTCAGAAAAGAGGACTTAATGAAAGAATTTGAACTATTACAAGAGTGGTCAAAATATTTTTTTAATGAGATATGTTATAAAAAGAGAAGCAATGTAGTAATGGTTTTGGAGATTTAATCAGAAGAGTTGATTTGTATTCCAAAAATGATCTTTGCACTAGAGTTGCATCTTAATCAAGGGCCTGCATTTTAATGGTCCACCAATCAAACTAAAGATCTCTTTGTGGATATAAGATGGTGACAGTCCTATTTTAATATTGTGATGTCTTTTAATTGCCTTCTCTGCACAGCCTGTGCCCACACCCCACCACATCTGTCCACAGAGCCCTTTGTTAAGCTGGCAGGTGGGAGGGAGGGACAGGGGGGACAGTGCCACTGGGTAACTCAGTGTATTGGCACAAGGGTCCACCCACTGGCAGAAAAGAAAGTATTAAATGACAGTTTCAAAGGGAAAAAATGCCCAGCAGAAACTCTGCTTGAGGAGAACTGAAAGAGTGAGTAAGAGGCTGTATTTGCTATTGAGCCTTGTCTGCCAGTGCAGAAAGAGGCAGAGTGAGAGAGTGACAGTGTTGGGGATGGGATGGAGCAGCCACACGGCAGCTGCATCAAATGTAGCAAAGCTCCAGTCAAATTTCTCTATTGAATAATGAAAACAGTACTCAGCCTACATAACAAGCAGAATGAATCCCTCCTTATCTGATAAATGCTTCCAAATGCTGAATAAAATGTTTATATTTTGAATAAGTGATGCAGCAGAATATTCAGGACAGCAATTTTGATTTAGGGCTTTAGCCCTGGGAGGTGCAGTGCTGTCTTGCTCTGTGCCATTGAATTCAACAGTGTTGCCCTCTGATTCAAATGAATCTCCTGAGTGTGAGTGAGCCAGTTTTCCACTGGTGTAAGTATTACACTTCCCAAAAGTGATATAATGCCTCTGAATGTTTGATTTATTTTAATTCTTGTATTTATTTACATTTTAATTGCTACAGTTGGAATAAATTCTCTACTTTGAAGTTTTATTAATTAATGAAGCTGGCATAGTGTAGCCCAACTAAGTTTGGAACCTCTCTTCAGACTTTCCAGTTCTGTGAAAGAGAATTTCAAGTAAAACACAATGAGTCCTGATTAAGTTGATCAACATATGGCACCCTGGTATCCTCAGAGGTACAGAGGGGAAGAAAAAGATATGTATCAAATTTCATAGTCAGCAAGAACATTAGCCCTTAATAAAATTGAGTGTGGTGTTTTGGGCTTTTTTTTAGAAACATGATTTATAATTAATTATACTTATTTTTTCCTTTCAATCTTTCTTTTTTTATTTTAATTTTTTTTTTAATTTTTCCAGTACCTTTTCTCCTATGATATGTTCACTCTTCCAAGAGACAAACACTGTGTTGTATCCTGACAGACAGAGACAGAAGATACATGTTTTCAGGAGCCATGTATATGTGCTGGACTCTGACAGGTATGTCATAGCCCTCTATGTTTGCACCCATTTTCAAACAGATTTTTCTGTTGTATTAAACTTCCAACAAGAACTAATGAAATGCAGACCCGGTGAAAAGTGGCGGGCGGGAGCGCAGGACCCCCTTGGTGTTTGGCACAGATGAGCTGACCCTGAATTTCAGCCCTGTGAAGGGGACACAGCCCTCTCCTGTGACTGCCCTGGTGGCAGCAGGTTGTCCTAGTTGCAGTTGAGTGTCAGAAGAACTGGTTTCTGTTCAGCCATCCTTGATGTTGTGTCCTTTCATACCTATGAGAGAAACTGTCTACGCAGGTGCTGGTGCAGAAATACATCAGCTGAGCTGTGAACAATGAACTACATTCTTTCTTCTAACACTAAATTCAGCTCTTGTTAAAAAAAAAAAAAAAAAAAAAAAAAAAGAGAAGGACAGGTTGCACAAGAACAAGAACTTTCAGTTCAGACTGTGCCCGGGTAAGTAGTTAGTGCTGGGTTTGAAAGTCCTTGTCAGATTTCTGCTCAGCTGGTGTGTGCAGTGTCGGAAGGAGCAGGAGTGTGTGTATTGCACAGGCAGGCACTGAGGATGCTGCTGACTCCCCTCACTCCTGAGCCAGCCTTTCCCCAGTGTGGATGTCTTATCTGTTGAGTGTACCATGTACCAGACATTTTAAAATCCTTGTATTTTCCCACATGACTTCTTTTGGAATAAAGTGAAGCTGCAAATGGATTTCCACTCTCTAATTTCCTTCCCTTGCAATGTGGCAACTTGAAGCTTGGCAAATGCAGTTTTTATAACCTATAACAAATGTGCTCATAGCCTTGTACTTTAACATCAGCTCCTCACTATTCTTGCCTTAATCTGAAAAGCTTGATAATAAACATTCAGGCAGGAAAAACTACTGAGACTATTGAGTGTCAGTTATAATAACTCTGATTCAGTATCTTGAAGGATTAAAATGAAATTGAACCTGATAACATCAATTTTGTGCAACCTGTCTTTTCTACCAGCTTTTAATCATTTTTCATAAGAACTCTGCATTAACACCCTATTCTGGAAATGCATTCTTCTGTTGTTCTCTGGTATTACACACTCCTTGTTTTGCTTTTATAAATAATATTTCTCCCTCTCATTCATCTGTGCTCCCCACATATCACCAGGTAGATTTGATGGATTTCTCCTCCTGAAAGCCATCTGCTCAGTTATGTTAGATAACATATACCCATCCACCAAAATGCAGGCTGATAGCCCCAAGCATTCATTTATGATCCTTCTTTCCAACACTTGCCCCTGGCCAGGCCTTCCCAGCTAAAACCTTTCAGAGAGTGCTGGGACTCAAGACATATTTTGGAATTGTCCAGTTGGGCACGGTAAGAACTCCTGGGGCCTGCCTGGGAAGCCTGGTCTGAGTGCATGGAAAGAGGTGGATGAAATGTCCTAAAAGGGAAGGGGTCACATACTCACTGCTGTAGTGGGTTATTGTGCCCAAACCAGAAGATGGATGAAACTGGGAGGACAGAATTCAGAGACAGTGGAGAAAGTAGGGGAGACAGTGGAGAAAGTTGGGTAGGCAGTGTGTTCTTGGAGCTGGGGGTTGGGTGACCCTAAAGAAGAGCAGCAGCAGGATGAGAGGCTCCTTTCTGGCCCAGGGAAGTTCTGCTCCTGCTCTTCTGGCACAAACCCTTGTTCAGGCCACCAGAGAACTGAGTATGACAGTAAAGGGCTTCACAATAGAAACAAAACTGAATAAAACTATGTATTTCTTCTAATCAGGCCTTTCTCTGCCTTTTTTGCCCTGCACTTGGGCAGGAGGGGAGCTGCTTGTGCAAGAGGCCGTGGCCTGTCCTCTGGGCTGTTGGATGGAAAATGCATCTGCCATCAAGACCTCAAGCCGTGGTAAAAGCCTGAAGGGCTCCAAGACATTCAATCAATTTTGTAAGAGCATTACAGTGAGTCTGTCATGCTCATGACTAAACAGTTTTATTTCCACTGTGTTTTGACTGAAGATATTTTCTGTTTGACCTGCCCATGTACAGGAGCACTGTGGCATGAACCAGATGGGCCCTACTCAGGCTAAAAAGGAAATATTTTTTACTTTTCCTCAGATATTTCTTAACCCAGTCAGTCAGAGTTGCTGAGGTCACTGGTCAGCAGTACAGGGGTGTGTGCCAGAGCAGCCCAGGCAGTGGGTCAGGCTTTTGGGGAGGTTTTTGGTCAGGGTGATGGGTGTCACCCTCAGGTGGCCACGAGCATCAGGTGCCCAGTTTTTCCCAGCCTGAAAAGACACTGAGATATTACACAGAGCCCAACTGCTGCTGGCTGCATCCAGCTGCATGAAAAAGTGTCTACAGAACTTCTCAACCATGCAAGTCGTGGTATGTGTAATTTTCACCACTTCCCACCATGGGAGAGGTGGGATTTCTCACTCAGAGGGATGCATGTTGTACTGACTCTGGAGACTGAATATGTGCCTCCAAGAGGAATTTCACAGCCTGGCCCTCTGCCTCAGTGCTCACAGGGCTTCTGGTTTCCTTTGACAGGAAGGTGTGCCGTGGAAAAAGTTACTCCTGGAGGGATTGAGTATTTCCTGGGCTAATTACCTTGCATTGTTTGCAATCCTTGAAGCATCTAAGTTGATATGCTGAGTTGAAGAAAGGAAAAGTGGCTACAGCCTGTAATGTAGCTTAATGAAAACTAATGCAAGTTTAAATAAAAAGAAGCAAAAAAGTCCCTAGTGAGATACCTGAGCCACAGTTCCACAAAATTTAATTAATCTTTCCTTTGTATTAAACATTATGTTGCAGGGAAGAATCTGTGCCGAGGACAGCAGTGACTAACTTCACAGCAAGGAGTAAACTTTTGTGTGTGATTTTGTCTCACCACATGTCTGGAAGCAGGTACAAAGGAATAACAACCGAGGACTTCAGGTACAGAGACAGCTGCTGGATGGGCCAGGTCATGAGCTGACATCATCAGGTAAATATAGGCAGGAGGTGTTTGGTTTTTCTTCAATCAAGAAGTAAAAGGAAATATTTTTAGTGCATGTTTGAAACAGCTCTGCCTGCTCCAGATGGTGTGTCATTGTTCTGGGCTCTGACCTCAGCCACTGGTAAAGTTTGGTTCTGCACAGCACTGGCCACAGGCTTGCAGCTCTTAGGCCAAATATCCCAGGAACAGCAGCTATTTAGAGTTAGAGCTTTATATATCACATGTTAACCACATAAGCCTCTCCAGAGGTTTAACACAACCATTTGCAGGGCAAGAACATTTAGTATGTCCTCACAATAGGCAGAAGTTGTTCCCCACTTGGCAAAGAGCTGTTTGCTTCCGTGTTGCAATATATATAAACAATTACTAGAGAGGTAGATATTTGTTTTCTCAGGAGATCCATACCAATATCTAAGAACTGGGTGAAGGTTTGCATTTCCCTTAGCCAGGATCCTGTTTACTGCCCCACTTTCAGACCTCCTGCCATAGCCTTTGAGAGAGTCAATATGCCTGAGATTTGCTGAATTCTGCTTTTTGTGTGCCTCTGCCTCTGGAATCAGCTTCCTGTGCTGGCAGGAGCACCTTCACAGGAGGAGGCAGCTCCTCAGTCCTGAGGAAAAGGACTTTGGGATGCTGGCAGCTGCACCAGCTGCTGCTGCAGGCTTGCTCTGCAGGATTTCCTTCTGGCAGCAGTCAGTGCTCTCTTTTATCTTAAAAAAAAAAATAAAATCCTCCTCCCACTGCTGCATGAGTGGATTCCCTGTCCTGGAAAAGGAAAGTAGACCAAGAAAATAAGAGTCCTACCCCTGGTGCAGACATTTTAGAGGGGGCTTGAAAGGCTTGAAGGTGATGCCTCAGCCCCAGCCCCACCTTGGCCTGGTGTGGGGCTGTCCCAGTGAGCAGGGAGGGCAGGGAGTGAGGGCTCCTGCCCCCAGAGTTGCAAGGTTTGAAGGGCATCATCTCACACAATTTAACATGCTGGGAGACAAGCAGTTCACAGATTCTTATCACTGATTTTCCCTCTGACACCTCATCTGCTGTTTGTAACCTTAACCATTTCTGGTTATACCAGTAGTATTTCTACCCCTGAATATGTTCCACAAATCACTGGAATCATTAAATATGCAGCTGCTGATGGAGGCTGTGTCTTCCAGAGCTGGTGGTTAGCCAAAAGAGCTGGATTTGCTCTGGGGAGTCAATCTTTGTAGAGCTAAAGACCCAAAATAAGAATGAGGAAATGATGTGGCAGATTTCATGAGAGAAATGTCTGAACTTCTCTGATGAGTTTATTTTGCCTCTCTCTGATGCCACTAAGCTGACAAAAAGCAGGTGGTTGATTAAGTGTCACAGTCAGCCCCGTGGCACTGGTGATCCCAGGGAGGACACTCTGACAGGTAAAAGGAGCTGTGTTTCATCCTCTGCATGTCTTGCATGTAATTTGTTGCGCTGGCTGAGGGCATTGTGAGAGATGAGCAGCTCATCACTCCTTGGGTCTCTCCCTCGCCTTTTCCATCAGATATTTAATGTACACTGTGTATTCCTGACCACTGCACTGCCAGGAAATCTCTTGCCACAGAATTTTGATTGAGTTGGGTTTTTTGCATGTTTTGAAAATACGGTTTCACAAGAAACACAGCATTGCTGCAGATCTTTCATTACCTGTTGGTGCATGACAAGAAAACCCTAAAATATCAACACAGGAAAATTAGCAAACATATTTATAAGTTAATCCAGAGAAAATTACTCATGACTGGGCTTTTCTAATGGGGATGCAAAAGCAGAAGAGCTGTCAATATTATTTTATGCCAAATAAATAATGATAACAAGGTCAGTCTTTTCTAACACCCTCTTTCCTCTATTTGACTTACACTTGACTTATTGAAGCCAGAGACCTGCATTATTTCATAAATGCATTGGGCACAAATGCTCTGATGGGGAAGAAGTTAATTAGGATGAGGAGGGAAGCTGTGTTCCAGGTGCAGGAGCCATTAGTATTCTTCTGCTCCAGTTCCCTGAACTGCTGCATTTATTAACCTTTAGCCAGATCAGAGCTGATTTCTCCTGTTTCTTACATAATGTTGGAATTCTAATTGACAGTACTGATGAAAGGGAAAAGTCTCTCTGCAACTCAAATTTTTCTTGCTTTCATGTAGAGGGCTTTAGAACAAGAGTCTTATCAGCTGTGAATAATTGCATCTCATTAGCTGTGTACTGGAGTTATATGTATATGCATATGGGAGTCGTGTATATATTTGGCTGGGAAATGTTATGGCTTGCTTCAAGTGGCACTGGGGATGTGAAATTCAGTGTGCATGGCATGTTTATGCAACTGAGTGACATTGCTGAAGAGGCAGGAGATGATGGTTGCACGTTTGGGTGTTTGCAGTGGTTTTCTCCGGTGCCTCAATAGGTTTTGTGCTTCTAGGAAAATTTAGTTCTGTGCTGATCTTGTAAATTCAAATTCACAGAAAGTTTTGGAGTCTCTAAGAGAGAGAGAAAGCTGCCAAAAAAGTAATTGGCATGAGAATGCTGTTGTCTTAGCCCTCAAATCCTTTAGAACATTAGGAAATTCAAATAATCCATTTACAATCTTTTCATTGCACCCCTTATTTTGATTTTTTTTTCCATATGGCTAGAAGAGGGTTCTTTTTAATAAAATACATCCAAGAGGGAAAGTCTCTTCTCCTTAAAGGGGCTAAGCAGTTATTCAGAGATGATTTCCCATTGTGCAGAAGCTGCAGCTGCCACTTGTGATAGGGGCTCCCACCCCTGGGAATAACCTGGCTGCAGAGCAATCACTAATTGCTTTCTGGTACAAGGATTATCTTGTATTGCTCATAGTTCAGAGACAATTCAACTCACACACACACATATATTGGCATGAAGAAAATGCCAACTGCTCTGATTTCCAGCAAAACAGTGACATAATTGTCAAGCCGATGGAAAACAAAAGCTTCCTCATAATTTATTTGTTATTAAACAAAGAAAAAAAATCTGCTGTTTAACTAAGAAATGCTTCCACACTTTGCAGGGAAAACAGCTAAAGTTTAATGCTGGGACAATTCATGATGAAGTTGTTGAAATATGAGTGTTACATAAATCCTCATGGATTCTTTCTTTCCAAAATGCAAACTGCTGATTTCTTCTTGATCCTATTGGATTATAGATAGCTAACCTAAGCAGAGCATTCATAAAGGGTTCATTTTATATTATTTTTTTCTCAAAATTACAATTACAGGTCCCTTTATATACAGAATTACAGGAATATTTCATATTATATCAAATTATAGGAATATTTCCTACTTTTGGCTGCTTTATACTGTCTCTTAAAGAAGAAAATAATTTTTTTTTTCTTAAGACAACTTATGTTTGACAGCTTTGTCTTTGATTTGACTGGAGGATTTCAGTACCTGACCAGAAAGTTCTGTAAATCAGATTCCCAGTACTGCCCAGCATAGTGCACAGCAAGGAGATAAGAGACCAGAAATCACATTTCCACTTGTTGTGTCAAGATGAACATTTGAAGGACAGGATTGCTACTGACTGCAAATAGTGGAGCTTGCAGGACTTTTTCCAGAAACAAAATGAAGTATGTTCAGCAATATATTAATTAGCAGCTGGAAAAGAATATTGGGAACGTTGTGGTAGTGATTAATTGTTTTGGTTATTAAATTATTTTCCTGGCATATGATTTTTTTTCTGCAGAAATAGATTATTTTG
The DNA here is from genome assembly GCF_028018845.1 of Melospiza georgiana. NCBI lineage: Eukaryota > Metazoa > Chordata > Aves > Passeriformes > Passerellidae > Melospiza > Melospiza georgiana. The sequence goes on from NC_080445.1 coordinate 10,615,090, forward strand.
AGTATTATAGCTCATGCTTATGTGAGGAAAGAAGAGGGTATTTTTCTAAGGTAGCAGAAGGATTTTCTCCTGTATTTCTAAGGAAAGTAATAATGAAGATCAACACTTGAGAACTGCCTGGAAGAAAATAGATAATTATAGACTTCATTATGCTTTCAAACAGGCAAGCAAAATTTTAAATCAGACCTTTAAAATCACAGGAGTGCAGGGAAAAAAATTGTGAGGAGCACCAATTTTCTGATCAATCAACACTTGCAATGAAAACCAGCATTATGTTCTTAGAGGCTTAGTGACTACTTTCCCTTCAAACTTAGGATTTTAATAAAGCAGAGATGGAATTCTACACATGAAACCTCCCAAGCCATCAGCCATAACCAGAGGCTGGAGTTACAAACTCCAGGCTGGACAGAAAACTGAGAAATTACATAAAACTGAGAAATTACATAAAACTGAGGCACAAAGATAAGCAAAGAAAGGAAACCAGACTGCATGAAACTGCAGTTAATCCAAAGATTGGCTTCCAAACAATATAAACTCCCTTCCAAACAATATAAGCCCCCCAGGCTGTTTCGAGCACTTGGCAACCTCTCCAAAGGAGTCAGTTCCCCAGGAGGTCACAGCATTCACAGGTACAAGGGAATATGCTGTCCCCTGGAGTTTTCTTCTAATGTTGGGTGCACACTTCATTACCCATTAAAGCTTCACCTTGCCCCTGAAAACCACTGCAATTAATGCTTTCCCAGTAATCAGGACCTAAGGACTCTCCTACTGAAGCAGGTCACATTATGAGCATTTAGCTTTTCATTAGTAGCCTGTCCTTTTCAACTTTGTGATTTAGCAGGAGGAATAGACTAGCTGGAACAACTTGACACCTTCAGCTGTTACCACCTTCAAACTCCCAAATAAATTCCTAGCACGGGTGATATCCTGCAGCTTTGCAAAGCCCACATTGCTGATTATTTTTATCTTCCTGAGCTTGGTAATGTGGCCATAGTGACTTGGGGACCTGCCTCTCCTTGACCCAGGTGCAAGGATGGGTCCTGGTGGTGGATTGGCTCTTTAATGCCCTGCAGCTGTGTTTTCCCCTCAGTCTGTACTGAGGAGGAGCGACCCTCTTTTCAAGATGTGCTAAGAAATAATCATAACTTGGCTGAAGAGCCCTATAAAAAGCAACAATGTCTGGGCTTGCTGAGCTGGGCAGAAGAGCTCAGCACTACTGTAGTTTCATTTTGGAGTCCAAGGTGCCCAGAGGGATTGAGAGGGATGAGTCAGTGCCTGTGCTGGGTGTTAGAGCCTTACAGAGTGCTGAGTAAGGAACTCCTGCTGAGATGGAGGACACAGGAAACACCACTGGGTTGGTTCAATGTTAGCTAAACAGCTAACAACAGCCTGCAGCTCTGTGGCAGGACACACTTTTTAGACAGGCCTTACCTGTTTTATAATCCTGTCGAGCCCTGGAATTGGCAACATTAGTCCAGGCTTGCACTCTTCTGCTGTTGCTGTACTGAAAGGTGGAATATTTAAGCTTCAATGAGGACAGAAAATCAGGCTAACTCATCTGATGGGAACCCTCCACCTGCTCACCTCTCCATGGGTGAAGCACTGAAGAAGACTGTTCTTCCTCCAATAATATCATTTGGTTCAAGGTAGGCCAAGCAAAAAGTCATATAAAATATGTTCACACAGGTGGTGATATTGGTATAATTTTACCAATTGCCAATTTTACTTTAATGCCCATGCAGAAAAACTAGAAGAACAGGTCTTAATCAAAGATTAACTTAGATGACAGTTTAAGTGATCAGATTCATGCCTTTTTAAAATATGGGTCTAAAACAGATATGTTGTTTCTGTTTTGGTCCTCTTTAGTGCTGTCTGTAATCATGCCCCTATTAAAATGGTACTTTTAGGGACTATTTATTTGCTATACTCTAAAGTATTCATTATCTTAATTATCCACTATAAATTACCCCTGATACTCTATCCTTGTTTGGTGCAAAAATAATGACTTGTTGTCATTCAGGTGCTAATCACCAAATCTTAATCCTTTCCTAGTTTATTATGGATTTTCAGAGGAGAAATTAAAGGAGAATCTTAAATATGTCTGTTCTCTAACTTATGTTTTAACAGCAGTGCATCCATTCTGCCTCTGGAGAACTTCAGCAGATGGTGTCAGGCTGCAGAGCCAGGGAATTGCCTGCCTGTGGTGCTGGAGGTGACAGGAGGGGTGTCCCTTTGCTGTGGGTTGTGATGTGCTCCAGCTCACTGATAGCTGTGCATCAGCACTGCTCCATGTGTGCTGATGGCATTTCTTGTTGGCACTTTTTATACAGTTGTTTGTCGTTCACGTGGTGCCAACGTGTGCCACAGCAAATGGAGCCATCTCCTGATGGTGCCCTGGCTCAGAGCAGGGCTGTGTGCTGCCTGCTCACCCTGGGACTGGTGAGCTGCTGGCTGTTACTGCTGCAGGGGACAGGGGTTGTATCTGTCCCTGTGCTTTCTGTAAGGAATGAAATGAAATCTGTGGGGCTGAGGAGTACTGGCATGGCCAGGTTTGCTTCATGGGCTTGAGGAAGTGCCCCAGAGTGACTGTGGCTGTGCTCTGCAGGGAAGGTGGCGCTGAGGGGAAGGCGTTGTCCATCTCCAGTGGTGAAGGAGGGACACCTGTGACAGTCTTTCACAGGTCTGGCTGGGTCAGTGGTGTCCACATCCAGGGCAGGGCTGCAGAGCAAGTGCTTGGAGCATGAGCCTTTCAAGGCCCTGGATCTGGAAGGTGTGCAGGAAAGTGAGCATTGTCCTGCTCTTCAGGACATTTGCCCTGTGCTCACACAATATAAGAATGTGTGTGGACAGAGTAGAATAACTACACACTTATGAATTGGAAGAGCACCTTATTCTTGCTTAGGTTTTTTTGTGGAGACCCTGCAAGCATAGTTAAAACATGGGACATCAGCCTTCCTAGCCAGAAGGTCACACTTTGTCCTGGCACTACAAAATCTGCCCATGGCTGATGCCACATTCCCCTCACAACTGCAATCTTTGACCCTTCTTAGCCAGCCCATCTCAACCCAAACTCATTTATAGGCTAATAATAAGTCCCTGTTGTTGCAAATGACTGCAAAGAATTTTCTTAAGGTCGCCTATCAAAGAGCAGAAATGAAACCATCAGTTAGATTTTGGTCCTATGCTGCAGTCACTAGGCTGCAGCGCTTCACCTGTACAAAAAACTATACAATTAATCATATTCTAAAGATATGGTGAAGACCAACAGCATAAAAATATGGAGAAGTTTCTCCATAGCTCATTAGAATAGTGGAGGTTGTAGTGTCTATAGATGGTTCACTGTAATCTAACAGCTTGCCACATGCCAAAAGAAGCCCACAGCATTTTATTTCAGTAGTGTTATCACTGGAATTATTTATTAATGTTCCAGTCTTACTCTAGTGGAAGAGTCTTTTTGTTAAATCAGATTTAAGATATTTTTATCAGTGCTATTTCCAGCTGACATGATTTTTTATGGCAATTGGGTAAGCAAACATTTACACAGTATGTTGAAGGTCTGAAAAATTTCATATATGCCATGTTGTCTATAATGCTCAAAAATAATCCTGATCAAAAGATGGTGTGAATTGTGTGGGAATTAATATTATCACACAAATGTATTTAGGTGTTAATTCTCTTTGATGTGACCATGTAGAAAAGCCTTAGGAATCAGTGAAGATTAGGGGAAAACTGACTATTTCTGGTTACTTGCTCATAATAATACAGACAGATTGTCTGTGCTAAATTGCTAAACCATTTTACCAGGCTCTTCAATGTCTTTTTTTTCTTGTCCTTTTTTTTTTCAAACTTGATTTTATTCATATTTCCCTCTTAAGATGTTGGGAGAAGAGAGGAAGAAAAGTCTTCAAGGCAAATACATTTTATTATTACTATATGTAAACAGCACCTGATGTTGCACTCAGATTTGAATTTCCTTCTTCCAGAAATGTTAAAGAATTTTTGTAGTCAGTGATGAAGAGAAGGAAAGCTCTGCATTAGAGTTCATTGGTCTTTATAGCAGTACAAGTCTCAAACTCTTGACTTCTACATGCCTGACACCTGCAAGGAACCCCCTGCATGTGTAGGTCTTTTACTTCTAAAAACCTTCTGGCTAAAAGAGACAATGTCCCATTTCATACCTGTTAGCAAGGCTTGGCATTGAGCCTGTAGTAAACTGACTAATATGTGTTTGGGTTTATGCCATTCTAGATGCTTTAGAAGAAATTAGTTGGAAGTATTTCCAGTTTGTCACTGAAAAAAAAACTGAAGTAATTTCAATATAAAACTGAAATATATGATGGTAAAGTGCTGATCGTTCTAAAGGCCAGCTGAACACCTGATTTACATAATAACCTGATTTTTATGGCACCTGGCCAAATGAGAATGTAAATGATGGTACAGACAGGCTTTTATCTGAATTTCATTGTTTGGCTAGTGTGGCAGGACAAAGCTGAACTACTCGTGAAAAAGAAAAGTAACTTGTTGCATACATTTGCAAATGGGTTTTGATGATATATGCAAATATTCTCTGATTGACTATTTTGATTCCATGAGTTGTATCTGTATGTTTCCTTCTCTCACATGCAATAGGGGTCTGCACTTGAAAACCTGCCTACTCTTCTTAGTTGAAATATTAGTTTTTTATACTATCAGAACACTTTCAAACCAATGCACCTGTTCTTAATGGTGCACTGTTCAATTCCTTGCAGCAGTCAGTCATTTTACTGATATTTGTTGCTATGTGCCTTCAAAATTAGTAGTGCTGCTGCTTAAATATGAATGCTACTAAAATTACATATTAACTAGCAAGCTGTTGGAATCTCTGTTACCAATAACTGCCAGGAAAAATAATTTCATGCTATAAACTTAATTTGGAATTCACTATGGGCCAAGAATTACTTACATCTGTCAGGGTTTCCCAATAGAAGACTGGAATAAAAGACAAAAACAAAATAAGTATTGTTTAAATGTTAAACTTTCTTTGAACAAATTTCTGTACTAATATCTTGAATGTTCGCTGTCTGGCAAGAAATAGAATTTTCATATATAAAACCACTGCAAACTGAAATTGCTAATGATTACTCCATGGTGCATTGGACTGTGATTGAAGATCTGGATAGCAAGATCCTACTGGGTTTGGACTCTATTCATAAAATAAATTTTCTTTATTCTAGTAAGAGAAATTTCTCCTAGGTAGTCCTTGTTTCTTGCAAATTAAATTCAGTGGAGTGGGTTTCTTTGGCGGCAGCACTTGCTGAGGCCTGCAGGAGGAGCAGAGCAGCCGTGCTGCCCACCTGAGCTGGGCTCTCGTGCATCCCCAGGGCCTGAGAGGGACCATGAGTGACACTGATGGACCTGCTGCCAACTGCTGCACACTGGTGTTTTAGATATCATCCCCTTTCTGTGCTCAGGCCCAGAAAATTGAATTCCTATAAACTGTCTAAAAGATCATGGCTTTATTAAAATAAATCCCAGACACTGTGAAGGAAGCACTTGAAGCTGCAAATGCATCGAGGTTTGTTGTGGCCACTGCTGAAGGCAGGAGACTGAGTTAAATGGACTCTCAATCTGAAAAAGTGCAATATCCTCATGTGTTTGTTAATTCCAGCTGTGTATCTTGCTTAAATGACTTAGTGTAATTCAATTAGTGGATCTTTTCACTTTTGCTGCATTTCTGCGAGCCTGAAAAAGGCTTCAATGTGTGGCACACATGCAGTGGGTTTGGCTACTGATGTTGTTGCATTCTGGTTGTATGAATGATTAGAGGAGATCAGAAGAAAATGGGAAAGCTCAATGATTTTGGTTATAGTAAATATGACACTGAATCAGTGCTTGTGAGGAGACATAGCAGGTCCTGTTCACATTTCCAGTCATTCCTACAGTGCTTTGTGTGGCCACATGTATGGTCATATTGTGTGTGGGTATTGTGTGCAGGGTCTTAGATGAATCTTTTACTGGTGGCAAATGATAAGACATTATTTTACTGGGGAAAAATAAGCTTTACATTCTAAGCATTTTTGTGTAGTTTCTTTTTTGCTTCTTCAAAATAAAAGGGAAAAGCAGCGAAACTCTCTGTGTTGTGCTCTTGGAAGAGGGAAAAGAAAGATTACATTAACATGCAATGGTATTCTTTTATCAGTGTTCCCATATTATCTGAGCAACACATAACTTAGCACCTATTTTTTTATTGCAAATATTATATATTTTATTTTAGAAACTAAAGCTTCTAAAAAGAATCTGATAGCCCCAGGTGCAAGGCCAGTGAGATAAGGGTATATTTGAGGCCACTCAGCTAAAATTGCAAGTTTAACTTGCTAAAGAAAGTGTTAGAAAATTAGGAGGATAATCTTGAGGATGCTTAGTCCCAGCTTCTGGCCCTGGTTCCCTAGTCTGCCTAAGTATTTTTGTGAATCCATCCCTGGATAATGTGTATTGTCACTACGCTTGCAGCTGTCAACATTTCTCTGGTTTCAAACATGAAGAAATTCCTTTAGATGACCTATTCATATCTTCTAAGTTTCATTCCTTCAGGCCATATTTCCATGGGGTTATCAAAGATTTTTATTATCTTTTCATGAGTGCATAGCATTTGAGTCTTGAAATGTGCTCTGGAATGAAATTCTGCTGGAAAGAATAGTTTTTCCTTTGTCCCTTAATTCTGTTGTTGTATCAAAGCAAAAAATACTGCAGACAGTGCCATAAAATTTAAGTAATGAATGTAAAAATCTTTTCCCAGCTGTGACAGGGCAATATCAGAATGTTCTCAATTGCTTGTCTGTTTCTTAATAAGAAATAAGGAGTATTCTAGATATTAAGAGATTCCCTAGGGCTATTATGTTTGAGGACCATGTACTGAAAGTTCCTAATGTTTAATAAATACAAACTAGCAATGTAGAATGATTTCAAAGAGTGCTTAGAGTATTTTTATTCATGAATTTTGGTGGGGTTTTGCCCCAGATTTTATTTCAGTAATGAACACAAATGCATTACACCTTTGCAATCCCTGTCTGCTCCCACATGAAATTCATGTTCATATTGAGAGGCCAGATCCTATTTGGGAAAGGCTCTTGCTCACAGGCAGAGTTGATTTTTCCCTTCTGCCTGCAGAGAGCAACCAGGGAAACATCTGTGCTAAGCTGGGGCTGATTTTAATGGGTTGGGCTCAGATGTTGGCAGCAGGCACATGCTCCAAGAGCCACCAAAGATGGTTAATTGGCTGTGAGCTTTGGAGCCTGATCATTAGCTGGGAGACACAAAACTTCTTCACACAGAGTTACAATAGTTATTTCCAAGGCAAGCAGAAAGCTCTGTGTCTGTATGGCTGGGAGGATTGGCAATGGAAAGCCACAGGGTAAGTCCTGTCTTTGCTACAAAGGGTAAACGCAATAGTGCTGTTAGCTACAGGCCTTATTACTTCTCCAGTCAAAAAGAAGCAAAAATCCAAAACAAAATTCAAAGAAAAAGATAAAACAGCAAAACCTTATAATTATTTTTGTGAGGGAGTTTTAATTTGAAGTTTTTAGCACAATTTTTTGTATTTCAGGAGTCGGGGTTGTGCCAGGTTTACTGGAATTGTATTACTAGTGGCTAAATTATCAATTGATTACAGGTGTGTGTCTGCCTTAAAGGGGATTCAACTGCCTTTAAAGGAAGCTAATAAATAATATTGGAAGCAGCTGGCTTTGCTGCTTCTTTAGAGTCCTGTCACACCCCTTCCTGGGAGAGAAGTTAATGCTCCCTTTATTTTTCTCCTGTCCTTGACACAAAACTGACTGAGCGTGGAATCAAATGCTTGATGGGGTGAGTTATGAGTACAAGTTTGTCTTCTCAGTGTGCTAGGACTTGATTATTTGGCAGTTCCTCCTTTTTTAGATGGGGTATTCTTGAGATTCTGTAAAATGCTTGTTGTAATAAAAAAGAGGTTGGGAAAGGGAGGGACTTCCAGCCCTGCATTTTAGGAGAATAAGTGTGTGCAGGCCGCTGTAGATTTTATAGTGATGCGTGAAAATGGAGAAGTATATTTTGTAACTGGAAAAACACAGGTGGATTTTAATGTTTTGGAGGAGTTTTCCTTTGTTTGGCAAAGAACAGGGATGGCTGGTCTGGAAATTGCTTATTGGATGGAAATCTGTGCTGTGCCTTTGAATGGGTCAGCCCCATAACAGCCATTGCTGTGGCCTCTCCCAGCTCCCAGTGCCTGCTGCTGGCACAGGTGTGGCTTTGAGCCCCTTCCCCAGGGCTGTGCTGTCCTCAGCTCCTTCAGGGAAGGAAGTTCCAGGGCTCTTGTCCTGTCTGCCCAGGGGCCCCTTGTCTCACTGCAAGTTCAGTCCTAGTGTGGAGCAGGAAAAAACCCTATGGCTGCCTCTAAAGGAATTCAGCTGTAAGTTCAATGCCTATTAAATTTAATAAAATCCACTTAGATTCTCATCCTCAAGAGCCAGTCTGATGCTTTACATAAATCTTAATTTGTTTACCACAGTTGCTTTAAAAACAAACAAATACCCCACCACATCACAACAGACATAGCCCCTGCTAATTAGACCTTAAAGTACATTGAGATAACTTTGGACAGATGTGCCAATATTTTATTATGCCAATTTTTGGCCAACATATTTTTTAACATGTATAGGCCTGATAAACTGCAGTTTTTAGGTTTTTGGTTTACTAAACAGTGGCAAAAGCAGTTGGAAAGGCTGGCATGCAGTATGCTTTTTTCACAAGCAAGAAGCAATAAACTCCTGAGACCTGAAAAAACCAGTTCTTCCTTCAGTTTGACAGAATGATATCTGCTCTAAACTGATACGTTAATTGAGTCTGGCAGCCTCCATTTAATTGTGACTCATTGCAAGTGATCGAGTTAGTCAGCTCCTCAGCTGCAGTTCTGGTTTTGTCATGAGAATAAAAGAAAATAGGTAGCATGCATAGTTTTCCTTTCTTTTTGTTCCTAAAAGGTCTGCAATTTTAAATATTTGTGAGATTCTTGGGGTTTGTGTGGTTTGGGTTTTTGTTGTTGTTGTTTTTGTTTGTTTGTTTTGGGGTTATTTTTGTTGGGTTTTTTTTTTTTGGTCAGTCTATTTCACACATTTTGGACCATGATAATTTTAGGCCCTACCTGTGAAATCCCATCTCACAATTTGTTAGCTGTTATCACAACCATTCCAGATTTAAATGTACATGGGAAACAATTAAACAGAACTAAACTTATTTGACACAGTTATGCTGTAACAATAATGCCAGTAAATTTCAGCACTGGTTACTAAAAAGAACAATGCTTGTGACAATGAGGAGCCCCAACATCTGAAATCAGCTTCACTCCACTGTGGCTCACATGTGGCTTTGTTGGGTTAGAACAAAAAATAACTTCCTTCAACGAAGATACCACTGTAGATCAACCTTGTGAGATATATCCATCCTCGAAACCTTTTTAGTCTGAGGAATGGTGCTAGAAAATAAGGAAATGGTGAAGGAGATTCCTTCCCTTACCTGCCTGTAGAAAGTAATTACTTGTTTTTATCTCCTGATTGGTATTAAGCCTGTTGTTAAGAAAACTTAAGCTAGTCTGAAGTCTTATTTTGCTAGGAGTCAACACTTTGTTTAACTGCACCTGTATCAAAAAGGCTTTTAGTCCAAAGTAACCAAGCTGAGAAAAGAGAGAGTGGAAGGGAAAAGAGGGACAAATAAATAATGATGCCTGCAAGGTCTTTGCAGAAGCAGAATAGTTCTAAATCCATTTGGTTACTACCAATTACCTGCAGACCTAAAGAACTGTTCTCTCTCACCAACTTGCCAGTGTAGTGTGGTTTATAAATGTTCAGCTATACAATGGCTTGGTTAAATACTCCAAAGTATGTAACATTTAGCAGATTCTTCTTGACTTGTAAACTGGAGTCCTAAGGCACCTGTGAAATTCTGACCATGGAGTAGGAACTTTTCTAATAACTACAGAATAATATTTAATGCTTTTAAAATGCTTTCCAAGAAGAGGGTAGAGTATTTTTTTTTTTATTTCAAAAAGGAATGGGGGAGAAATTGGTGTCAGATGCATGTTCACAGAGATCTGCATTGGTGTGCTAAACTCTTGAAAGGAAGAACCTGTTACAGCCTCTGCTGTCATGGTCAGGGATTGAGTCCCAGAGCTTCTGATGGTGAACAGAATGTTTGGAATTGCTGTTTTGTATGTGTGCTCATGTATTAATATACTATAAAAATGCATAAATAAATAATAATTCAGATAAAAATAACTTGATATCAGAACAGTTAGAAATTACAATATAAGTTGGCATTGATGTGCAATGCTGATTACTTAAAAGTCTGCTACTCCCACATAAATATGGGGGGAGGGGCGGGGAAAGTGAATTATCTTCATCTACATAATAGCTCATCTCAAAAATATAGGCTAGTAGGACCTGATTCTTTATTTGAGATTAAAAGTTTAATGCTTACATTCCGACATCATATGGAAAGGCTACAGCTTCCCTTTTCTCTGGGGTAAGACAGTGCAATCACTAGGCTTTTATATGCAAAGGAGCTGTGTGTAACTTCTATGCTTCCAATGATTAATGTTGTAGTTATTTCTATTGTGCTAATTCATAATGCTTCTTGCATTTGCTTTTGTGGGACAAACCTCAATCCATCAGTGGTGTGTTATCTTGCCAGTTTCTCCACTATTTTTATTTAGCTAATTCAACCATTGCATTACTTAAAAGGATCTAATTAATCATTATGTTAGTAATCTTGGCTTTTATTGAGACCACAGTTAATTAAGTTTACAAATTGACATGGCAAAATTTGATCCAGACAAATTACATTGGAAGAGGATTTGTATCAATAAAAATCTCTGGACTGATAAATTGCTGGCTTTTCCAGCTGGTGACAAAGATCTGTCCTGGGCTGGGGAGGGCTCCTGAGTGCAGCCACTCAGTGAAGAACATTCCTCTGCAAATGAGAACTTGGAGATGTCAGGAGCTCTTCAAAAGCATTCTCTAGTGAGAAGAGGCTGATCTTGCAAGGCCTTCAACGCCCACCTCCTGCCTGAGTCAAGGGCTTCTCTGAGTCTAGCAGGCACTGCTGAGATAAATAAGGAGCTTTCCCTGCATTTCTCTGGGAATTGTTCAGCGCTGCCAGGGACAGGCACCTCCATCTACCAGATCTGTGGGTGCTGAGGATGGCGAGCACGGTGGAGCTGGGGCTGTGATGGTGAGGGGCCAGGAGCTGAGGGAATCAGCTGACAGGACGGATATTTAGTACTGACAGGAGGATATTTATCCATGGAAACTCAGGGAACAATGCCTGGCTCCTGTGGGAGGCAGCTCCTTCCCCAGCAGCTGCACAAGGGGCTCGGTGCCCCAGGAGCTGCTGAGGGCTGAGCTCTGTCTGAGGGCCTGAGCTGTGCCCCAATGGCCCCTGTGCAGGGAGGGCTGTGCTGGGGCAGAGCCCCTCAGGCTCCAGCTGCTCCAGGCACTGTGGAGGTGCTTCTGTGGAGCCCAGGGGGCTGGGGAGAGGCTTTGTGTCCGGCCTGGGGATGTTCCCCACTGTTTGTCCCCATGAGTGTCAGTGGTGGGGCTGGAGGGGCCTGGGCAGGAGGCCTGGAGGGGCCTCCTCCTGATGGGATCCACCTGGACAAAATGGGGACAAGGCCTCGTTTTCCAGCCTGCTGAGGAGAGATTGCAACTTGGGAGGCCACAGGGAATCACAGAATCAATGAGGATGGAAAAGACCTCTGAGATCATCGAGTCTCACCTGTGACCAAACAGCACCAGAGCAGACAATGTCAGCCAGACCATGGCACTGAGGGCCACATCCAGTCCTTCCCTAAACACCTCCAGGCATGGTCACTCCATTCAATGTTTAGTCACCCTCTCTGTGATTCCTAATGTCCAACCTAAACCTCCCCAGGCACAGCTCAAGACTGTGACCTCTTGGCCTATTGCTGGGTGCCTGGCAGAAGAGACTGAGCCCAGAGCGAGGCAGGACTGAAAGGATGTGGTGACAGGGACAGGGGAAACCTCAGGAATAACAAAACAGAGAGATGCCCTTGTGTGTGCCTGCACAAACATGAGAAGTACCCTTGGAGTCCCAGAGAACAGGCTGGGCAGCTCAGGAAAAGCAGGCAGGGAAGGGGAGGAGGAGGAGCAGGAGCCATGAAGGAGCAGTTGGAGGTACATGGAGATGAGTCCTCTTTGAGAGACTGTGGGGCAGGACTGGAAGAGAGGCCTTTGGTGTTGGGGTTTGTTCCTCTGGTTCCCAAACAATTCAGTCCTGGTGTTTCCAGAGTAATAGGTCAAAGGAATAATTTAGTGATTTTGTGTGTGAGGTGATGGGAAATACATTATTGCTGTTAGAAACACATTAAAATGCTGGACATTATTGATGGGGGGGGGGGGGGGGGAGAACAACGTGTAAAAGTTATAGCTTACTGGATCTCTTATTTTTTTTCCCCAATACAATCAGTGCTGAATATATTTAGAAGTGTTTTCCCTGCACTATGTGCAGGCTGTGCCAATTAGATACAAGAACTCATTTAAAGTCTGTTGTCCTTTGCAGAGGCTGCATGAAGCACTGCAGGGGTTTTGTGTGTTTACTGTGGTACTGTTGGTTCGATTCCCATTGTTATCCTGAAGCATTTATTCACATCCATTCTCCACCTTGCTGCCTGCTCTTGTGGAGCTCAGCAGATGGCTCTGACCACTCCTTGAAGGGCTCTCAGGGTCCTGAGGTAGCTTTAAATCCCACTGCTGCTCTTGGGGCTGTAGAGCACATGGATTTGGCACAGGCAGATGTTCTGCTCCTGTTCAGCCCACTGCTGAATGGTCCTGGATGCCATTGGACCTGTAAAGAGCAGGATGTTTGATGTGTTCTGAGGCAGAAATGTATCTTTTGGGCATGTTTGAACATTTTAGTGCTAGTGCAGAATGGCTGAAGGAAGGCCTGAGTAGTTTGCTGACTGACAGTGCAATGGTTCTGAAGCAATTGATGAGGTTGTTCCTTTGAAAGACAGACAAGTGGGTGAATGCAGAATTCAGGCAATGCTCACTGAAATGTGCTGTTTTGCTGATCTTTAGCAGTATTTTAGAAAAGGTGGGGGAAAAAGAACTCCAGTGTTTTATGGTTTAAAGAATCTTAAAAGATTACTATATTGATTTTCCTTTTACTGATAGAAGTCTCCTAAGTATTTTGATTCTTAGTTTTTATGTATTTTGGTCCCCATCCTTAATTAAATGTTGAAAGAACTCACTGGGAAGTAACTTACTGTTTTATTATTCTGTGTCAAGTGCTGTTTGAATCAGGGTGATCTAAAATAAATTGGCTTTGTGTTTTATTGTTTTCTAGCTGTCCAGCAAACTAGAATATTGCTGATTCACCCAGCTTTTCTTTTCAACTGTGTGCCAGGAATATTTATACATGTAAGTACTTTAAAAAAAATCCTTAAACATTAGATAATTTTGCATTTACTATGAAAATGGTTTTGAGAAAGAATTCTGAATTTAGATATATTGTTATCTTTTGCTAATTTTGAAAACAATAATAGGTAAAAATAAATTTGCTTTTTAAACATTAGTTATTATGGTATTTCAGTACAGAAGAGACCTCTGTGGTTATATTTTTCAGAGTAACGTGCCATTACTGGAAGTAAATTATTCATATGAAAAGGATGATTGATCAAACACAAGTTACCATAATGTGAGGGTTGGAACAAGGTCAAACTTATTTTACAGGTGTACAGAAACTCATAAAATCAGTAAATTGGACATGCAGACAAATATTTGAATCCATGAATATAATTGTCTTCATTGTTATAATTCATAGCCTTTCTCCTCTGACTTTCTCACAGACTGCAATGTGCATTTATTCATCCTGGCCTGTAAGCGCTTTAAAAAAATCCTTTTTAATTGCAATTTTAAACCCCTGTCCTCAGTTAGATATACACTCCTATAGCCCAGAAAAATTGATGTAAACTCCTTGCAGTTTCTGGACATGTCAAGTAAAGATTACAACTGGTTCAGTGATATCTCTCCCAAGTACAAGCACTCTGCCCTCAGAGGTGGATAATTCACAAAGAAATTTAGAGTCAACAGAATAATAATTGTGAGTAGTTTATCTAGTGAATTTCCCAATCAGTTGTGAGACAAATAATTGATGTTTGAATTCCAGCATCGCATGCAATACCATTCCTAAGCAGTGATTATATCCCATTGGAGACTCTGGACTCTAACTGTTTAATAAAGCCAGTGCAATTTAGGACAGGTCAGAGAGAAGCTTTGTTAAATATGAGAGAGCAGGGGGACAGCATTTCCCTCCTGGTGCCCTGTTCTCTGATTGCAGACCCAGCCATAAACTGGGGTGGAGAAAGAGACAGGGGAAACCCACGAAGTTCAAAGTCAGCACAGCCAGGTGTCCATCCCTGGGGAGGGCAGAATGCTGAAGTATCTCCTTAACTGCCACTGTTTTGGGAATCAAGCTAATGCAGTGAATAATATGGACAATAAACCCAGTAAATGGTACAGCAAAAATTATTGACAGTAAATAATATGGGCAATATAGAGGGGTGGCTCTTGGTGGAGCCTAGACTGGTATTATCTTAGCAAGGAGTTGGACATAATCACAGGCCATCAGCTTTTAGGTGAAGGGAAGCCTCTTTTAGTAAAGACAACTTCTTAGCTTGACCTCAGTCATCAATATTAGTAGTTTTACCACAACAGTCTGAATCCCAATCACACATACAGCAGAGAAAAAACCCAACAAAACAATTAAATGCTGTAAAAAGTGGATTGAAAAGATACCATACAACTTCCCTGACCACCCACACAGGCAGCACTGCTTGAGTAATTAGAAAAATTTAATTATCTACGCTGAAATCAATGGCAAAGAAGAGCAAATATGAGAAATATGTTTGTTTCTGGCTCCTACTGTGAGTTCATTCTTGAAACCAGAGACCAGTCCTGGGTATCATTTACTCCTTATCTCTGCTTGTTGCTGTGACCTCTGCCACACATGGTTTATCAGTTGCTTGCAATTGCAAATCAATAAGATTCTTCAGGAATGTAGAAGTTCTGGGATTTCTTCCTATTGTTTGAACTCAGAAAAATAGGAGAAGAGTGTTTTGAGAGAAGAGGTCAGATCAGGTGTGGTCTGTGTTCAGAAGCTGTCTAGAAGAAGCCAAGAAGTGATTTATTTCATTTTATTGCAATAAAGTTCTGTGAATTTTCCATGCTCCTTATATTAAACTGAAGGAATTGTGTCCTCTCTATTTAAATTTTTATTCATTGATTACAGCCTGATATATTACTGCACTACAACTTGGGGCTTGAATTCTTCCTGTTGATTGATTTACTTCAAATCTTAAAAAAATCTTAAGAAAAATTTTACTTCAGGTTGCAAACCACTGACTTGTCTCTAGTCAGCTGCAGTTACAGTTTAGATTTTACCATGACTTTAAAAAAAATTGATTGCTATAACAACTGTGTTGAAGTCTATTTACTGCCCATTATCTGAGACATGGTTGAGGATATTAGTTATTTTACTATTTTTTGTGAATATTTTTATCAATCTCCCATTATTTTAGTCCCATATTAGGTCACTAAATTAATGTTTTAATTGTGCATTTGAGCTCTGCACTTCTCATCTCCTTATTTTAATTAATTTTTAGATCTTTTCATCAATGTACAGAGGTCTGATACAGTTTCTTATGCTTGCTGTCAAATAATATGATTAAAAATTAAGGGAATTTGTAAAACAAATGAATTCATAACATGATTATTGAGCTAAATGACGGGTAACAAATTATGGATATTTGCAAGACAGGATAATGTTTTCTATCATGCATTTCTAAAAAAAATTAGGAATGATTATGACTTAAAATTTCAGCTTATTCAGTGTTCAACTGTTCTAGTGAAGCCTCATGGATATGATTATTTTATGGCACTCTCCAGTACTGGATGTTGGAGAAAGAATTCACATCCAAAAAATGAAGGGGCAATAACCAGTGCAGTGCCAATTGTGCTATTATAAGATTTAAATTATCTGTAAAAATGAATATACCATGCTAAAATGGCTCTATTTGGGCATCACCAAGCTTCACAGTACCAAGTTTAAAACACTATTTTGCCCCTCTTTTACTTGGAATAGCAGTTGAATATTCTGAACACCTCTGTGAGAGAAGCAATGACATGAAAATTATTCTGTTTGCAACACAGGTACTTTTTCTGACTGCTATCTCCTCACAGATCCAGGGAGCAGCTGGGTCAGGATTGGTTCCTTGGAGTGAGTGAGTAAGGCTCCTGTAGCCATGTTCAATATTTCATGATTTCAGACCCATCTAAAATATACCTCATCACATAATTTCACTGCTCGCATTTTTTTATGTATTTAAATAGAACTGAACAGGATGTTTTAGAAGAACATGCTTCATCTAGAAATGCCAATTTGTCAAACCGGAATTGTGTGGGAAAGGGCTGAATCGATCTTTTTTTTTAATTTTTGTGTAGAAAAAGCTTTAAGAAACAGATTTCAACTGCTGAGAGCACCTCGTTTCAACATTTTCAGCATGCAAGTGGCAGTTTTCTTGGCATGGAGAAATATTTAAACTATAATTAAATGCTATAAGAATAAAAAATGCAGAGAATTTTAAGAGAATGAAATAATCCTAGTGAAGTAAATCAGACTTAAAGCACGTAAGACTTTAATTAGACTTTATGGCTCTGCATCCACATTGTGTTCAGTACCCCTGTGCTTTGATGCAGCCAGCTCATATTTCTTAATTTTGCATGATGTAGCCTTTGCCTGATGCTGCTTCCATTTGTACTAAAGAAAAACTGCTCTGGGATGAGCTGGGTTGGACTCTTGAGCAGTCAATCCTGGCTCCTCTGGTGATTTGCCCAATGCAGTAGTTAGGTGCTGACTCCAGAGCTGTACTGCCATGGCTGCCAATAACAGAAAATATAAATATAATACAGAATATATATATATAAATATATAAGTATAGAATATATTCTAAGTAATATAACAACCCCCAAAATAAAATTACTGCTTAAATGATAATCTCACTGGGAAGACTGGAATATATTACAATATAATTTTGTGTGACCTTTTGGTGATGTTGGAGAATGCTTGAGTTACCATATGATAAATGCAAAATTTTGTGCACCATTAGTTATGAGAAGAGTTGGTGTTAAGAAATTCCTCTTGCCATCCCTTGGAATCACACCACAAGTGTTAAATCCAACAGGTTTCCATAGAAATATCCCTGAAATCAGTAAGTTATTAGAATTACTTAGATTTTCAATTGGTAGAGAGTCAGACTACTGTGCACATTAAAAAAACCCCCAAACACTCACTTGGCCTTTGCATTTGGTGCATTATATTATTATATTTCCTCTTTTTTTTTTTTTTGGTGTTTTATTAACCAAAATTAGATCAAACTATTGAAAAGTCACCACTTTTGTTAAATTATACAGTGTTTAAAGGCTTGAGAATATTAATTAAATATTACTGCAATAATTTGGTTAATAGAGAGCTCAGGGAATATAGGATTTTATTTTTTCATGCTGTGATTGACTGGAATGATTTTCTTTTTGGCCAGCTGAGTATTGTTAGAATTGATGTTATCATGTAAAACACTGCTTTGCTAGAGTTTAAAGGTTCCTCTGTGGACCTGTAGAGAAAATGGCTGTGGAAGGTTATTTGTATGCCATGATCAGCTCTCTCCTTATTCCACAGCAATTGTAAGAAGGAAAGGGTTATTTAGGACAATCAGTGGCCTCACTGTCATTAACTGAATTACAAGAGCTTATTATAATGTGAACCTCACGATACTGAGTCACTGGCTTTAGAACCTTGGGCTAAATGTAGATGTAATGCATGGTAGAAAAATAATAATGCACCAATGCCTACATAATGATGAGCTGTACACACAGGGATTTTGAAATATTGGTAATTCTGTGAATATATCAATCCTGAGCTGCTTAGTAGTAAAATGTAAATACAGTCTTAGAAATTATTATGTGAACTTGAACACAAGTTCCACTCTGTTTCTTTTTGAATCATTCATACAGATGTAGATTCATGTGTGGAATGCAACACATTTTTCTGATTCTCATCACCTCACAAAACAGAAGTAGAGAAGAGGGGTGGTGTATCTGGAATGAAAGAGATGGAGTGGCTTTCATGTGTAGTAAAATAAAGGGATTCTAAACAGAGTTCTGAGTAGGTCTTTAAAAGGAGTGTGTATCTGTAAATTATAGCTGCCTCTAAAACCAGGAGTGGCGAATTGAACTGAGAAAAACAGTACAAGGTTTAAAGCAAAAAAAAAGTATTTCTTCATTTAATGCAAAATAAGAGTCATGGAACCACTTAGTGTAAAGAGCTGTGAAGGCAAATACACATGGATTCACAGTGGATTAGAGAAATCCATGTTTAAGTGTGTCAGGGGCTGTTTAAGAGGTTTAGAAGAAACTTCAGGGTTGCAATACCTAAGTGAACCCAAACCAGAAAGCCTGTCCTCTGGCCTGTGAGAGGGCAGAAACCATTTGAATTATGGAGAAAGCTCTTAGGATCATATTAGGTGTAGCATTCCTACCTCTGTGTGCACATGAATGCACAAAGTCAGCGGCTTCTGGTGTTTGTGAGTGTGCACAGAAAGAGAGCTCTGTCCTCAGATGGGCACAGCTGGGGCCGTGCACACCTACTGAGTTGCTTTGCTCATCACATATTTCTGGTATTATTTTCCAGGTTTTACAGGTTGTCCTGTACTTGTCAGCTATTGTCACCTTAAAATTGTGAGGTCTCTTTCTGCTCTGTATTAAGTGGAAGATTTTCTTTCCTCTCATTTCTGTCATCTGTTAGAACTTGGCTTTGAAGCCTATTTGCTGTGGAGGACAGGATCATACAGCTTAACTACCCACTTGGCTGGGAAATGCACTTTAGAAATAACATCTGTGCAGCTGCTGGGGCATCCACAGCACTGCCAGGCTGCGAATTCCCTGTGATTACAACTTGCATGTCCTCTGCTGCTTTCCTGCTCTCAAAATTGAGAGTGGAGATCCAGGATCCTCTCTGTAATAAATATCAAATTTCTTATTTGAGTTTGACTTGAGCCTTTCAGGGATTAGGTGAATTACAAGGGTCGAGCATGCCCATGGGGAATGAGTGCTGTGTGTTGTTAATCTCTCTGAGAAGCAAAGCACTGCTGGGCAGGGTGCAGAGAGCTGCAGGCTCTGTCTGGAGAGTGGTGGGGTCACAGTGATGCCAGGCTTTGGATGGAGAGTTGATTATAAAATGCTATCCAGGGAGCAGGAGTGATTACACTGCCCCAGAGCAAGCTGAAAAACATCTATATAGCTCTAAATACAGGCTGTGGTTTCAGAATTTTTGGTTCCAGGTGCTTTCCAGGGTGTCATGTACTTGGTTTTATATGGCCAGCTGAAATTAATGTCATAAAAGACTGGCAAGCTTAGAAAGGCTTTCATATATGTGTAATATAACAAAATGCAGGAAGATGCACTTGGAACTTTATAGATTTATGTCTTCATTAAAGAAAAAAAAAAGCTGTTTCACACCAGGGATGTTTTTTTAAGATGTTTAGGATGTTCTCTTTGACCAGTGTATGGGGAGGGAAAATGCACTGGGACAGAAACCAAAATGGAGACAAAAAAAATTGCCTTTTTTGGAACAAAATTCACCTTTGTAAATTAGAGATGGGAAAAAAATTAACCTTTGTAAATTAGAGATGGGGAGCCTTGAAATTAAATAAATTAAAATAATTTTTACTTGAATGGCTTTTAGCAAGGAAAGGATCTTTCTATGGCCAGGCCTAAAAGCATCTTTAATTCTTGCAGCGCCATGGGCCTAGGCTCTGTCTGTGAGCCCTGTGCCCAAAGACATGCAAGGCATGGGGTCCCTTGTACCAAAACTGCAGGTTATTGACCAGAAAGGCTCTGCTCTCCTTCCTCCAACCTGAGAAGGTGAACATGGGGTGAGGAATTTGGGAGGGAGCACAGAATGAGCCCCAGTCACCAGCACACACTGCTCAGCCTCACTGTTGGGTCTCTCAATCACAGCAGGAGCACAGGCACAGCCAGGGCTCTGAAAACTCATACCTAGGCTTGAATAGCAAGAGTCAGACTCAGTCTGCCGTCTGATCACAAATAAAAAGAAAGTGCATGTTGGAAAAACAAGCTCTTAATCTGGTCTTGAATAGCAATTATGATGCATTTAGCATAAAATAATAGTTACCGGAAAAATAGGTTTTGTTTTCCATTTGCAGCAATGTGGTTCCCTGTGAGATTTAATTAATGGCTCTCATTTATTCTCTTATTTCTCCCTATTCTGTGAGTGCTGAGTATAAAGGAGCACATTTAATTTGGCTTCTAGGCAGCAAACAAGTTCATTTAATGTTGATATAGAAGCATCTCTGGATTTTAGAGGGAAAAGAGAGGAAGGGCCATGGAGGGGAAATGTGATTAGTACCATTGATATCACAGACAGCTTGAATGGCTTTAGCAATCAGGGGGAATTTTACTGAAAACCAAGTTTATATTACTGCACAACAATTCAGAGAATGGGGAATTATCTCCCATAGCACATTAGATAAATGGAGCCTGGAAGTTATAATCCACTTAACCTGGATGCAACATTTTGTCTTCTGGAGGAAGTAGGGTATGTTTGAGACATGCACACCTATGCTCTCTTTTATCTTTTTCAATTAAGAAAATAAAATTTCCTTTGGATAATGTTATCTTGGGGAATATATTTCAAGTTAAGCAAATCTTCCTGTTGGTTAAGACAGGCTATAGCACACATTTAAATGTAATATGGAAAGGGTCAGAGTGGGCAATCTGCAAAGTTCCTCCCACAGACGTAGAAACCAGGGAATGGGGAGGGTTTTGATTGATGGTTTGAGCAAATCAGATAGAGGAGGACTGTATTCCTTAAACTGAGGGAAGCTTTGCTACCAACTTGCATTTATTTCAAGATCAAAGCTTCAGGCTTTCATTTCTACCACGCAGAGCCACTGGCATCCAGAACAGAAACCCAGTGCTATAAACTCACACCTGATTCTTTTACAAGAAAAATGCTGCGTGTGTGGCTCGCAGGAGAGGCTGGAACTGAAAGGAGCAGCCTATTGTTTCACCTGGCAATTATTTCATGCTTTTATCTGGTTCACAGGGAATGGAAAGATGATCAAAGTGAAAACGTTTTGTTCCTATCTTGTGATAGCAAAAGAGAATTAAAAGAATAATGAAGCCATGGAAGCATATGTTAGGGGTAAAAATTTCTCCTGGTCCTTTGCAAAGGGCATCAGTAGGCAAGAGAGAATGCTGAGCAGGACATGGTGCCTAAAAGCAGAAACATTTCAGTTCCCTGACTGTACATAATGTGAAGTTTGAATCCGGCTCAGTTGTTTCTAATATCATCTGCTCTTGATGTAGATCAGCCAGGATGGAAGCACAGGTATCTCTGCTTCTGATGACATGACTAATTTGTTAAAAAGATTTGGAATGGGAAATAGGGATTTATATTTTTGTCTGCCTAACTCGTGTCATTCATCAACTGCTTTTTTGCCTTTGGCAATGGACATATTGTCCTCTGGCATGAGTACTCATTTAGTTCATTTGGACTTTTGGTTTTATGGGGAATTTTTTCATATTTATTGCTACTTAAAAATGTGGGACTCAGGCAATTTATGCATGCCACAGGCTTGGGCTGTTTATCCCCTTCTCTCCCTGTTCCCTTTTAAAAAATCCTCTTTATTAAGTTTTCTGATGGAGTTCTAAAACCCAACAGTATTGGCAGGAGAGGCTGGCAGAGCTGAGTAGCCAAGGGCCTTTTGGCCGTTGTGCAGGTCTCTCTGCCCTGTAATGCTGTGCAATTTTCACCACTCATTCTTCTCTCCAAATGTCCTCCTTGGTCTCTCCCAGCCCTGGGAAATGCACAATAGCAGCACATTTGCTCACCAGATGTTCTCCTATCTGGTCTTAGGAATGGCTTATAACATTTGATTGGAATGCCATCAATATTTTTCACCTTGGGTGTGAAATGGGTGCTCTTTGTACTGATGGAAGTAATCTGGTGTGGAAAGACATTGGAGGGTTTTTCAGGCAATTTTTGAATGAGTTTGAGACATGAAATAGGAGATGATTTGACCAGCACCCTGTGATGCGAAAGGCAATGGCTGCTGCTATTGACTCCTGAGTGGATATGCAGCTTTGTAAATAAAATGGTTAAATACAGCAACATTCTGAGCTTAACATTGTGTGCTCAGTTCTGTTATAGGAAGAAAGTAAGAAAAAATTTAGTGTGAGAATAAGCAGCTCCCTGCATGCATTTGTGTGCTGGATTCATGAGGCACCCAGCCGTGGAAGCACTTTGGATAGAACACTGTAGATGTGCTTTATTCATTGTGTTTTATGAACGGCATTTGGAGAGCATTCTTTAGGATCAGAGAAGTTCTTTTTATTTTATTCCCTGGCATAGTTCTCAGTTTTATTCCCAATTGGTTGAGTTCTCTGACCTGGTACAATTTATTTTTCTTTCCAAGAGGAAAACCACGGAGTAGCTCTGATTTGCATTGGCTTTCAGATTCATTTGGCTTGGTAGAAAGTGCCTAATACAAAATCAAAGCAACAGATGCTCCTTGCTGGCTTTCTCTAGAGCTCACACACCTGCAAGTGCTTGCCATAAACTTGCTATAGGGGCTGCTCTTGGCCATCCTCCTGTATTTTTAATGTCACTGTCCTTTGGCAATACATAGATCTTAGTGAAACAAGATGTTTTTTTCTCTCCAAGCTGTATGCATGTTTTTTCTGCAGTCTGCTGTGCATTTTAGGCAGGCTGTGAGCTAATGATAAGATTGCTAAGATGAATTCCCAGATCACCATGTTTTCTGCCAGAGATGAAAGGCCATGTAAATATGCTTTTCTGGTTCCTTTCTCAGATATAATTTCCCTGTTCTCTCTTTTTCCTCTGCACTCTACTTGCAATAGGGAATTGTAATACCTGTGTTTGCCTGCATGACCTCCTGCACAGTGTTATCAGGGTACAATTATTAATTGAACATTACATATTTTCACCTAAGTTCCAATTTATAGTTAAAACTTTCCTCCTTCAATTTGTGCTAAATACTTCAAAATGTTATAATAAAATTAGCCTCCAAAATTGTTAGATAATGCCTCTTCCAGAAGAAAAATACCTGTTTTGAAGAGACTAAGTCAGAAATTTTAGAATTTGCTATATCTTCAACCCAGCAAGGGCAGCCAAACTAACCTTACAAATAGGGAAAAGTACTGAGAGCTCTGTTTTGAGCTGGGAATTTCAAGACTGCCAAGGCTCCTGATCTACAACTGGAAACCTAGAAGCTCAGGACAGAAACAATTTGATACTGAATGTCTGCAGTCCCATGCTAGAGCTGCTCCGTGGGAGCTGGTGCCATGAGGGAATTCCTGCTCATCTGTCCCACAGACCCTGGATGTGTCAGGAATTTTAACATCTTACAGAACACAAGTGCCTAGCAAGGAAAACATACCTTAGCCCGCTTTGATGGCAACAGAAGTTGTGAATTTAAACAATTTCCTCATTGAATAGGAGTGTTTAATTAGGCACATAGGGGCATGTGGGCAGAAGGAAGAGCATGCTTGCTCATACATTGGTTTTAAGGAACAATACAATTCCTTGGCATTCAACTGTAAATGCAAGTTTATGCAAGATCTGCAGCATGTCTCCAAAGGCAAAACTGAGGTCCATTTGGAAATTTGAATCTAGTTAAATACTTTCTGCAAACTCTTTGGTTGGGGTCAAGTGGTAGAAAGAACAATTTAACCCTTCTCGGTCCATATGCAGTCAGTCAGGTTATTGGTGTTCCTATTATTTTGCCAAGTATTCAGAATATGTGTGGCATACATAGAACTGTATGCCACAGAACCTCATGGTAGGTCCTCAGGCACTGAAAGAGCTGATGACATTTTATAAAATGCAGTTATGTAAAGCATTGCTGGAGGCAAGACTGTGAAGCTAAAGCTTTACTGTTTCCAATGCAGAAAAAGTTCTAATGTGTTTATCTGGTCTCAATTGTCATCAAAACTAGCCTAGGCTTATTAGTTACAGTTAACAGGACTCTTCAGTTCAGCAACTGAAGGTATTTCTTAATTAGTGTAACAGGAAGGCAAAATTATTCTTCATATTTTAAGTTGGTTATACTCATTCATAGCTTATTGAACTAATTAGAATCCCCAGACAACCTCTTATTTTTATCTAAAATAATAATGTTCCACATCTCATCACTGATTTAGTATTTCTTTTTAACTGGAGTGCTATGGAATCTAAATTTAGACAGGAACTCTGAACAGGGACAGTTTTGGCATAGCTTACCAAGGAATTGCTCATGCATCATCCCACGACAGATTTGGATGAGTAATGTATTTTTGTAATGAGCAGTGCATCTTTGTCAGTCTTCAGGTGTAATTGGGAATACATCAACTCTCTCTAGTGCCACCTGTAATACAGTTTTGGGGACCTGTGTGATTAAAATGGGAATAACACGTCAGTGACATTACACCGGTATTAGCACTGTGGGTTGGAAAATAGGTGTGAGCAAGGCAGGAATGGTATCTATCTAAAGGTGTACTAAATTTCTGCAACTTGAATCATTCCTGTTTAAATTTGTTAAAGTTATTGAACTTGATCAATGAATGACAGAAGTAGATGATCTTTTCATTTGTCTTATTGATAACTTTTAAAAAATTTTTCTGGTCCTAATGCTTCTCTTGGTAACCCTGTTAGCTATGGCCAAGCAATTCCTGTGAGTGTAGTAAGGTTGCAAGTGCATTTGTCTGCTCAAGAATTAGGACTCTAATGGCTGACCTACTCATTTTTTTTACTTTTTTTTTTTTTTTTAGAGGAAGATTCTCTCAAAGATTCTCAGATGGCAGGCTGCAGGAAGCCTGAGATTAGGTTTTATTCACTTTCACTGACATATGGTAGAGTTGATTTGTGTTGACCATTTAGTTTGCAGTGTCTGTGTACTTCAAGGTGTGCAAATATTCTTTGAAAGCTACAGTAGATTCATGCTTGTAAATTGTTATAGCAGTTAATGAGTGACTAAAGGAGAGCAGAAAAGAAAATTATAAGCCAAACAAATGGACTGTGACAAGCAGTCTTTGTGTAAATTACTGTACATAACTGCACAGTATTTCCTGCAAATTGTGCTCTACAAGTTGAAGATGTAATTAATGAAGTACTTTAACAGATTAGTATTTGAGTCATTTTTCTTATTAGTAATTGCTAATGCCAGCTAGGAGAATTTTATTACCTTGCCTGGGCTTGGAGATTTATTTATGGAAGCTGTGGTCACAGACTAGTAGAGGTTTTGTGGGTGGGGGTTTTTTTAGGTTTTTTTTGACACTTCAGTCCAAAGTAATTATTGGTTAGGCTTGGTGTGAAATACCAACTTTTTGGGTTTTTTTCTTAAGTCATTCTAGTATACTTGGAGATTTCTAGGCTTGAAATAACATCTGCAGACGCACACACCCACACACACCCACACACACACCTATCTATCAGACATTTTATTTTCAGCAGAAACCCCTTGAAAAACCAAACTGGGAAAAAGCTACTGGCATGTAAAGATAACCATGTTTCACTGGGTACAGCAACCTTGTACGGGTGTGGATGGAGAAGCCAGTGGCACAGATCAGTGACCCAGTGCTTGGGCAGCTTTCACACAGGTCTGCTTGCAGTCATGAACTGGTTCATTCAGCAGAACACGATACTCCAAGCCAAGATACACAAAAGTATGTGAATATATCCTTGGCTTCTACTGTTCCTTAAATCCTGTTCTAACACCCATGAAATTATGGAGCAGTCTGCTGCAGCTTGAGTTTTGTGCTGATCTCTTAAACATGCTACAAAGCAGTGGGGTACAGGAGCAGTGCTGCAGCTGAGCATGGATTGATTTGAACAGGGCTTGGTGATTTATTGCATCAGGTGGAACAGCAGGGTACAAGGCAGCACGCTATGATTAGATTTAAGCAACATAACTCAATGTGATGTCTGACATGTCGAGAGGGGAAGGCATTCATTTTTCTGGTCAGCCAGTATTAATTCCCCTACCTGATGTCCAGCATAATTTTTTAAAGAATCAGAAGAGTGGGGGAAAGTTTACAAGGAGAGATAAATGTAGTTTTTCTGACCAAAGAACGTCATGAACAGAATGATTTGTAATAGATGGATAATCTAAGTTTATATCTGGCTGTTTTAGCTGTAACTAGCAGTTAGATGGAATCCTTCAAGACCAAATCATCCCTAATCCTAGTTCAGAGCTTCTGTTCTTACAGCCCATCTGTTCACATGACAAATTTGTCAAATTTCAGAAGACTGTTGCTCTGTAATTTTACATACCCCAAAAATGCTGCTGCATAAATAAATCAAAGTGAAAACTGAAGAACTTTGGCTTGGGATAAAATATTTTGCCCATTATATCTTCAGATTTTTTTTTAATTCTCAATTATTTCATGATAACTCTGATATTTATTTTTGTGTCTGGTAAGGAAGACTCATTAATCTACTAAATTTTTTTCTCACCAAATATTTCTGTTTCAAACCATTTGCATGAGATTTTGTTAGCCTGTGCCTCCAACTCTAATAGGTGAGACACCTGAATCAATCCAGAAAAAAAATCAAGGAATTCCTCAGATAAGAGATTATGCCCACTAAGCTAGTTAATTAGGACAGCTTTGTATTTAATTTATTTGGCTTTATTGATCTTTTTCTGCCATGACAGAGGTTCTGGTACCAGGAAAAATGCCAGCAGAATTGCAGAGATGTTTTGTGTAGTGGGCCTGTGTGTGGTGGGGACTGGGCAAGGCTGGGTTGTGCACCCAGAGCTGGATGTGCAGCCCAGCACCAGGGTGGTTGTGCAGTTCCAGCTGAGGTGGGAGCATGGGGATGCATTTCCTGTGCTATTCACATGCCCTCTGAACAGAGAGATTTAGCTTTCTCAGGATTCTCCTGAGATAAGCTGTTAGAGAAGCAGGGAAACCATTTCTTATCTCTGCTTGCTGCTCCTGGTGTTTTGTACATGTGGAATGTGTTGGAAATTTGTTTATCTGAAGGAATTTGGTAATTGGATCCTGGTGGAGATTGTTTATGTTAATTAGCCTATCAGGTCCAAGCTGTGTGGGCTGTGGGTCTGCAGACAGTCCTGAGTTTTTCAGTAGTTAGAAGTATTCTTTGTAGTATAGATTTAGTATAATGTAATATAATATAGTTTTGATAAAGTGAGTGTTCAGCATTCTGAAACCTTGGAGTCAGATGCCAATCCTTCCCAGATGTTGAGTTCTCCTGTTTTACTATAATCTCCTGCCTCCTGCACCTTCTCTCTGTGCTGCTGCTGGGGATAAGGTGGAGCTGTAGATGTTTCTGCTGGGGATAAGGTGGAGCTGTAGATGTTCTGCACCTTAACAGCATCTCTGATTTCTCCATTGCATCCTTCTGTAGCCCTGGGCACAGCCTCAGAGGCACCAAAGGCTACACACTGGGGTGAATCCATGCTGGAACCTCCTTGTTTTCAACCACAGAAACACTTGGAGAAGGACAATGAGAGGCTCTTCCTTTCAGTGGCAGGGGTAGAATTTCCCTTCCTGCACTGTGGTGCACATATCTCATGTCCAAATTCAGTCCAGGGTTAAAAAATTACCCAGGTAAAGCAACTCCTCAATCACAGGAATGAGCTTTGTCCCGGCTTTCTGGCTGTAGCTTTCTCCCACATGGGAGTTCTGGGAAAGAACCTCTTAGACCTTCCCCCTTTCTTGAGGCACAGGAGAGCTTCCACCACGTGGAAATGTACGAAGGCTAATGAAAAACTTCTCTTAATGAGAATCTGAGGGAAGAACTGCACAGCACAGCAAAGATGAAGCTTATTAACTGATAAACAAAATATCTCTTTAATGATTCTTTTCTTAATATTCTCCCTTGGGCAATTTCTGAATTATTTCTAGTTTTTGTGTTTTGTTTTTTCTCTGGCCAAATAAGGGCTAAGGAGCGTAAGAGCCCTTTAAGAAATAGTGGCAACAAAGGAAGCAATTTGTTTTGTGAGTGAATAAAGTAACCTCACAAATTTCAGGATAATGCATTATCAATATCTTAGAAGGTATCAGGAATTATCAATTTAAGCACTTGGAGGTTTTTTTCCAGGAAAGGATCTTGGTGACAAAAAGAACAAGTGGCTGAGGGGAGTTGGTGTGATGTAGTTGCAAACCTCTAAAGGTTAATTTGATGGGTCTCATGAGATCCATCTCAGTTTTGTTCCTTGCCATAGTGCTTGTTCTGCCATGCTGTGGATGCAAAGAAGGTTTTAAAGAGGAAGGCAACCTAATTGCTGGGATAAGTCATGTTTTGGTCTCCCATTTTAAGGCCACCAGAATTTAATATTCAAGTAAGATGTAATGAATAATGGGTGGTCATTTAGAATAGGATTTTCTCAGCTAGTAATTGCAGCTTATTTGTTTTTCTGAGGAAAAAATTCTCCATGGAAAGAGCTCCAGGCTGGCCCTGAAGAGAGGTAATGAGGTGGTACATGGAAGTGTATTCCTGAGGTGTCCATCAAGCCCACTGACACCTGCATGCATTTGCTGGGTGCTGGTGAAAATTCCCTGCACCATTTCAAAGTAAATGAGTGTATGTAGGTCGTTTGTCCATGCCACTGAAACTGTATTCTCAGTAATAGACTGGTGTTCCAGGGTGCATCATACAGAAATGATTCTTAGGGTGAGTAACCCTCATTTAGAGTGTATCGAGTACCAAACCATGTGAGGAATATAGAACTTCAGGTTCTTCTATGGTCATAGAAGATTCAGTGCTTGAGTACAGAGTTCAGGGAAGAAATTTCATCAGTGTCTTTCTTCTGCTTTGCATGTAAGGGATGCAGAGGATTCTGAAAACAGAATTCTCAGTTTTGAAGATCTTTCCTAGACACCCCCTGCCAGCCAGCTCTAGACCTGTGGTCCCCATTTAGCACTGATCCCTTCAAATGCACAGCTCTGCTCAAGCAATTTTTGGCCTTATTTTGTGCAGTGGTCTGTGCTCTGAAGTGACTCCTTGTTTCTGTGCCAAAAATACCCATGGCCTCAGGGTGTGCAGGTGTTCCAGGTGCTGTCCCAGTGTCTCTCTCTGCTGCCTGGTGGGATGCTGAGGCAGCTGGTGGCTTGTGCTACAACCCACCCCCTGTGCTCCACCTGCCCAGAGGGCTCAGGTGTCTCTGGCAATGCCAGCAGCCAGCTGGGCTTTCTTCTACACATCTTGATCTTTGCATGTTAGTGCAGCAGCATGACCTTAATTCTTGCACCATGATTGAATCTGTAGAAAATGTTGAGTCTGTTCCTTTTTTGCCCCTCTCTCCCCTTCCTGCTGATATCTGTTTCTATTTCTATTTTCCTGCTCCCTCAAAAGAAGTCTTAATGCATGATCTTCACAAAAAGGAAGCATCCAAGAGCTATTTCTCTGACAACCAGTGAAAAGTAGCAGCAGTGTGTGTTAATTTGTTAATGTTTGTTGGAAAAAAGCTCCAATTAATTTCTAAAAGTTTGGCTCCAAAAGAGATTTGACCTTTGTGTCTTAGGATGACTATATCACCTAAACCTTGTGACAAAATCTTAGAAGTGGCCTAATTTCTACAATTACCATGATGAGATACAATTTCTATGGAGCAGAATGGAGTCCAGTGTTTGCCACAGGCATTTTTCTGACTCTGCAACTGAACTGTCTGTTGATAAACTTTGGCATATTAATTAATCACAGTGGTTTGATGGCAAGCAAATTTCAGTTTATGTATTTTATGGATATTGTTCACTCAGCCATTCTTATTTGAGTATTTTCTTGTTCAGATCTTGCCAGGCTACCTGGATCAATGAAAATATTGAATGCTTGTTCATTTACTGTTTGAATAAAGCCAAACCTGCTGCAGCTTTTAGCTGGCAAAGTGATATTGTTCAGAGATATTATGTTATGCTATTCTGTCAACAGAATCTCTTAAAAAGGATACAATTTCTGTGGCAGAAATGTGTTCTTGTAACTAAATTCTTCTGTTTGTGTGTAGTTCATTGGAACACCAGCATGAAACTGAACTCTGATAACACAAATATGTCAGTATTTCATTGTTACAGCAAATAGCTGGAGAAAATAGTTGGGTGGTTTTGGGTTTTTTTTTCCCCCTCTAGAAACCATGGCTAAATCATTCTGAATGGATTTATGACTCATTTTTCTTCTGTGGGCATTCTTATGGCAGCAATATGGTCTCAGCATAGTGTTAAAATGCCCATATTGAAAGAAGGAGAAATAAAAACACCACTTGCAAAAGCAGATTCATGTGAAAGAAGTGAAGAATAATCCTGACTTCCAGGGGATTGAAGCTCAAAACTTCACAATTTTTTTTTTAAATAACACAGACCTCCCACTGTTTTTCCTTCTTCTCATTCCCTTATTCTTGAGCTTCCTTTTCAGGGGCTAATCTAGGCCAAAGAAGAGAGTGGTATTAAGGGAATAGGCTTCTAAATCATCCATCTTTTTAATAATCTCTTTAATTACCATGACTGTTTATACATTTTAGCTGAAACTGCACCAAGTAATTTGGCTTTTGCATCACTCTGGCTGATATTGACAGTTCATGCAGTAGCTTGAAGAAGTTTATGGCAAAGGACAGTCATTAACTTGTCAGTGAGAAATGGCTTCATGCATAAATGTAGATGTATAAACCCAACACACCTTCAATTCTGCTTTCAAATGCTTCACTGGAATAATATCTGTAAAACTAACAAAAGTGTTTGGCCATGAATAAATTCTGATGTATGGATCTTCTATCAGCCTGCTTGTGCCTTTCTGAAATGAAGCAATTATGTAAAAAAATGATACTAGGTGCACAGATTCTTTTATGTAGGAATTTTTTATTGATTTTGTGAAGATTTTCTGTCGTCTGGAAGAAACTGAGGCTCTTCATTTGGCAAATATGAACACATTATTAAAGAAAAAGAAATCACTCCACTAATGTGGGTGCACTTCCAGTCATCTGCCAACACTGACAAATTGAGCCAATATTATCAAAAATAGCACTTTTCTCTCTCCTTTTTTTCCCCCCCAGATGCTCCAAAGCAATTACTGTGAAAGCTCTTCTTGGTAATGAGCATTATGCCTGTTTCAGAAACGGAGAAATCAAACCCTGTGGTTATTGAAGATTTGTGGTTCCCTCACCAGAACGGTGCATGTTCTTTGATCACATGGTCTGGATGCCCTTGAATAAAATTAAATAAGTCTTTAATGAGTATTGTAGTAATGTCACCCTCTGCTCATACTCTACTTGCTTAAAAATTATACTGGATTTCCACTCCAAACAGTCTGGGGATGCGAGAGATCTGTGTCCTCTCTGCCAGTGATAAATTAGGGCTTGACTGGAAGATGCACACAGCATTTCTTAGGGAAGAGTGCCAGTTTGTGAGTTCCACAGAGATTAGTGAAATGTGTTTAAGTGTTAAACTCTTGGAGCCTTGATTCCCACCTTCACCTTCTGCCCTGAACTCTTGGGTAGGGGTGTGGAAGTCAAAGGTTTCAATGTGAGCATTTGGGAGGATTTCTTCAGGGATTTGGATTCATGTCTGGTTTGTTCCTCACCATTAGGGCCATGTCAGTTTTCAGACAGAAGCTTGTCCAGGTATTACTTCTGCAAAGCAGGAACAAACCAATCCTTAAGCGACTGTAAATCAATATGGGGACTGTGATGACTTAATTCAATGCAGAAATGGGATTTCTCCATCTCTGGGAACTGTTGAACGCGCTGCTTCAGCTGAGCTACCTGCACTTGTCAGGTACTGCATGTTTCAGGATTTCCCCTTATCTGTAAGTAAAGTCCAGATCTCCACAAACAGCGAAACCTGGCATTCACCTGGGTCCTTGAACTGGAAATGAGTCTGGTCTGGGCCGGTTTCTCATTGCTTTTGCTTACAAAGGTTTTTAGTTTAGTACACCTGTGCTGCACCTCACAGAAGAGATGAGATACCCTGTGTCTGTTCCACAGGCAGAATATGCTCCCAGTGATGCCTTAAGGAGCTGGAACAGAGGCTGGATGGAATTCAGAGGAAAAAATTGGATATTTATTGAAGAGCCTTCAAAGGCCACACCCTGGCAGTAGTGGAGCCAACAGTCGTGGCCCTGCCCAGATGGCTCCAAGATGGGAGCAAAAGAGCTTGGTCATGAGACCTCACATTTTTGTAAGTTTTAGTCCATTTGCATATAGGAGTGAATTGTCCAATTAACAGCTTCAAATGATGGAGTTTCATCCTCCTTGCTTGCTTGCCCACCCTCCTCTTCTCATGTCTGTGCTTTGGGCCTGAAGTTTGAAGAGGTCCTCCTTGAGTCTCCAGCTAGAATGGGATTGTTTTGTCTTCACCACTCTGTGAAAAAATCCTAGTAATACTTAATATAAAGCTAAAGCTGCACACCAAAACAAAACAGAAAAACTTAAAACCTAAGGTATCACCAGGAGACTGGGTTCTGTGTGTAAATCAAGGGAAAACAGGTAGGGAAGGAGGCACAGGGGAGCAAAAGAGTTAATATTGGTCAGACAGAGGGAGAGGTATTGGCAGTGGCTGAACAGTTGTTGTCTTTATTTGTGTATTAAGCTTTAAATGAAAAAATGTTTTGTACAAGAAAGAGGGATTATTAATGCTGTCTGGCCTTTGTTTTTCCTTATCTCTGTGAAAATATTTTCAAAAATATTTTTAGTAAACAGAAAAACCCTTTGGAGCAGATTGCTGCAGATGGTTTTGCTTAACAAGCTGCATCTGTCTGAAGATTACTAGTACTATTAAGTTGCCCTTTATTCAGCTGATCTTTTGAGATGGAAGCCCATGTGTGATAATATTGACATATGTTGATATTAATAAGTTATCACCAATATAAATAGTCAGAACTGTTTTCAGCCTAAGGGAAGGAGCAGCACAGGAGTCGGGGGTGTTGCCAAGGTCCAGTGGAAGCAGTGAATTGGGTCAGAGTGTGGTGCCTTGCCCCAGGAGCTGGCTGCCTGCACATCCTCAGCAAATGTCACTGCAGCTGTGGGGACACTTCCCAGCCTGGCTGCCAGCCAGGCCTTGCTGCCACAGGAGCTGCTGAGGGAATCCTGAGCTGCTTTGCTCCCTGCTGGCCCCTCACTCTGCCCATGGGGTCTGCCCTGTGCTGGTGCTCAGTCCCTTTCTTGCTTTGTGTTCTTGCTCTCTGCAGCACTCTGAGTTTCACAACACAGGTGATATAGCTGCAATAGAGCTATTATTTCTGTCAATATAGCACAGTGTTTTTACAACAGCTTTTAGTGACTAAGACGCCAAAAACCTGACAGATTAAAAGGAAAAGTGGGGGTTTTCTCCTCAGTAAGTTTCTTTATAGATTTTTGTATATATATCTAAGAAGGTCTCTGGAATTCAAACTTAAATTGCAGAGGTTTTTTTATAGGTCAACATCATTATTTTGAATGATGCTTGCCTACTCAAGATTGTGTTTCATATGTAGTAAAACACAGGGTAGAAGTTCAATGATAGCCACAAAAAGCTTATAAATATATTTTAATGTGGGGGGAGAATTCACCATTCAACCAAGTCATTTAAAGATATGGTGGATTTGTCATATGTTGCTTGTAAAGTACTATTCAAGTAAAAAAAAGCTGTATGGTTTATCCAGAAATTGCTGGTTGAAGTTTTACTGTCTGCTCCTCGTAAGTGGTCAGAACAGATTTGGATTTTAATCCCTGCAGACTGTAAAATTAAGTGTGATTTTAAGTGTGAATCAGAGTGGTAAACTTCTGCAAATTTAGTTTCAAAGATGGATTGTTGAGACTTGTTGAAGACTATTGAAAATCTGTATGCCTTCTGGCATTACCCTTGGGCAGATCTATTTCATAAAATCTCCAGCTTGTTGACTTGTTTTAAAAGCAGAGACATAGAAGGGTCAAGAGAAATAAGAGAAACAGCCCCTTAACTAGGTTAGTTGGGTTTCTACAATAAAAATGAAACTGAAAAGCCTTTGCAGGGAAGTTGAGCTGGTAGACAGATCCCTGAGGGGTCTGAAATAGTTGCAGGTTGCTGCTCTGCTGGCAGTGCCTGGTGTTGAGGCAGCTCCTGTCACTGCAAGCACAAACCGCACAACCACACTCCAGTTAAAGGGAGCCTCGAGGCCCAATATTTCTGATGTTACAGCAGCTTTTCACAGGGGATGACTCAGGATTCAAGTAATCCACATTTTCATTCCACTTACAGACTGAGGAGCATTATGAGATGTACAAACCAGTTGTCTTTCAGTGAATTAAAATCCCCCTTTAGAAGAAATGACTGGACCATGCTAACCCAGCTTGGGTAAGGACAGATGCTTTGAGGAACAGAATCACAGCATCTGGAGGGTCCTGCTGTGTGCAGGAATGGCTAAGAAAGACAAAAGACAGCTTGATATTTCCTTGAGTCACCCTCCCCTACAGGAATGTTCAGAACTCTCCTGGGCAGAGTTGACCTGAGGTAATAGAAAGTACTAGAAAGGTGCAAACAGTACAATTGCAGTGTCAGAGCTCTGTCATGGATCATTGTGAGATTTGGCCAGTGAAGTGCCTCCATCTCAGCCCACCCCTCTGCAAAGAACTACTCATGTCCATCACTAACTCCTGGGATATCATCATACTAAACAAAGAAAAGCTAAATATTTATTTCTCACTTTTCTTCTCACTTTGAACTCATGCAAGAGGGAGTATATTGCTTGTTTCAAGATGGACATATCTGGAATTGTAGATGATTGGGCGCTATTAGAAAGGATTATTTTTTTCAATGCTACTCTCAGCTTTGCAGAATGGTTAAGTGGATATTTTTAAAACCGGTGGGGGAAAAATTGTATATTTAATATATATGTTTTATTTAAGTATATACCCCCATAAAAGTGTGGCTTTGTTGGCTGCAGTGAAGCACTTGGAGCTCATCAACTAAGCAAAGCCATCCTCTCTCAGAGTGGAGCAGTGCCTTTAGACTCTGTGAGGAGAGGGTACAACAGTGAGAAGTAACAGAAATACATGGTGCTCAGCAATGTTAGTATAATGGAGATATTTCTAGGCGTAGAATCTGTAATTCATGGAAGCTTAAGGGGAAATCCTGACCATATTGCAATCAGTGTTTTTCAAATTAGGATGGCTTTTATATTTGAAACAAGAAAAGGAACAAAACTCCACCAAACAGTTTAAATTAAATTATTCCTATTTAAAACTGCTACTGCTGTCTTCAGATCCTGGCTGATTCTCAATTCAAGGAATGTGTAGCATTTTGAAAAGGATGAGTGCCTTTGCAGATGATATCGCTCTAGATGGTTTTTGAGGTGCTGCTCAAAAACCTCTATATATCCTCTGTAGTCCTTGGGTAGATTTCAGCAGACATAAGCCTTTTTTATGGTTTATGAGTGTTGGTATTCGTTATATTCAGGAAACAAGTAGCTGAGGGAGAATCTTTGTCCGCTCTACAATAGCTTCTTATCATCTGTTTTCATCCTGAACCTTGCAACATCAATCAAATGAGAAACAAAAATGGCTTTTTCCCTGAGCTGTTAACAAGTGCCATGAAGATGGATGTACAGATACAGATTTGAACATGACTGGCATGGGAATCTTCAGGGGAAGCATCATGGGTCAGAGGATTGGCAATGCCAGGAGCAGCCTCAGTTCAGAAACGAGGAAACCTATATTCTGCTTTTAAAAGGGAAAAAAATCCATAGTGAGAGCAAACAATGACTGAGTTGTGAAGCCTTTTCTGTGGTGCAGTGAAAATCTGTGTATGACTGTGAGAGCTGCTGAGACAGTGACTGCAACTGGGGGTAGAGGTGTTGTGTTATGCTGGGCTGGCTCATTGATTAGCAATTAGATATTTCTATTGATGAGGAATCTGGAAAAAGACACCCTGAGGTTTATTGCAGCTTGCGTGGTTGGGTACCTGGATCTTGCTGCTCTGCCAGCAGTAGACATTAAAGTGCCAAAGTATTGGTGAGACAGGTCAGTGCAGCAGAGACATAGTGATGACTGCACCTCAGGATTCCCAAAATATACTTTTGTGTTTTGTTGCTGCCCAGAAACATCCAAGATCAAATTATTTAGGGGAGTAAGTGGGGCAAAAAAATGCTGAAGTTCATACAGAGCTAGTCTGTTCAAAACAAGAGGGAATTAAGGCATAATTAAAACTGGTGTGGGACACCTGGAAAAGCTCCCAAATATTCTTTCTTTTTCCCTTCAGCTGCAAATTTCCTGTTCCTCTTTGTAATGGTCACTGCAAAAGCTCAAACAGTGCTTAGAGCAGTTGATAATTTTTTACTCTTTCTGCCTGGGGAGTATTTATTAGTTTGTGTAAGAGAAACATGTTTGGCATAAAACAAGTATGGAAGGAGACCTTAGACTGGAGTTCTAACTGGTGCTGTATGGAAAATGTGTAGCTAAAGAAACATCTCTGATGTCAGATACTATTTGGGTACTGAAGCATGCTGTCATTTGAAATGCGTACTAAAATTTATTTTTCCCTGCTTCTACTAAGCAAATATTTGTGGGGCATCCAGCACTGGATGTGGATACACCATGTGGAAATAGCATATTTTTAGGAGAACATTTTCTGATTTCTCCTGACTCTTACATTATTTTTAAGACTAAGGGAGCAGACAGGTCCTATTGAAAATGTGTTTTTGCCTAAACTGAGCAAGAACAAATCAGGTTCATGTAGCTCTAGATTGACTATTCAGTATTTGACCACTGGAAAGCTTTGCATCAACTTTGATGGAGCACATTCCATGAAGAGCATTGCTTGAATGGTTGTCAGCTTTTTCATGGCAACTTGATATCAGTCATTATCCAAAATTGCATTGCCAAAAATTGACTTTAATTTTAATATCACTGTGATGAAGGTGGGAAAATATTAATGTATCACAGTAATTAATGCTTGGCATCATTTATCTGTAGGTTTATTTATGGAAATAGTTTTGATCTACACTTTTGTAGTATCATCACTTAGCACTTGTCCTTTGCTGTCAGATTCCTGTGGTTTCATCTGGAGTTTGTCCATAGCGGGAATTTTGGTCCAAGAGTTTGAGTGTGAAGCAGGTGACACAATTTGGATTTTAAAACTCATGTTTGTTGGAGGAATCATCTTCAATAGGGATCATTTGAATTACCCTCATAAGATTTTTCTTATTATGAAATCTATAAAAACACCCCTGGTGTAGTTATGTGGTTTCCAGCATCCAATGTTATATTTGTCATTTCAGAGCTAAAATCTTCTGAAAGGACTCTCTGAAACTTAGCTTGGCTTCAGAATTCATATCATTTGATGTTTCATATATAAAATTTAGGCTTTTTTGCTCTAGCAATCACAGGCTCTCTGCTGTCATCTTGGATATTGTTGTCTCTACCTTGTCTATAGGAACAAGATTTCTGTACCTAAAATATTATTTCAGGAGTTACTTCACATTCACTTCAGAATAACTGAGAAGGAATTCAATTTGTGAGCCTTAAAATCAAGGGAAGAAAAAGGACCAAGTGTCCAATCAGAAACTGCAGATTCTATTCAGAAGCATCTTCACAATTCTGTATATTCAGTAATTATCATCACAACATTTTAACTAATCACAACTTCAAGAAATTTGTTTGTACAATGACCCCATAATTAAGGAAGGTTTTTTTTTTCCATATAAACCTAAAATTAAATTGCATGTTAGAACAGACAGGTCACTGTTCTTTGGGGAAACCAAAATCTCTAATTTGTACTGAATTCAAAAGGCTCTTGATCAAGATCATGCCCTGAGGTTGTAGAAGGGTAAATAAATTCCAGTTCTAACTCCTGCGGTGTCCATATTCATGTGCCTCTAGAGAATATTTCTGAATACTGTTTCAAATGCATATGCAGATTGAAATGAAATTGAATCAACTTTTAGAATATGAAATTCTTAAATTGAATGGTTAGAAAAATACGTGTTCATCTGGATCTTAGAAATAGCTTGCAAAATTAAGGTTATTGAATAATCTTATATAATCTTTGACATTTGGTAATAAAGAGGTTGTGGAAATTCTTAATAATTTCAGGAATACATCTGAATTTGCATTTATTCTGAGTCTTTTCAGCTCATGACCCCTTTCTTTGGAGTCATCTCACCTTAAAAGACACCTTTTCAAGGTGACCAATGCAAACTTAGCAGCAGAGTATTTTGATCAGCTGATTTTTCTTGTTTCCGTCTATATTTTCCCCCCTCTCTTTTCTTCACACTATTTCTATTGCGTTTTTTTGTGGCCAGTACTTGTTATTTTCAGCATAACCACTTTTGCTTTTCTGGACATTTTTGTTTAACTTTATACTACTCTCCTGTGGCTGTAAATTGATACATCATAAATAAATCAGGCTGTGATGTGAGTAGGGATATGATTTAAGTTGAATAGAGAGTCAATGTCATTGCAAATGATAAAGAAAACAATTTGAAATCATATTCTGAGTATGGATTCATCAAGCATTGGTAAATGCTAATAAATAACCAAAGACAGTTTCTATTGTATACCTTTTTTATTGATATATACACCCGTATTACTAAAATATTTATAGAATGAAATGGGAAAATTTATTTGCTGCTCATCTTTCATCAAGAAGAAACTATCAATAAAAGAAAACACAAACAAATTAGGAAAGTGCATAAAAATAAAATGGCTTGGAGAAATTTTGTCCCTGATAATTCACCAGGCAGGCTGAGAATTTTCTCCCAAGTTTGAATCCTTCAGTTTAAAGGGCTGAGATGGATCAGAGCTCAGCCCCGGCTGCTCACCAAAGCTGCCTCACATCACTGCAAACCTCCTGTGATGGTAAAAGAATGAAATAGGCTGGAGGCAGGAAGGTGGCTTGGCATTGTGTATGGGCAGGTGGGCAAGGGAATTTTGCAGTGAGTGGATGGGAGAAGGATGATGTTTCTGTGTGAAATGCTGTGATTGCCCCATGGCTAATACTGGGAAACTGCTGCAGCAGTTTGAAGACCATATATTGTTTTTTAAGTCTTTGGAATTGGGTATGTGATGCAACCAACAGGCAGCTTGGTGTCTTTTCCATGGCAAGGCCCATGAGAAGGGAATTGGTGTCTTACCAAACCTAAATCAAAGTTGTAGAAAGAATTAGTGTGGAAGGTAACACACATAGAGTGGGACTTGGCTGTTTCTAATTGGCAGAAACAGATCTTTTATCATTCCATGATTCCTTCTGGAATCTGTTGATATAAAGCAAGTGCAAATATAAAAAGTCATTCTGGAATATGGGTACCTTGGGTTAAACGGAACAGTTTTCTCCTGAAACAATGGACAGCCAACTGACAAAACAAGTTGATGTCTAGAACAGAAATGTAATTTCCAAGTTTTCTTTGAGGCATTTCACTCACTGACTCTGTCAATTGAGGGTAAGATGAAGAAGGTGCACTCAGTGTGTGCTACATATCCATACCCTGGAATCCAGTGTGTCCCAGCCAAGGGGAGAAGGCAATGTGCTAAAAGCCACAGCCAAACTCTTTGGCCAGAAATTCAATGTTGAAATAAGGCATCTGTGAGTCTGGGGAGATAGAGCACCACCAGCTGAACCAAGTATGTATTATCTGAGCAGGTTGTTTGTGATAAGACACCACAGAGCTGACACAGCAATCTCTGCTTTTGTGTCCTTCACTGAGAGAAAGAGCTCAACTTTT
The DNA here is from genome assembly GCF_028018845.1 of Melospiza georgiana. Taxonomy (NCBI): domain Eukaryota; kingdom Metazoa; phylum Chordata; class Aves; order Passeriformes; family Passerellidae; genus Melospiza; species Melospiza georgiana. The sequence continues at coordinate 10,654,867 of NC_080445.1, forward strand.
TCTGCTGGTCCCTGTGAGTTACTGTTTCTCAATACACCATGGTGGAGCTATTTGATTTCTAGTAATTTGATCCTTCATGGGATGTAGATAGAAACTGAAAATCTAATAACATGGACCATGTTATCACCACAGTAATGAAATGTCTTGTCTCAACTTGTGAGGTTTTGTTTATCATTAAGAATTTCATTGCTTTACAGGGAACAGCAGGTGAATTTGCTTGTATAGCTAAAGAGAAAATGAGGGCTGCTTTTTACATAATCCACTACAGATGTTATCTGGAATTTGCTTCAGAATACATTAATATGGCTTTTGTAAGCAGTCTTATAATTGGCAATATGTTTCAAATGCCTTGGATATTTAACTTGGGCAGGAGAGGAAAAGTGATAGCACCATTTGCAGAAGTTGCTTTGTAAATTCAATCTGTGGTCAAACTTTCCATGCCCATAACTTTCAGGAAAAACAAATTAGAAAATGCAGTCCATCACTTTTCTGTGGAGGGTTATGTGAGGCAGTTCAGGAAAATCACTGCACTGAATGCAGCAAGGCAAGGATAGAGGGAGTAAGAGGTGGCTGCGGTGCTTCGGGGGAATCTTATTTTCTGCCCAGCCCTTTTGAAAAAAGGGGTTCATGCAGGAGCTGATGGGTGGCTTTGGGTGTGATGAGCCAAGCTGTTTTCAAGATGGACACAGCTGGTTATGAATGGGAGAGGGTGATAAAGTCCTGATGAGTCCTAGATGGATAAGGCACCCTTGTGGTTACCCCAGACACCCTGTACTGCCCACTGTGCAACCCCACCTGGTAACTCATGCTAAAATTCATGTCTCATCTAGAAAGATGCTCAGTATTGAGGGAAAAACTGCAATAATTGGGGAGGTACTTTAACAGCTAGGGTAAGGATAGCATAGCAGAAGTTAGAACTGACCTAAATTGAACTATTGAGTTTAGAAATCAAAACAATTCTAAACAGGAAAAATGTTCAGAAGGGAAAAAAAACCCCAAACAACAAAAGGAAAATCACATCATTTAGCCATGAATATTATTTTTAAAACCCTGATTTTTTTAAAACTCCTGTGTTTACTATCAGTATCCTGTGTGTCTGAATTTGATGTATTCAGTCTTCCTGTTTGCAGTGGGGTATGGGGTATTAAGCTCTGCTCCTGGCAGAATCTGCATTTTAAAGAAGGAACTAAGATAAATGGTGTTAGAAGGAAATAGTGATGATCATCTTTGTGAGGGGTAATCTTTCAAAAAATATCCATGAAATTATAAAATTAATCATTAACTCTCCAATGACAGTTGATAACAGCATTCATTTCTTTATTGGACAGATTATGAAGATCTGCAAAAAGGAGATTTAATAGATATTATACAATTTCTAGCAGGTTAAAGGCTGCGTGAAAACCTTTTAATTATTAGAAATAATCTAGGCAAGCAACACCTCCTCCTCCCCATTTGTAGCACTGCTCAAGTGCCTACACAGTCCTATTCTTTTCTAGCCATTATGGACGTATTAGGTAAAGGTACACTTCAGAAATAGGAGGCTATATTTAAGGAATCGTGTCTCATTTCCCAGCTCTCTGTAGGTTTTCAAAGACAGCGTTGCTTATATTTAGTAGCAGTTTTACTGAGAGAAAAGGAATACTTCTTTCAAGAGAGGTTGCCTTTTTAAAATGTTTTTCAAAATAATTTTCAGTCTTCAAGAAGATATGCTAAGAATCCATAGCAGTACCTTTGCAAAGGAGTAAATGATGGCTGGAAAGGGCCAAAGGCTAAGGCAGGTCAGGGAGTGAATTTGTTATGAAGCTTGCTTCTGTATTTAAAGGGGAGATGACCTGATTGAAGTGATCGCACCAATTCCTTTGCTGGTAGGAATTTGTACTCTTGTACTGAGCACTAAGAGGCTGCTGGTGTCTGTGTACAGGCTGCAGGTTGTCCCTAGGGACACCCTCTAGGGAGACAGCCCAAATATTATATAAGCTGCCTGTGTCTCTCCCACAGCAAGAACTGCAGGCAGGAAGCAGAAGGTGGTGGTCTAATTATTTGGCTGTGAGTTGAATCATGTGTGACACCAGCATGAGCTAACAGGAGGGTCCATCTGGTTCCTGTCGCTGGGGCCCTGGCTGATGGCAGCACAGACCTTTGAGTGCTGCCCCAAGAATGGGGGAGAAGGGTGGTGGAGATGCTCAGGGACTGGAGGATTGGATTTGCAATGAGCTGAGGGCCCAAACATGAAGTGGAAAGAAAATCAAGTAAAAATGCTCAGGGCTCTGTGCAGCTGGTGGAGACACAGGCACAAGCTCATTGCTGTTTGCTTTTGGTTGGATACAAGCAGCACAGTGATTTGGAACTGTGGCCGATCTGCTCTTAAGGAAAACATAGAAATCCATTTTCTGGTTGTTATTTGGGGTTTTATTTAGTGCTGCTGAATTTATTTATTTCCTAACTTGGAGCAATCCACCAAGGGCCATATTACTAATACTATTTTAAGACGTTCTCTCTGAGAATTGCCTATGACAACGTTTTGCCTTTCACTTTAAAAAATGAGGAAGGAAAGGACTTGGACCACTTAGAATTCCTTAAATAATCAATAGTGAGCCTTTGGATATACAGTAAATATATTTCTATAGTGAGCCTGCAATGGATACACACATAGGACCACGGACAAAATATTCTATCTGTGAAACACTCATATTTGAAGTCTACATGTAAGCTGAACTTGGGATTTCATTAACACAAGGCAAGCAGTATTAATATAAAATAATATTGTATTCCAGGGCTGAAAGTAATAAAATTAACTCACAACATTATAACTTGGGATTGTAGTTCCTTCCTGAGGCTGCCAAGGAGGCAATCCATCTTTTTATTATTGCTGCAAGATAGAAACATTATCAGCTTTACATAGGATAGTTAACACCTGGTGTGGAGGAATGCACAAGTTCTGAATTCTGATCATGTGTAAAAGTGATGATGTTGGTATTCAGGAATATTCTCTGGAGTGGGTTTTTGTTACAGGATGAATTTCATGTTGCAGTATTTAATCATTTATAGTATATGATTTCTTACACCATTGTTCCTTTCTTTTTAAGCTATGAAAGATAATTGTATCTCAAAGAAGGGACTTATCTCTCTTTATCTAGTCCTCTTTACTCTTCAAGCAAAATTATAATGTGGATTTCTGATGGCTGGTTTCAGGCAACAGATTATTTTAAATCCTAAATAGAGAAGAGATTTTAATTTCATTGCAAGAGCAGTCAGGATAAATTAGTTGGGAGGGGAAAACCTCGATAAATCACATTTTTTTTCCAAGGGTAATTATTTTGAGAATATCCAGGATAAGCAAAGACTTATTGACTGAGCAGAATGCTATTGCTCTGGGGTTTGGTGTTTTTTTGTATAAAAATATTTCTAAATTGGATATCTGTGAACATATCTAAGAAAGACATCTATTCCTGTTAACAGAGTAATAATTTAAACTGTCTTTCACTCTGCCCTGAAATTGCCCCTGGAGCAGCTCCATCTTTCACAGGATAGAATCCCAAGCAGCCCCCTCCCTGCTGCCTGGCTGGGGGAAGCTGTGCAAGCTGACAGCAAGCACCCACCCTGCACCCTGCAACTCCTCAGCACTCCACAAACCCCCACGGAACAGCCGAGGCACAGAATCCTAAAATGACAGCATGGGCACTTGTCTGGGTGCCATAGAAACTGCCACTGCAAGGGAGAGCTTTCCCTTCCTTGGCTTTGCTATTCAAACCCTGAGAATGCAGAGACTTTATAGACAAAAATAAAAGTGCCTGTGTGTTGTTTCCATGTCAGGTGATTGTCCACTTGCTGCAGTTTTCATTTGCTTCTTGTGCAGGACCAGCTTCGTGCAATTGACTGTAATATCCAAAACTTGTGTGTCTGTTCTTTTGTGTGATGAAATTTCCTCTCAGAACCTCTCACAGTGTGTTCCTTCCCAGTGCTGGCCTGCAGGCAGTGGGTGCCTTGACCTTCATGGCTTTTCTCATCCCTGCTGCAACCTGCAGTGCCCCTGGGCTCTGTGCCCTCCTCTGTGCTGGCCCCAGGGGGTTTGGGCATTATCAGGGCTGGGGAGGTCTCAGTGACACCAACCCCTGGCCCTGAGTGCCTTCAGCAGTGGGACAGCGAGCAGAGCCCCTCAACACCCTGGGAGCTGCATCCCTTAGAGAAGCCTCTCAGCTGGCTGCAGGGAAGGCTCCAGAATGGAGGCAGGAATGGCTCCAGGCTGCTCCAACAGTGTGCAGTGAGTGTGTTTATTATGGGAAGGGATCCCAGGCCAGCCAGCTGTCCACAGAGTGCTCCCACACCTACACTGAGAAGGACATGGCAGAATCCAGGACACGCTTCAACATGACAAATAGCTGCCCGAAAAGAAACCACAGGGGTTTGCTTCAGGTCAGCAAGCTCGTGCTCGGGTGGGGAAATCTTTAATTTGCTCTAGAGCTGCCATACAGATGACAGCCTTGTTGGACTTTGCCTTGCCTTTGCCTGATTTCCCTGGGCTGTTTGAATTAACCTCCTCAGTGTTGGATGAGGGCTCTCCAAGGCATGATTTGTGCTGCAGATGGTGGCTTTCCAGCTAAAAGCCTCCAGCAGTGCAGTTAATATGCAGTTGCTATATCAGGATGGTGGGGGGAGATGGACTGATCGACTCATGAAACATCTCAGATCTTGTTCTTTCAATGACTTGTTGTAATTTCCACAATGCAGATTTTTTAAACTGAATATCCTAAGCTAATTTTGAAAGGAAAGTTCTACCTATCTAGATTTCCTCCCACATTTCATTTAAATAAGTTATTCTTCACCTTTTGTTCCAGGCTGCTGTGCTCTGTTAAATGCTACTTCAGAAATGACTGCCTTTTACTGATGGGTGAAATAATCTCTGTGCAAAGTCTGGAAATTATTTTCAGTCAGGGAGGTATTTTAAGCTGCTTTGAAATGAGAAGTGCAGGATAAGGGGGATAGGCAGTGTGTGGGACTATGAAGTAAGTATTATGAGTTTATTGGCTTCTGATATTTTGTGCTTCATGGGGTATTGAGAATGTCACTTACTTTCTTATTATTGCCTGTTTTTTTCCAAAAAGATGTCACATTATTTTGCCGCAAAACCTGAGAGAGGTTGAATGGAACAAATATGGTCATGGAATCAGAAAGCTATTTTTCATCAGCTCAGTGGGACAGGCATGGGCTGCTCCCTGTGTGATTTCCCTTGAACACTCATCTCCTCAGATAAATCTAACAGGTTAAATTGCAGCAATGAGCAGACTGTACTAACATCCCTCTCAAACACCAGGATGTTCATGGAGGTCAGACAGTGCCATGTCTTTAAACATGACTGGTGCAAAACATCTGATTCTCCAAATTCTAAGTGTTTGTGCTTCCTTTCCCATATTGATCACACTCTGGGCCTTGCTCTGGTGTGGGATTGATTTTGGTCAGTCCCGTGTGTGCCACTCCTGTGGCTGTGGGGGGATGTGTGTGCCTCTGCCCAGGGTAATGTTGGCTGCCCTGCAGGTCAGAGCTGCTCTGACACCTGCCCTGCTGCCAGCCCTTCTCCTCTGCTGCTTACAGACCATGGGGCTTCAGGACTTGCATTGGGAGTGACAGAAACAGGGATTGCCTAGCACTGCTGGCTCTGCTCGGTGACAGTCCTGCCCTGAGGGCTGCTCCTGGGGGATGGGGACAGGGGGAGCCACAGTCTGTGCAGTCACCAGGGTCCCAGCAGGTGTCACAGTGATGGCACAGACACAGGTCTGTGTCCTGGGAGCTGCTCACTCAGCTCCAGTGCTGCTCAGGCTGCCCCTGGTTTTCAGAGATTCAATCTCCACCCAGGGATTTGTACTTCTGTGCTTGTGGAAAGTGATTTTGCAGCTCTTGTGTTATTGACTCTAATGCTGAGTGAAACACAGTGCAATTCCCATGTTCCTGTGAAATCTACACTGTGCTTGCTCTGATCATGGTGTTTGTTTCCTTATCTGGTCCAGACACGTGCTGAAAGAAACACAGAAAATTGGTCCTCTTGATAAAGCTGGTGTTCACAAAATGTTAATAAAATTAAAATGTAATCTCAGTATCTCCTTAATGCTCCTGTACCCTGTATGCCTTTAATCATCTGTACTGTTTACTGCCAGTTCAATTATCAGGTGTAATAAGTGAGCCTAATGCTTTAATGTTTGTTACTGGCCTACTTTCAAAATCCCTTACACATGCAAGTTGTATACAATTTAAATAAGAAATGCTGCTTGGAGTCATCACCACTCTTATCTAGAGGAAAGGAATATCATTCCCTTTATTTAACCCACCAGCCTGTAACCCCTGGGTACAATTCCTGGAGTTAAAACCAATAGTGATCCAGTTTGTAGATTGGTGTTGTTTAAGAGCTTTGCAAGCATTTCATAATGCTGGGTCTTCAGTCTTGCTCTAAGTAGTCTTACTGCTAGTGTTAATTTTAGCCAGAATGCATTAAAAAAAAAAATAAAAATTGGAGATTTAAATGGTGTGTCAGTGCCATTTTTACAGTACAGTGGACCAGAAAAATGACAGCCAGGCTTTTATATTTTTTTTTATTTTTCTTCTATTTTTTTTTTTTGGCTTTAAATATTGCTAGATATTTGTGCTGAAACAGAGGCAATTTCTGTTTGATTCTGCTGCAAACATGTTGCATCTTTTCTTACTCTCCTATCATTTCTGTGTCTGTTTTGTTTTGGGGCCTTGAATTCTGTGTTTTAAGGTTTGACAACTTCTAACCACACAGCATGTTGTAATAGCCTGTAGAAAGAGCCTTTTTGATTCATGTGTATCAAAGTGCATGACTAAACCCTCACTGTATATTTTGCTGGTGTCTGGTATTAAACTTCTTTATGCTTTAGTCACACATTAAGAAGTGATGCATTTATTTTCATAACTGAATTCAGCATTCTGGCTCTGCACTTTGTAGAAGGGAAGATAAGGGAGGAAAGCAAACATTTCTATTGACTGCCTGTAATGTGTGATCTCCCAGACAGAAGAATTTAGGGTTTTTTGTTTAGAAGGGAAATGTTCAGAGGGAGGGAAAGAGAACTGCTGAAAGCAAAAATTGCAGCTATTTGCTTCTCATTTCAAAGCTTTGTCCTGGCTTGTATGAAGCTTAGAGAGATCTTTTGCTCTGCAGGCATTAAATTGATTTAATGTGTAGATACATTATATTCTTGTCCTAGTTGTAAGCATCTTAATGTAATTTTAGGGGTTTTATTGAGGTAGAACTCTTGGATGGGTGTCTATTTTCCTGGGTTGTTTTATTTATGCCTTTTATATTTTTCATTTGCTACTGTATCACCAGACTTTCAGTTCTGTTTTGGGCAGTGAAATACAGTAATAATGAAAATTATTCCCTTCATCCAGGGCTCTTGGAAATATCCTTCAGAAGTGCAGATAGTGTTTTTTTTCTCTTTTGAAGCCAGTGAATCAGCATTAGTAGCTGACATGTTGATTAATATCTACTTGTAAATCTTCTAAACACAGTTTTTCTATCAGAGTGTAATTTGCTTGATTGGAGTTCCAGGAGGTTCTGAACCAACATGCAAAGCTGAAGGGATGGGACAATGCCCTTACTCAATTTGCCACATTTTCTGGACATTCTCTAGAAATGTCTCCTTACATTTGAAAGCTTTTAAGCTAAACCTCCTCAATTGGTAGGTCAGGAGCATCCCAGCTTTGGGGTCAGATGGAATAGTTTCTGTAGCCATGGGTTCTACTGTTGGATACACAAAAAAGTGCCAGCAGGGAAACCAGAAATGTGAATTACCATGGAGATGAACACAAACTGGGTAGAGGAGCTTTCAGCAGAGCTGTCTCCTTGGCAAATTCATCAAAATTAAAACTTTTTGTGGAAACATATCAGTTGACAGGAGGAAGATCTTGGAACAGATGCTAGCTTAGAGCCCAGGATATTCAAACTGAGCCATGAGGGAACCAGATTCATGTCTTTACCCTGAATAACATCTCCAATTCCTGCTCTTTTTGTCTTTGGCTTCCTTCTCCTCTAAGTAAAAAAAAAATGTTGAAAGCTTTTGAAATCTTTACATTTTAGCTGGAATTCATTTTTCCTGATTCAGGTCATCACCTTGAATAGTGACAGAAAAATCTCATTTTGTCATTCTTTGGTTAAAGGAACTAAGCCATATTTGCCATGTAACAGCAGGTAAATAATTTAATGCAGTTTCTTTGATTTGCATTATTGCTACAATTAATACTTTTGGTCAGGCTTTTGTGGGGGTGGCTGAAAAATCAAATTCTGTCTGCTTTGAGGTTTTACCAATATTGCTTCCCTCTGAGGCAGAGCACAGGAAATTGTATTCAACACTGAGCAGAGGACCAAGGCTCATTCTGGAAGTGAATGTGAAACTTGGGACTGGAGGAAGCTGTGAATTTGTCTTTGTTGCATAGCTCAGATGAAAGAAGACAGATGAGGGGGAAAGGGAATTCTTTCGGAGAAAAAAGTCCTGAAGGCTGGGAAGGAATGCTAAACCCCATGGTTTGGGATAATCCTCAAAAAGTTCCCAGTCTTTTGGGTGAGTGGTTGAAATGAGCTGATATTTCAGAGGCTTTTCAGATTCCACTCAAGCTATTGAAATGTCAGAGGAAGAGAAGAAAATTTGCCTTCACCCAGGAGATAACTTTGAAAAGTAGTAGAAAGCTCTTGCATTCATCCATCCTCAGAGAGCAATGGGCTGAGCAGTCCTGGCAGGAGTGAACGTGGTGAGGAGCTGCTGTAGAAATCCAAGGGCAAAAATATTTAGAGTTTTGTGGAGCTTAGAGAGCTCTGAGTGTCCCATCATCAAGACATTTTACAGCTCTTAGGAGTGCAGGGCTGCAGGAGTTCTGTCTTTTTGCCATGCTCCAGGAAGGCACAGGCTGGAAAAAAAACAAAAAAAAAAATCTGTGATACCTTGCATTTAATCTGGGATATAGCAGTGAAACAGCAGTGCTGGGTACCAGATACAGACCCCTTTGGGATGGCAAATGGCTTTTCTCTGTCCTTCCTGAGAGATGTCTTCATGGAGGAACTGAGCAGATGTCCTGCAAGGGAGCCAGGGAAGTGCAGCTCAGGGCAAAGGCAGAAGGAGCTAAACCCCACCATTGTATTCTTTGGCCTTGACTGCTTCTTGAGTATAGTCAGAGAGGAGATATTAACTGAAAATCGAATCTCCTAAGAAAATTTCTTCAATTTGTTCAGCTACATTACTGCACTGTTGGCTTGTTCTATAGAATGCTAAAGAGGAGATGGTTTTGTTCCAAATCTTTATTTTTTTAGGAAGAGAAAATGTAGCAATCTGCAGGGCTCTGGGCTGAGTGCTAGCCAGGGTGAGGTGAATGAAAGTGAGCCTCTCCTTATCTCAACACATGTCAATTAAATATTTCATTTCAAGAAAGCTGAAATTTTCCCTAGGAAGGAAATCTTTATTTTCATACATTTTCAATCTGAGTTTTGACTGTTACTTTGGAAATTGCATTTTTCAGTTAAATATGAATGAATAATGAAAAATAATTGGAAGCTTTTTGTCGCATCCATCTTCACAACACAAAGGCACAACCAGAAATTCTTCAGTTTGAGGCCAAACAAACATTTTTAGTTTAGAGCCGAATAATTATTTTCTTTTTTTTTCCCCAAATGAATATTATGGAAAATATTACTGTATTTTCAATATTTCCTCTTTCTTCCTTTTTTTTTTTTTTAAGATGAACTGCCATATAAAATAAATCACAGCTCAATCAACTCTCAATCCAAGTTTTAAGGTTAGCTAAGAGACATTTTATTGTCAAGTAAGTCTATGTTCACTAAGTTCTTTGGAAATAGGCATTGACATTGTCATTGGGTTCTGTTACCTCAGACGTGCAGCACCATTTGAAATAAATAATCCCAGATAAGTGAAAGGCAGAATTCATTATATACAAGGAAATGAAAAAGAAGCTGTGAGAAAAAGCATCCAGATTTGATGTGGTGTTCATTTCTTATTGTGGAAGAAGATTTGAGCTCTGTTGGTTGCAGTGGATTTTGTTGCCAAAACCAGCCCCTGGCATCTTGTGAGTTTGCTTTGGAGCTGGAGTGTGTGTGTGGCTCCCTCAGGTCCTGCAAAGGCTGCTGCTCATGGGGACTCTCTCCTCCAGCCAGCCTTGTGCTTGGGCAATATTTGTAGAAATTCAGTGCCTTGGCACTTCTGCTGGATTTAATGACATGAACAACTGGTTTCATATCAAGGGAAGCACAGGACTTGTTTAAGAAAACAGGCAGCTACCTCCAAATGGAGGAATATTGATTTTGGAAAGTGGTAAACATAAGTGCACGCTGAATAACGTGAGAGGTGGAAACTGTGCAGTTAAAAGGAAAAAAGCTCTGGGGCTGACCACCTCCTGGTAGGAATATAAGTCACTGTATTACTTTTAATCATTTTTTCAACAACCCTCTTTCTTCCTCTCTGCAAGATTCCCAGGAAGACTAGTTTCCAGCTTTGACAGTTATTGTTAGATGCATTAAATTAAGCAGTGTAAATCCACCCCTGAGAATTTACCATTTGTCTAGCTTTGTGCAGCAGGTGGAATCTCACTGGGCAGAATTGATGGCAGTTTTCCTTGCAGGACCATTCTGAAATGTGTGCCTTTTCAGTCAGCAGTGCTCCTATTTTCCCCTTGGCGAGGCATATGTCTCACTAAAGAGCCTGTTTGGAACTTGTTGGTTTAGGCAGCCCTCTGCTTTTAGGTTTGATTTTTATACATGCTTATCTGTCCTTTTTCAAAAATTCATTGAAATTCTGGGCTAAACTCAAGGTTTTTTTCCCTGGCATCCCCACCTGGGAGGAGATGAGCCTTTCAGGGAGGTGGGCATTGCAGATGTGATCTAAGCACTGTCAGCACTGCAGCGTTTCCCTGGCTGCTCTTGGCCTAGAGAAGCCTACAGCAGTAGCTCTATATTTATCTTCATGTGTGCATAGGTTTGAGTGAGTGGTAGGAGGAAAAAAAATCCCCAAGAGTGCTCACATCCCTTCCCCTGGAGAGGGGTGGTGGCAGATGTTCCTTATTTGTCCTGCTGGAAGGGCTGAGCTGACTGTGGGCACAGAAACTTCTCATTGCCATGGTAATGAATGTCTTCTAGAAAATGTGATTTCTATCACAGAGTTGGAGAGTGCCTTTTATTTAGATTTCCTGGAAAGGTTTTACTAAGCAGATTATTTTGACACTTGCTTTTGCAGCTGTCTGTGTTGCCGTGTCAGAGATCCCCTCACCACTGTCCCCAAGGAAACTGCAGCACCTTTCATGGCAAGGCAGAGTTTGTATTAATTGTTTGCAATGGCTGGTGTTCTCACTTAATTTCAGGGCCACTTTCTTCAGGATAACATATTACTGAAGAAGTGTTGAATAATTTACAAGATTCACATCTAATTAATGCAAGGAAACACCAGGAATGTAAACCCATGGTACTTGCTATTCTTTTGTGTTTCATATTAGTCTGACAAGCACTTGCAGAGCTTCCTCTGCAAGCCTCTCTGCTCTTCAAAATTGAAAACATAATCTAAACAATATTCCTCAACTTCATGTAGATTTTTCCATGAAAAAAACCACTTCAGTTTACATGATGAAATTTGTAAGCTATCATTAAGTGAAGATGGTTTAGGGTTTTTTAAAATTATCTTTTGCATTTATGGTGTTTCTCACAGCTCAGATTATAAATGATATTACATTTTGCATTACTATCAGTTGGAAATATCTCCAGCTATTCATTTAATGATCACTTAATACAGAGCAATGCCAGGGCTAATGTTACCTCTTACAGCATATGAAATAAAGTAATTCCCTTTTTATCCCATTCTAAATCCTGCCTGTTTTGGTAAATCTTTCTGGATCCAAGGTGTAAAAATGACCTTTTGGCATGAGGTTAAGATCTAAAGCCACATCTTACTTTTGCTACAGTTTCCTTTATGTGACTTGAATGAATAATTTAATCTTGGTGGGTTAACTCTCAGTTCACAGATAACATTGTATAATTTATCTTTTGTGATTTTTTAGCCAAAAATATTGTAAACTGTGAATGTCTCATAAATATTTTTAAAAAGCTGAACCCTATGGAAATGCAATATTTTGTGTCTTTTTGCAATGCAATGCAAAATGTCTCTTTTTGTCTTTAGCATCAACTTCAAAGCTCCTCTTCTTTCCTCTGTGTATACACACACCTCGCTGTGCTGTAAAATGTCCATGAAATATGGGTGCATTGGGTGCACTGGGTCAGGTTTGATGAGAGGTGTCAGTAAATTGGAAGTGCTCTTCCCCTGCTCACTTCTCATGGCACAGCCAGAGATGATGGGGTTTTGTTCTGATTGCTGTCTTGTAGTTTAATAATGGAGGAAGATAACAAAGGAGTGAAAAATTGTAAAAAACCCACATGGCAACTGTTATTGCAGTCGTTCACAGAGTACTAGAGGGAATTCAAAAACTATTGGTGCTATATAAATAATTGATGTTGCAATCTTCAGGCCAGCAATCCTTCCATGAAATAGCAGTTCAGGGAGCACTGTCACTTTGTGTCTTTGGGACACAGGTTTGTACAAGAGGTGTCAAGAGACTCAGAATCACTTTGAGTTTGGATGTGCAGTTGTGAAATACCTCAGGAGTCACTGCTGACACAAAGGGGATTCATAGCAGGTGACAAAGAAATGCTCTAGTATTATTCAGTTTACAGAGGTTGTAGATAATGACTCTGAGGTGTTGCCTAAGAGGAATAAGAGCCAAAGTCTCTGGAACATTGCTGTGATCTTCATGCACATCACCTGTGTGAAATTCCACTGAAGATCACAGTGATCAATGGGACAGTACAAGATGTATTGCCTTTCCAGAGCTGCACTCCCAAGGGGCCTTTGCCAAGTTTTAAATTCTGCCTTTAAAGGGCTGGAAACACATTCTGCTTTAATGATGCATCATTGAGAGCAGAAAAAAATGTAGTAGTGGTAGTAGTTATGGCTCTAACTGTGCCCTGCTAAATTTGAGAATGATCCATTATCTTTGACTACAGACCGCTCTTGAAATTCTCAGTTTTAAACTGTGCTGCATCCATGACACAAAGCAATCAAAACCAAAAAATGCAAATGAAATACTCAGGGAAAAAGTGAGTGCTGGATTTTCTGATAAACAAGTAACAGAAAACCGAGTCGTAGGAATACAAACAAATAGCAGCTTTAGTATTGAAATTACCCAGATTTTGCCAATTTCAAGTGCAGCTGTGCTATTTAGGTTTGGTGAGTTGAAAAGAAAAGAATTTCCTTGAGCACAGAGTTCTGCAGACATTGGAGTGGTGTAATAAATAAATAAATAAACAAGCCCAGCCAGGAGCACAGATGCCACTTAATGTGGCAGTGTATTAAAGTTTACAGCTACTTCTTTTAGACTCTTCCCTGGGGTGCCATGTGTCAGCCTCCCAGAGAAGGCACTGCAAAGTCTGATTCACTGACGTATGAGATGACATCTGTGCTTGCTGGCTTGGATTAGGGATCCTGAATCAAAAGGAGCTTGATCTGCCTCAGCAGCACTAAGCTGACACGGGGTTATACAGCTTTAGCTTGTTGTTTTTTTATCTGCTCGTGTTGGATGCCATGAGTCAGCACAGGGTGGCTTTTCCTGCTTTGCCAGGCTGGGTGAGAGGTGTGAAATGGGCTTGGCTGTGTCTGTGCCCTGCAGAGGAACAGCTCTGCATCTGCATCTCACCTGGTCAGCTGAAGGAGAAATGCAGGGGAGCTCACAGGTGGGAAAAGGTGGCAGCCTGTCAGGGTACCAGCTGCTTCATGTGAGGTTAGCTCGGGTTTAGAGGTAGGAAAGTTCCCTCTGAAGAGATCCTGCTGCCCTAAGTCCCTCTGGGTCGTTTTGTTTTCAGCAGAGTCTTGTGTTGATCAGCAGCCACTGTGCCCAGCCCTGCTGCCAGTCTGTCATCACGGGGGGCAGCCCTGGCACAGGAGCTGCTGCTGGAACCAGCAGTCCAAAGGCTGCTGTCCTCTGCTGCAGGAAAAGGCATTTTCGTAATAATTAATGTGTAATGTATACATTTTTCATGTAAATAATGTGCATTAAATGTGTAATTTTTCAGTAATTAATGTGCAAAAATACTGGGGACACAGGCTTGCTTTGGGTTGGTACCACACTATTGCTTCATGTCCCACTCTCCTTTGTAACTAAAGCCCACTTTATCTGTATGTTTATTTCAATAATTCTGTGAAACATTCACTGAGCTTCCGAAATATGTGGCTGCATATTCCTGGGTTCCTGATGGCTTTGACTTCTTGAAATTTCAGACAGGAGTAGGAGTACTGAGTACTGGCTCTCTCTGTGCAAGCTGCTCATGTGCAACTTCAATCATTGCAAAAACCTGGTATTTCTGCTTGTGAAATACATTACTAAAGTTTGAGATTTGGGGCTAAATAAAAACTGATGTTTTTGTCAACCGGACACAGGAGAAGCAAGCTGCCAGACATTCATATTTTTGGCTGAGAGTATTCCACTGACGTGGTAGCTATCAAAATACAATCTGGTGCCCATCCTGACAGATACAGAGCATTTGTGTGACATAGGGAAATGTCAGCTTGGGGTTCACAGCCAAAACACATTTAGCTCACAGGAGCAGAAAGCTTAGTACTCCAACGCTTTGTTCTTCTGCTAGAAATGCACTGGGCTGAGGGGAGAGGGAATTACAGGGAAAGGCAAATGCACACAGATATTGCTGTCACTGAAATTAGAGTGGCAATGTGTGCACCCTGCTCTGTAGGACCCCTCAGCTCTAGGAAGCAGAGACCCTGGTGCTGGTGATGCTGAAGACAGGACACAACATCATGGGCTTAATGTTCAGCTGTGATGGAAATGGATCATGGAAATGGGAGTTTTGCTGTAGCCAATATACTGGTGGGCTGACAGAATACAAGCCAGCAAAAGCCTTACATTTATTTACATAAGAAAATAAATAAGAAAATAAACCAAGGGACTTTCAGGTCATTTGTGTGACTCCTCGCTATTGCCTTCTTCCAGCCTTGTGGGTTTTGCTTCCTCTTTTAGAAGATAGGAATCATAAGGAAAAGCAGAAACCTCCAAACTAGAAATTTTGGGTTACTACCATATGTCCTTGGAACACAGAACTGCCCTTGAGGACTTCAGTGGATGCTGAGTGTATGAAAAAAGGATTTGAATCATTGAAATTCTGTGTGAGTAAATGCAGGCATAGCTATTGCTTTTTTTTTTTTTTTGAAGAAAGAGAAAAAGTCTAATTACACCACTGTGTCCTATTAAATTGACTATTATTTTAGAAGAACGATAGCTCTTCATTTTTTTGACAAACAAATCAGATGAAAACAACAGCAAATGGGTATTTAACTCCATGACAGCATCAACAAATCAAGTGTGATACATCTCAGTGCAGTTTCCTCCTGCACAAAACCTTGTCTGGGTTTCTGCCTGCAAAAGATGAGAAGCAGAAAAGTGAAAATTGCTTGAGCCTTCCCTGAAAGAAGTGTTCCAGAGGAGAAAGGGAAATGTAGTAATGCACCAGTCCCCAATTTTTGTGTGGTTCTCATCTTCATAATTACCTGTGTGGAGGAATCTGGCATGTCTTGGCTGATTTCAGAGCTCTAGACTCACCTGACAGTGCAAATCCTAACAAACAGCAGGAGCAGCAGCTCCCCTGGCCAGCAGCCATCAGTCAGGTGCATTAGCCAGGTATCAGGTACTTCCTGACACATTTTTAAAGCTCCTAAATTCAAAACAATTGAAAATTTGAAGGGCAAATCTAGGACTAATACAAATATTCATTTAAACTGCTTAAATAGGAAATTCTAGGGCTTTGTATTTTTTCAAACTTTTTTTATACTTGGCATCATGGACAGAAACATTTGTTCCTCTTAGCAACAGAGCCTGAGACTAAAAGCTCTGCATTTCCCCTCACAGGCAGGGCCTGTCTCATTTCCTCTGCTTCTCAGGAAGCTCTTGTTCAAAACATCTAGAGCAGCTGGCATCTCTTAGCACAGAGGACTGGCTTCTTGACTGTGGATGACAGAGGCATAATCAGATTTTTGTTTTCCTATTTTTTTTTCTGCAGAATACAAAAGCATGATTTAAAGAACTTTCCATTTCACTGGGAAATGGAAAGTCTGTCATTTGTCTTAAAATCAACACCAATGCAGCTTTTTTTTTTATTGTTTTGTTTTTCTCTACAATCCCTTGTGGTGTCAGGGGCTAAGAGGTCTGTTTGATACTTCTGTTCCTGCATTTGATTCAGTCCTATAACTAACAATGCCAGCGTTTGAGGGAGGTCTCAAACTGACCTGGAAATGTGGAAATTCTTTATCATAGCCCACAGTGACTTTTACAAGCCCTGCATGACCAAGGAAGACAGGAGAGCATTTTGAATAGCTGTGTGTTGGTCCCTCAGATGTAATTTACATCTACACAAAATAACCTGTGTATAAGTATAAGTAATATATCTTGCATCTGTTAAAGCATATCTGTCCTAGCATTCAGTTGCTGGTTTTGAATTTGAAGAGTTTTTGGTTAGAGCCTGAATTTTAAGGTTGAAATATGAGTCCATCATATTGAAGTAATCGAGGTTACTAATGGAGGGTACTCAGAGTGAACAATAACTGCAGAGTGCCACCCAGGCAGGGGATTTGCCTTGGAAGAGTAATGGACCCAAATTCTCACTCACATCACTCTAAATCAGGAGTGAATTCAGTTAAGTAATGAGAATGATATCTGTGAAAATTACCATGAGAAGAGAATGAGATCTGCTTTATTTACTTCTGGAACTACTCAATGTTTGAAATGGGCATTTATGGCTATATGTGCTCAAGTAGGATTTTGAATTGTCAGAATTAGTTAAAATCACTGCTTTTTCTATACATAGGATGTTTTTAATGGTGCACTTATTTTCTTAGTGCCGTATGTTCCTCCTTATAGAAAAACAAACAAAAAAAATTGACATCATCCAACAAGTTACTACAAAATGTGGCAGCTCCTTATATCTGTTTGTATATAAACATACATTGTGCAAGCCACAGAATAATAACAAGCCTTGGTAATCAGCCCAATCTGAAAGTGGTTGTTAATATACCATGAAAATTAGTGTCTCTGTCTCTCTTTCAGAATGGAAAGACAGATATTGCAAAATTTCTGGGGAGCAAAGGCATATCACTAAAAGTATCAAACTGAACTTTACCAGATCCTCTGCTCTTGTTGATAAAGTGTTTTTTTTCTTGCCCACCCTGTCATCTTCTGCTTCATCTCCATAAGATGTCCTGCAGGAGGTGAAGAAAAATAATTTTGTCAGAACCAACTTATCCTTTCTCTAAAGACGTCACTGACACAAGGATGCATTTTGGGCACCTGGTGGAATGATGCAGTGCCCAGAGGATTCCAGTCAGTATTCCTGTGTTTTCCCAGGTGGAGAAATTGAATTATTCAGATCAAAGAGCAACAGGTGTTTGTGGTGAAGGTGTCAGAATTGGGCTGAATTGTACCACAGTTCTACCATAAACATGAACCTACCAGTGTGAATGAATTGCTGCTCAGTCTGGGGCCAAGATGTTCCTGTGAATTCTTCCTATACTTGTTTTAAATTTTCTGTGTCTTGTACCTGCAAGGGGCTGGGAGGTGTCAGCAGTGGCTTTTTGAGATGCCGAGGGATCCCTTGGCCCCCAGGGGGTGTTGGCACTGCCATGGCCCCACTGCCCCTCCATGGGGCACACACACTGGTATCTGCTCTCCATGGGAGAGTTCATGGAGGCAGGAAGGGAAAAGTCGGGCTGTATTCACAGAGAGTCTCTACTCTGTCAGGCAAATCCCAGGAAAGTCAGAAAAAGTTCTAAGGTGCCCTTTGAGGGTGTTATTTTATCTTTTTGCATTCCACAGCAATGGAGCAGATTTTACTTTGATCCAGTCAGCTTTTCTATGGAGGTGTGCTCAGATAAAAGCTGGGTGTTAACTCTGGCTGCTCTAGAGCAAGTGGTGCTTTGGATACTGGGACTGTAAGAAATACAAATCCCCCTGGGAATGAGGAATATATTTCCAACCTGTGAGGAATTTTTTACAGCATTCTTAGAAGGTCTGTTGCTCAACTCTGCCCATGTTTTTACTGGGCAGAACTCAGAAACAGGCCCTGCTCTGTTGTTATCTGTCATGTTTCCAGAGGTGGATGTGCTGTCACAGGCTTGAGGAACTGAGGAAGTTGCTGTGGATACACTCATTTTTGTCCCATTTTTCTGAACAATATGCCTCTCAGTCTCCCTGTGTCACGTCCTAAATCTTTAAGGCCTGTGTTAGATGCCTAATAGAGATCTAGTCTGGGTTGATATAGGATGTACTCTTTTCCTCTATTCTTCCATTAATAATGATAATAACCTGTCAGCACAAGGCATTTCAAAGGTTTTTATCTTACTTCCTTTAGATTTTCCAAGTCTGTGGTTTCTTCTTTGAAGCCACTTTTTTAAACTATGAGCTACCCAAATTGACATGATTAGCAACACCTGTGCTAGAAAGTAAAAAGAAATTCTGAATCTCTAGGGGTGAATGTCCATTTGATCAGTGTTTCTAGCTCTGATCCTTTACATTTATGGTGTGATACCTGGATGAGACTATAATGCATCTGGGATACTAATTGATAATTACATGTAAAAAGCTTTCTGGCCAGATGGTGTTCACTGCAAATCCATGAGCAAAGATGGTTTTCACTCATCTGTAGTGTGAAAACCCCAAAGAACAAAACAAAGAATGCAGTGGGAAGGGCAGACTGGCTCCGTGCCCATCACTTGCCCAGTGGTTCCACTGTTGTTTCTCAGCGCTCACCAAAGGCTGTCTCTGGTCTCACTCAGTGATAACTGCTGTGGCTGGTTTGGGTTCTGCTGGTTCATGCCAGCAGCTGTTTCACTACAGTGCTTTGAGCAGGGGTAAGCCCAGATACATAAATATATTGATATATGTACACACAGAATTGAAATCTGCCTTTCAGCTCTTTGGCAGCTTCAGTTACTCTCTGTACACAAGTTGTGATCTATTTTGCTTTGTTAGGTTGACACAATTTTCCTTTTTTGCTGTGTGGTGAATTGCTCTAACAACCACTTCATACCAGCTCAGAAAAATACAGATTTCCTGGAAGGCAGAGTGTTCAGAGACCTGTGGGACACTGCTGAAGCAGACCCTGCAAGCTCTGCAGTGCAGGCTCATTTCAAAAGAGGTGTGTGGCAGGTGGAAAAAAAAGTGACATTAACGCTAATTTGTATTTTTCATTATTAAGCACTTTCCTGGCCTTGTCAGTGCTGCAAACAGAAAGCAAAAAGAACAATAAAAAAGAATGATCTCTATAGTTATGCCTAGTGCACCCAAGGGTGCTAGTTTAGTGTGGAAAGGATATATTGTTTTATTTCCAACAGTTTAAGATCCAGAGCTGTACAGGTGGCATAGAGCCTTCCTTTATTTCACTAGGCTGTTTTCATTCAATATTGCTTTTAAAATTAACATTGACCTTTAGTGGCTTTGGAAAAATCAGTGTACAGAAGATTTAATAAAGAAATAAAAAGCATGCACAGTAAATAAGTACATAAAGATGTAACTGATAGATTGACTATGATGTCCCAGTGAATAAAGCTCAGAGCAGAATTTCCTACTGGGGACTGGTTCATCAGCACTCTGACCCTGCTGCTGGATACAGCAGGTGTAGCTTGGTCTGTATATTATCCATCATTCCCATGTGCACTTAGGAAAACTGGTCTCAAAAAATATGCTTTTAAATTACTTCCCCCCCCTTCCCCCTGCTGAGGCTTAAGTTATTCAATGTATGAGGACACAGCAAATAAAACTGAGTGGTTGGACAATAAAATGGCAGAGGAAATTCAGTGTGAGCAAATATAAACATGGAAAAGAGCCACTACCTTTGCTGTAAGTTGCTTCTCTTGACTTCAGGATGTATCTGCTGGGGCTCTTTTTCTGATCCAAACCTGCCCTACCCTGGTGGAGGTGTTTGCCATCAATGGAAAGGGATTTGCATGTTCACACAACAATGGAGGTACAGATTTTCGGACTGATTTTGATGAGTAATTTCAGTGGTTAGAAATCAAAATGTCTTCTTGGCTATCTGAGGAGACATGAGCAGCATTTGTAGTTGTGCTGTGTCTTTCATCTGTGGGTACTTGAACTACAGCTCAATGATTCCTTGAGCTGAACTTTAAAAAGGAAATTGCCCCAGTTCTTAATAGTTTTGTACAAGACTTTTCAGATGTATGTCTTTATGGATAAAAATCCTGGATTCTTGGGGAAATCCCATTGGCATTACATAGATAAAATTATACTTCACTGTGTCTTCATGGACTGTGATACAATACTGTTTCCTCCTGTACCTTGTGGCAGCTTTCAGTTTCACCATTGGGTGAAATATCCTCAATAATATCAATATTGGCTCTTAAATGAAATATAGAGGGTTGTATGAAGACCTTCGCCATCTGAAGTATGAATTGAAGGAGGACTGAACAAAGAAAATATAGAGAGCCTTTTTCCAGGAGCATGTATTTTCAGACTTTCAAAGAACAGAAATTTGAGTCTTAGAAATTCCTAAGTGCCTGTGCTCACTGCTGAATTTTAACTTATTTTCTGCACTCATTACATCAAAACTGCAGGTATAAGATGTGAGTTGTGAATTGCTGTGTGGAAATAATGAGCATTTCACACCTTCCCATGAGTCCTCAGCCCAGCACTTGCCTGAAGAGGGTTCAGTGGGAATGCAGGGAGCCAGCCCAGCTTGGGCAGCTCTGAGGGGGAGCCTATGGAGATGCAGGGATGTGCCAGTGCTGCACTTTGAAAAGCACATGGAATCTCCCCAAAAATGCAGCATCTTTGGATTCAGCCTGACAGGCGCTCAGATAACAGGAGTGCAGGTGGGACAAATGCAGAGCTGTGAAGAAAAATTGTGCAAGCTCATTGTAAAGTTAATTCATCTTCAAATCCAAGCAGATTTTACTTCATTTGTTTGATTTTTTTTTTTTGTTTGGGGGATAGAGATTAGATCCAGCTATTGTTTGAGAAGAATCTTTATGCTAACAGAACAATGATTCCTCATCATTCAAGGCAGATCAGGAATAAGCATGAAGTAAGATAATTCTTAGATGAGGATCTCTGAATCCATGGGATGTGTGGTTGGTGGAGCTGCCTGTGACTTGAACCATGCCCTGATATCTCTATTGCTTTTTGCTGCATGTCAGGCCCTACTCCCTTATAAAGTAGCACGTTCCCAGTGCTGCTTTCCAAGCACTTGCTGACAGTGACTAGCATAGTCCAGAGCTGCTCTGAGCAAGGGATGCTTTTCTGAAGGAGTCTCTTTCTGTGGGAAGCTTCAGCCGGAGCTGAAGGCAGAATGTCCCTGTGTGGTTGCCCAGGATGAAGGCAGGGATGCTGCTCTGCCAAACACACACTAACTCATGCACAAAAACCATCACATGGGTATTTTTGAAACATATGAAAAATATATGGGCAATATGTCCCTTCTCCAGGCATGGTGCCAGGCTACTGTGCTCTGCTGGGCTTTTGTCTTCTGCAGAGCACCTCAAATTAGAACAGCAGAGGCAAAACAACAGGGAAATAAAAGAAAGAAAAAAATGAAAGAGGGAGAACAAGGGAAGAAATATTTTCTGGCATCTTAATCTTCATATCTTCAAACTAAGGGTCTGGCTGCTCTTTTCTCAAGACTGCGCAGTGTTCACCTTGGTGTGGAGTATGTGATCAAGCACTTTGCTAAGGATTCAACTATGTGCAGCTGAATTGAATTCCCCTTCATGTTGATTTTAATCTAATTACAGTCATGGTGCATGTTAATTGCAACCTGCCTGCTGTGCCAGGTCTTGGCACGCTCAGCATGTGGGGACATCCAGCTGGAGATGGTTTTCATGGAGCTGATTTTCAGTCTGGACCTTTTTGTTGCTCTGCAAGAGTGTGGAACTGTTGGTGTGAACTTGCTCAGAAATTTTTGGAGTGAAGTTAATATGTGCAGAAAACATCCTGCTGACAGAGGTTGCCCAGCCCTTTTCTAGTAGAGAAGACTTTTTAAAATTTTTATAAACTATGTCAAATGTCTTTGACTTTCATAGAAGGAGTTTGACATTTAAGTGGAAGCCCCTGGGTTTACAGAAAAGCCACAGTTCTTTCTCCCATTATTTCAGTTAACTGGGTTATAAGCTCCTACAAGTTGCTGTTTCTCTTCCACATTCTTGTATTCCCCAAGAAAATTATGGTATCTAACCTAATTAATATGTGAATATGAAACTCTCTGAAGGGCTAAAACTCAATTTAGCCTAAGTGGCAGCAGAAACACAGCAATGCTGGGTAAAACACAGTGCAGAGCAGCAATCCCAGTGAAGGGATTTTCATGGAACCCATCCATACCTTCCTGCGCCCCCCACACACACCTGTGACATCCCCCAGTGGCACTGGGGACAGCTGAACTGAACCAAATAGCTGGGGAAATAAAATTTTAATAGTGTTACCTGATTGTTTATTAATTTCTCACAGTATTCCAAATTGAGGGCCAATGGATTTGCCATCCTGCCCTCCAAAATTAGAAACTGTGATATTTAAGGTTGCCCACTGAACCTTCATTGTCCCCCAGAATTTCTGGTCCAGTTTCTAGCTCCTCAGTGGTACCCTGGGTTTGTGGTGCTGCTTGCAGCAGAGAAGTTGCCCACAGAAATGACAGAGGGAATATTCCTCAGGCCTCTCTAATTCTGGCATGTGCTAACTTTCAATTGGGTGACTTTGCTGCGTCCTTTAACGTCGCTATTTTTGTGTGTGTGTGTGTATAAATTAAAAATAGCTCTATAGAAATAACTTTAAAACCCTGGAGTATTTAATAGCAAGCAATTCCTTTTTATAAAAAATTTATAACAACTTATAAAATGTAATCAACAGAGAATTGTGCCCCCGCTTTTGAATTCTTTAGATGGTTTTAAAAATAATACTTTAAGGATGTTGGAAATGGCAGCATGAAGTGTTTCTTTCCTGTTGAATAGATGCTAAAATAAATTATTCCAACTGTATTAAAAATATGAAAAACCTACCACTGCTACATATACTTGAGCTGTGTGAAAGCACCTCTGTTTGATGGGATAATTGCTCTGGCATATATAAACATAATTTATTTTACTGAGATTTAAATATTAAACACCAAAGTTCTTCAAAATGAGGTCCTAATGATGCAGTTCTTCCCTATGCCTGCAGTCAGAGGTGTTCATCTCTAGTCAGTTTATGAGAATTGTTAAATATTAGGCTTTATTTTACCTTTATTTGATGTTCCTTCTTATTTTCAGTAAGGAGTAAATACTATAGTAGAGGCTCAATGCAAAAAAGCTGTGAAAAAAAATCCTAAAAATCAACATTTAAAAATCTATAAATTTGAAAAGGATGACAAATTGTGGAATGCCATTTAAAATGCTCTTTAGGGAGTAGACAAAATACTAAGTCTGTTGTGTCCAGATAAAACTTGGTTTAAAGAACTTTACATAATCACTGGAGATGGTAAAAATGTCAACTGGTTTTAATAGTGTTAGGGAAATTAGCTTATTTTTCCCCAGCCAATATTTTCTAGGAAAATTGTGGATGGGGCTTTTTTTTGAGATGTCAAAAGGTGAAAGATACCATTTAGTTTTAATTTTTTTTATAAGAAAGCATAAAAGCTGTGGCCAGAATGAAAATAATTGTTAAAATATTTGATCCCCCAAGCAGTGTTTCAATCCAAGGCAAAATAAAAAAATATAAATAAATAATCTTTTTGCTCAAATCTCTCTATTGAGCTCACGTCACACAAGTCTCATCCTTGTCAAAGAGAGCAGCTGGGTAGAACAAATCCTGGCATTACACTCCTGAGTCTTTGTGGAGAGCCACAGGGTAAATCTGCAGCAATGGAACAGCTTCCCACAGCTGGGCTGTCTGATTATGTGCTGTGCTGCAGAAATTACAACACACTGTGCTTAAATGTGGTAACAGGATAAAGCTGTAATAGAAAGCCAGATGTGGATAACCAATACAAACACTCTGCCATAATCAAATATTTGATTTCCCTTCACATGTAAAAATGTCTTGCTTTTAGAACATGCATATTTGTAAATAATGAATTTTAATGATGAATGCTAATGACTGTAGATCAAAACAAGACTCTGGAAGTTCACAATTATATTCTAAGTAGAGCATGTTGGCTTTAATATAAGGTACATTTTATATAATATTTCTTGTTGCAATGAAACTTTACTGTACTACTGCCCTTCTTCTCCTGCCACATATTATCTCCTTAATTCTCTGTGCATTGAGGATGATTTACATGCTGGGTATATCTGATATGGCTTAGAAAAATGTGTTCTGCAGTCTTGACTAGTGTAGGAAATGCCTTCTTTAGGGCCATAAATGAATAGTTGAAAACTGAGCTTTAACAATCTGTTACCTGCTCCTCTTACACTTCTCTCTGGGAAGGGAAACTGTTTCATGACAGTCCTTCCAAAGCCTGCTCTTCAAACCTGTTTTCTATGCATTAAAAATACCCCAAGCCAAATACAACATCCCAAAGCCCCTTCAAAGGTTAAAGAATAATCATGTTTTGTCTAGTATTGCTGTCA
This sequence comes from Melospiza georgiana, assembly GCF_028018845.1. Lineage (NCBI taxonomy): Eukaryota > Metazoa > Chordata > Aves > Passeriformes > Passerellidae > Melospiza > Melospiza georgiana. The sequence continues at coordinate 10,679,526 of NC_080445.1, forward strand.
CTTCAGCATTGCAGAGCACAATTTCCCCTTAGAAACAGTTTCACATTCCTTTCAAAGACTGTTCCAACATGAATATATTGTGAAGGGGGTCCTGCTATACTTTGTTGGCTGCAGCACTCACAGGGAGTCAGCACGAACACACTGCAGGCCAGTCCTGCTCTCAGGGGTGTGAACGAGAGTCTGCCACAACTTCTGTGTTTGCCTTAAATTGTTATGTGGTAATACACATATCTGTTTACACTGGTCCTGCCAACTCCCTGAACCCAAAGTATGACAGGATGGGCTTTTTTCTCTTTTCAGTTTCTGCTGTTTGCCCCTGGGTGTCTCCTCCCAGCTCCCATTCCAGCAGGCTGGTGTCAATGAGATCAGGAGCTGTGCTGCAGCTGTCCTTGGCCTTTGTTATCAGGCCAAAAATAACATCAGCACCATGTGGTGGTGCCAAGATTGTAGGCAGCTATAATGATATGTGTTTTGTTGAGAAATTGGTGCTGTGACTGTGAATAACAATAATAATAACAATAATAATAGTGATAATAATAACAGTGGTTTTGCTGGTGCTGGTGGGGATTGCACAGAGGAGGAGAGCTGCTCTGCTCTGCATCCTTCACAACTCCCTGGGTGCAGAGTGAGCTTGCCACTGTTGGGATATTGGTTTGCATTTAGAAATCTCCTTGTGAAATGCAAAACTGGCATCAATGTTTGTAAATTCAATCTGGGCCAGTTCCCAATGGGCATCATCACAGAGCCAAACCCTGCTGGGAGGGCTGGGACAGACCAGAGCCTTTGGCGAGAGCAGGGCTCCCATGGGCAGTGCTGGGATCTGAGAAACCTGGGTTACTTAACAATAACATATAAATATACAAAATTAATTTCAAGCACTCCATTGCCCTGAGAAGACATAGGGAGAGAGAATGCATCCATCAGGCTGCGCTGATTTAAGTCAGGGGAGTCTGGCTGTTTGCTGTGTGTCAGAGGATGTTGCACACCAGGGCTGCTCCTCCAGCACAGTCCAGGCTCATTCTGTGCAACTGCTTGGTGTGGCTGAGCAGGGTTTGTATTCTGACCTGAGGGAAACCCTGAGCACTGCTTGCTGCTCCATAGAGCTTGGAAAACCAGCAAAGTTCTCACATTTGTGAGTTACTCACTGGACAGGGTCCCTGCTTGCCTCCTCCCAGCACAGAGCAGACTTTTGGGGCTGCTCATCAAGCCCCTGCTAGCTACACCAGCAAACACCTCTCCAGCAGTGTAATTTGCTGATAAGCCACTTGCCATCCTGCCTGTTAAAAGCCAAGAGAAAAAAGGAAAAAAGGTGTGAGGTGTTGACATCAGAGGGTATTTGTAATAATGAGTAATGTGCTGCAGAGCTGATATAGCTTGGCTACCATCTCTCTGCTGCATTATTTTGGTGGCTATGTCTAGCTGTCTACTAGCTTAGCTGTGACACGTTTTTATGGTTTATCATAAAAATAAAAGTGTGTCTATTACCTCTAGCCGGAATCTGGATGATGCATAAAAACTGAAGCAAGGGAGTTCATGTAAGGAATAATATCAAAGCAATTTTTAGTGTGCCATGACAAGTATTGCTCATGCAGCAGGGCCTCCGGCAGGCTGAGGCTTCCCATGTACAGCCCCAAAGCTGAGGCACCCCTGAGCTTCCCCAGACAGGCTCTGGGCTGGGTAAGGCAGCAAATTATTGCAGATTGAGTGTAGCAAAAAGTGTTAGTCATTTCTGATGGGAACACTCAATCACCTGGTATCTAAATAAGTGTGGATCTGTAGTCTTTCTTCACTTTGTTGCATTCTTCAGTTCTTCCTACTTTCAGAAGCTATTATAAAGTCATTGAGAAGAAGAAGGAAAAGTTTTTTTTCTGGCCAAGTATTAAAAATACCAGCACTTGTATTTGACAATGAAAAAACTTTCCAAGGGATTTTACATGGTAAATTAAAAGAAAATCTCCAGTTGCTTCTCTTCAAGTCTTCATTAGCTTAAATGGGCTCTTCATACACTGAAGGAGTCTTAGAAGAATATTAAAAGGAGGGGAAAGATGCTGGATAAAGCAGGTCAGCTCAATTAGAAAAAATCTTTTTGGATTTCATTTGTTACCTCTGTGTAATTCTTGTGGGAAGTGCATTAATGGAAACCATTCTGGCCTGGCAGAGATGTGATATAGAGAAATAAATATCAAGAAGACCCTCTGGGACTCTATCCTCATCTGTGAACTGGAAGAGCTCTCTCAAAGTTGTTCTAAATTATAACAGCTGAAACTCTGCTCCTTATCCCTTGCTTATTTGGTGCAGCAAAGTTTTTTCTTTGTTAAGTAATGAGTAAAAAATTTATTAGTAAAATGAAGAAATTTTTATGTTAATTTCTCTTCTCTGTAGCCAATGGACTAATAAAATTTGTGTCCAAAGTCACAAAATAGAACATGCAAGAAATTTTGAAGTTCAGAGAGAAGAAAAATGTCTTGTTAGCAGTTGTTATTTCCCTTTACTGTAGAAAAGGGAACATTACAGATATGATGCTGATGGGGCCATAAAACTCTCAAACCAGGATGCTGACCTGAGATGCATCAGGTTAGTGCTGCATAAATCCTGAAAGAATGCTTGCTGTGGGAAATGGTCCATCTAGACATTATGTTTTAATTTAAAACAAATTACTGGTACAGGGAGAAGTGGATATTGCACCAGGATCACTATGTCCATAGTCCTACTTCTAAAGCTGGAGACTTTTATTAGAAGCATATCTGAAACACAAGGTACAGAGTTGCTTTGCACAAATTTGTGGCTTGCTTCCAAGGCAGATTACTTCTCCCAACATTTGTATCTTTCTTCTCATATAATGTAACAACAAAGCATTAATCATGCAAATATCAATATTTAATGATTATGCGGTTAATGCCTGCAAAGCACTTTAGAGATAAAAAGTGCTCTATAAATCCAAATGTAGGATATTTACTCCTTGCCTTATCTTAGTTGGATACAGAAGGGCTGAGAACCTGTTCATGTTATCTGGAAAGGCAGGTGCCTGATGCTTCTGATACCAAGAGTGAAATATTAATTCTAAACCTACTGAGCTCTATGACAATCTTTTCTTTCTCTTCTACTTGCTTTTGAAGTTTGCACTATTAGAAACATTTGTATGGTAATGAGGATACTGCTCAAACCTCAAAATATACTAATTAGGCAAAAAACCAGGACTGGGAACATTTGGCCAGCTAATTAAAATGTCATAATTGGTGCTGCAGAAACCATTGTTACTTCATACAATTATATAAATGAAGATCTACTGTCTAATGAGGGACTGAGAGAAAAGTAAGAAGTCGAGTGGAAGCTTTCCCTGCACGTCAGCATTGCTAAAAACCCCTCAATATGGTCCTTTTAAAGTGATGGGTGAGTCATAGTAGCCTTTGCTAAAACACCTCCTTTTATTGAAGAGTTTCTTTTGGACAGGATAGCAAAAGTTTAATGACAACTCATGGAAGCCCTGCTGGGTGTTACAGAGGTTGTGTACGTGACTGCTCTGCTGAGTTTGGCTGTAAGCACTCACTGGGCAACGTGAGCTCCTCAAAACAAAGATGTTTGCTTATCCCAAGTCTCCCTTGCTCCTTTTACTTTCTGTGTTTGTGTTATGGGAAGTGCTCAGGTTTAAGTGGGAGATGAAACACACCAAAAGTTGTTTCCTTAAGTGTCATTTTTTCCAGCACCATTCTTAGTTGTCTGCTGGCATGTAGCAACTTTCTCAGCCATTACAACATGTGAAGAGAAAATATCCTGTTTATATATTCTTGGAGAAGGTTTATTTAGCAGGATCCTAGCTTTTTCAATATAGAAGAGGTCATGCTCTCCCCAAAAATCTCTGCTGAAAAACCTTTCCCTACCCAAAAATAATATTGAAATCTACAAAATACTTAAATGTGTTGACTTTTGAGTTAATGCATAAGTCTTCCCAAGTCATCTGAGAGTTTTGCAGAAGAGCTATGGGTGTGTTTTTAACCAAGCCTGTAAAAATGATGAAATCTCTATTAAACTGTGTGTGCAACAGCCCCCGTGCACAGGAGGAGGCCCAATGAGAACCCTGTGGCCATTTGTGGGGGTTTCAGACTCAAAGCTGCCTGGATGGGGGAATGCCTGGAACCCTGACAAAGCCCAGGCCAAAGTGATAGAGAAGATTACAGAGAGCAGTGGGATCTGGCAGCTCAAAGTCAAAAGTAGTAGGGGATATTGAAACACTGCAGAACATAGGGGTGGAATAAAATTGTGAGGCAATTCAGTGAGGAAAGAGCAGGATTGCTTTGGAAGGGTAGAGAGCAGTTTGTGTCCTCAGTGAGCTCAAAACGTGGCTTTGCAGAGGAGAGATCTGTCTTTGGTGGGAACTGATGCAAACCCCTGCCACCAGCAGAGCAAGGCTGTGCACATTTGCTAACAGAAGGGTGACAGCACAAAAGGAGGCTATTCACATAAGGCTTCCATGAGTAGAAGCGCAGATTTATTTTTGAAATTTTTTGAATTTTTTTGTTTCCTAAGTATGATTGCAAAAAAAGACTATCATTTGATGAAACCATGTTGAGATTCATTTCAACCTGACAAATAAGGGAACATAGCAGAGAAGGCGGGTAAGGTTTAGTTTATTTAAATTGGTTTAAAAATAGTGTCTGAAATTTTTTGAGTGACATAATTTCCTCATGGTTTGCAGACACCAGCTGGAGGTAGCTAGGATAGTGAAGAAAACCTGTCAGGCACCTCAGTCCAAGCAGCTAAGAGTCCTGCTGGAAGCAATGGGGAAGGTAACACCCCATTCAACACTCAGTGTTTTGAAGGCAGATACTGATTATTGTCTGGAATGACCCAGGGCTGCTGTCAGTTGGTTATAATTACCTTCAGGCTCTTCTCCACGCTCAGAACTCAGTGCTCTGGGTGTGGGAAGCTATTTAAATCTATTTACATACTTTTGGTACGTTTTTCTTAAAATGTTTCTCTGTGATTGAAGAGCTCTTTCCTGGGTTGGCCCTTGCTAGAGCTGTATTGGCAGTTTTAGTGGGCAGTTAGATTTCAAGGGAAAAGGAAAGGCCCCTGTGTGGCACTGGGCTGATGGAGGTCCCTGGGCAGGACAGGTGGCACAGCCCTTGCCCAGGTGCCAGCCTGAGTGGGAGCAGCACCGGCCCACACCCCCCTGCACCACTGTCTGCCCATCCAACCTGAGTATTCCTTGTGCCACAAAATCATTTCCCCCTTGACCAGGGCAACTTTGAAAAGGTCTGATTTTTTAAAATTTGGGGCCCTGTGGGTAAGACATCATCATTTAGTTATGTTGAAAAAGAGAGGAAAGGAATCCAGCATTGCTAGCAAGGTGTGAGGCACAAAGAAACAATGAGCAATTAAAACCCCCCACAATTACTTTTGCTTGGATTTTTCCTCAAAATTTTGAGTAATTTGTCACATCTTTTAAACAATCAGGTGCATTAGCATACTGAAAGTGTGTAACCCCACATCTTCTTGATGCCTCTTAGAGTAAACTGCAATGTACTGTGTTTAGAGGCTTTAGACTGGATGACTGATTCATTCAGAGATATTACTTTAAAATTGGACTTTGCTATGGTTTTTAATATACTGTACTTCTGAACCAGCTCTCAGAAAAATGTATGTTTTATAAGGGAAATAGTTTTGTTATAAGCTGACATTGGCTAAAAAGTAAAATTAGGAAAGTTTGAGTGAGAGAGAGGAGTAAAAAGATATATTTTGTTCATCAGGGGATGTGCAGTTATGGGACAAAGGAGGACACATTTGGGATTCAATTCAGGCTCAGGGTTACAAACGCTTCCTTCTAATCAGAAGCACACAGGTGAGAGACATGCTTTGTGTCTTTTGTGCCTCCCATCAGAACAGATTCAGGTGCATGCATAATGCATGAGGCAAGTACCAGCACTGATGCAGAATAATCCATAAAATATGAAGCTGATGTTATGAATAATTAAAGCACAAACACACTCAGAAACACCTGCATGCAGCTAATAGGATGGGTTGGACTTGGCCTGTGAGAAATGTAGAACTGGAGCTGTCCCTCCTCCCCCTTGGTGTCCCTTGGGCTCGGTGAGGTTCCTGCCTCAGGGCACAGCTGGGGACCCCTCTGGAGCTTCAAACCCCTCTCTGAACACTGTGATTTTCCTTGGCTACAGCTGCCCAGGGGCCTGGTACCTGTTTTCTTCAGAGAGAAATTGCCCAAGTGTTTCCATGTTATAATATTGAGAAGGCTGAACTTTCAGCCTCCTGGTAAGTAAATGCCAGTTTTGTTTAGAGACAGTGCAGAAAGATGAAATATTTAGCTTTTATCAATAATGTACCCTCTAAGTAACAGTGCCTACATCGACACATAATCTGAGACAAACTTTCACAGATCCCCTGATGCATTTGAGGCAAGCTCAAGGGTTTTTTTAACTTGTAGGAGATGAATAACTTCTGATGTTCGCTGCAGAGAAGGGAAAGAGCAGGGCAAGGACTGAGCTAAGAGTATCAGCAGCAGAGAAGGTCATATAAATTATTACTGCTTGTATGGCTTGGACAGATACCCACTCAGGTGCTGTTGGTGTCTTGCTTAATACTTTTATGATCTCAGTGGAGATCCTGGGTCTGTTGGAGAAGACCTTGAGCACAGAGCAGAGCAAAACATCCAGGTCCTAAAGCATTTGTTTGAAATAGAGGCAAAAAAAAAGTGAGATCTTTTCTGAAGTTAAATGGCCACATTTTTCTGAATGAGTAAAGCTAGGCAATATATAAAGATACCTAGCAGAGATTGGTCACACTTTTACCTGAAACAGGAGAAAAAGCTTCCCTCATCTTAGGCAGCTTCCAAAATATGGTTTAATTTATATCTCTGTAAGAGTGATTTGAATGTAATGGAAAATAATGTCTGGATTGTGGTTTACATTTTATGTGCACAACTGACTCTACAGCATATTTTAGTTTTTACATTTATATTTCTAGGTTTTTATACTGCTGCTCTGATAAAGGAGCTCTAGCTGTTTGCACAGCAATCTTACATCGCTGTTATTTAAAATATCTTCTTTGGTCTGATGTATTGGCTCTAAGGAAAGTCCTTCTGTACTTTTATTTCTTGAAGACAGACTGTTTATTACTGGAAGCAGAGCTTTCAAAGTAACCAAATCACAGTGCTCTGGGTGGATCAACAGTGTGGGCTGAAGGGACACAGGGCTCAAGGGATAGAGTGGAGAGAGTGCAGGTGAAACCAGAGAAGCTGGACCCTGAATTTGGATCAGCTAAAGAGACAAAGCTCCAAGAGTCCCCCAAAGCCAGTCCTTGCAGGGGCAGTTTGGGTGGTGTTTCTGCCTACAAGAGGAACAGTTTTCCTCTGGTTTCAAAACAATGAATTAATTTCTATTTTTGCCAGGAGACTCACTGTGTAATGCTGTTGAATGTTTTGCACTCCCTGTACTCAATTGATAGACCTGGAATGTGTTCCTATTTAAATTAGGCTGTAGGCATTAGGCAAAAATAAGTCATTTTTCAGTTAATTCTAGAACTAGGACAACAGCCCCTTTGGAAAATGCTTCCTTTATGAAAATCGTACTCAAATGAGCCTGACAAAGCACAAAATGATTATGTGTGATTCTCTAGATTGTTTTACCAGCTTAGTTTGCAGAACCAAAAGTTCTGAAATACTTTATGGCTGATGTCTTGCATCAAACATCAAGAATCACCATTTGTGTTCATCTCTTGAGGTTAGGCTAAGTGCTGAAATATTTTAGCAAGATTTGCTGTCAATTTATATCCAATGACTCTTTCCTTGCCTCTGTAAACCATCAGATCCTGGGATGCCTTGGGTTCTCCACCAGCTTCAGATTTAATAGGGCAGAACTGCAGAAAACCTTGATATACTATCAACTCACTGCTGTTTAAGGGAAAACCAAAACCCACCAAGCACCCTAAACCCAAACAACCCCATATATTATTGAGGAGAAAGATTAATTATTTCTATGCTCCTCCCCTAATTTTTCAGTTCAGTGTCATTTTCACTGTGGTAACTAAATGTTTACATCCGTGGCACTCTTCCTCCCCTGCTCCAGAACTGAAGGAGCTGCAATGGCATTGGCACATGGACAACACTAATTAAGCATGCAGGATCTTTCCCACTGGCAGATTGAGGATTTTCATGCCCTTCACTGTTTTTCAAATTATTTTTTTAGGCAGTGAATTTTCTGTTAATTCTGTCCTCCTAACAGAGAGGAACAAATTTGAAAGTGTAGGTTCATAGAATATAGAATATCTTTTGACTTTGGGCTTCTGAGAAAGTGTTCCTTTGTCACAAACCACCACAGAGCTTCACAGGCTTCCTGTGAGCTGAGCTAACAGGTAGGATGCTCTTCACACAAAGCCTATATTTTCCTTAATAATTGCTAAGTACTTAAAGAAATAAATGGCTATAAACAAAATTTAAAAATGTATATTTACTGTCACCCAGTCACAGCAAATGACTCTATGCAAGTACACATCCTAGCAAGAATTAGGGCTTTTCCTAAAACTACTTTAGCCTTTTATTTTGTTTTTAATTATGGCTTTACATCAAATTCAAGAACTTTTATGCTTCAGACCTGCTTTAAAAAAAGTCCAGTGTGGGGCTGCTGAATTCTCCCAAAAGCACTTTAATACTGAAAAGAAATGCTGCATATGTACAGCAGCTGCTGGAGGTGCAGGTAAAATAGAGATGCTTGTGAATTACTTTTTCCTATTTAGTAAGGAATTGAAAAATGACGTTTCAGCCCTATGACCTCTGAGAAAGTATCTGCAAACAAAGTTGTGCATATTTTAACCTTTACAGCCACACTTGCAAGATCCACACAGTCAGACTAACGATGCAGTTGATGGATACTCTGTGATCTTGGTCACATTATGCCAATTATCTGGAGTGGCCTCAGAGCCACTGATGGTACCACAATGAACACTTGAGATGTAATGGATGGGTCTCTTGGTGAATCATTTCCTTTGAAGGACTGACAGACCTGCTGCAGTAGGAATCTCGTACAATCTATCCAGGCTGTTCTGCTGCTAATACTGTCCACATGGTTCCAAAATAGACCTTGCCAAATCATTAAATGGATCTTGCAGAGCACTGAATTTTAATTGCTCTGGGGATACTGAGAGAGAGCAGTATTGATTGACTAACTTTATGTAAGTTTATTAAGAGTTGTTAATCTAATATCTAATTAAGGAATTTTGTTTTACTTTTTTGCACGGTATCGCTGTGATTTTATTAATGATATTTTAAATGTTCAGTCTGTAATAATTTACATGCACCAAAAGGGATTTAAAAGTATTAACTTGAACTGAACTATTTTCCCTCTATGGCCAACCTTTCAAACATGGTAGTTTCAGACAGCTAAACTCAGAGTTAGCCACAAAGAGGTGCTGAGATGCTGAAAGGTGGGAGGCTGGCTGTTCATGTTAAAGGTTACACTGTGAGAAGAGGGAGGATGAGGTGGCATTGGACAGGATGGGGGTTTTTCTCTGTTGTAAGCTTTTCCACATCAAATCCCCTTGCAGATAAAGGTAACCTAAGGAAGGGACAAACAAGCATGGAAGTGAGGTGGTGGGATGCTCTGATGAGAGTGGGATGGGAGTGAGAAAGATGCAAGAAGTACTTTGGAAAGACCAACTGTGTCCTGCCAAAGTGACTTTATGTCACCTCTGCATTACAGATTGTGATCCTGTGAAAAAATGAATTTTAACATTAGTGTCAGTGGATCACATGTTTCACCTCCTTCTGTGTGTATCCTGTGAAAAAGTGAATTTTAACATTAGTGTCAGTGGATCAGAATTTGTCATCTCCCCCTGTGTGTATCCTGTGTGGCTCCTTACAGGGACAAAGCAGACTAGAGAAAATGGTGAAGATTTCCTCTTTTTTTCTTGTGTGCCCCAAATCAGAACAGGATTGGTTAGTTTTGAGTTAAATTTGCAAGGAGGCTCTGCAGACTAAGGGAATTTGTCTAGGAAGAGAAAGAGCTGATCAGGTAGTTTAACAGAGTATGACCTCTAGCCCTGGAGTTTTTCTACTGAAAAATGTGATATTACTGGATATTCTTGGAATACAAATTACTACTGTGGTGCATATGTCATGGGTGGATACCATGTTACACTGAGCCTACCAGGAGTTTTTAATGAAAAGATATAAAATAAAATAAATTTCAGACCATGTTCCAGGGAGAATATTTTCCCTGTGAAAACTGTAGTAAAGGACATGGAAATGTCAGGGAGAGTGAATTTAAAGAGGGGGTGCAAAGCTTCAGAGCCACTTCTGGCTCACATTACTGGGAAAGGACATATTTTGCATAGCCAATGGCACAAATAAAGTACACATCCCATGGGGAAGGTGCTGGAGAGCCATTAATAAATGACCATTTCCATATAACACATGGCACAGCTGGCACAAGGCAAGGAACGAGTGATGAGAAGGTTGGCAGATCCCACTTTTTTATTAATTGTTATAAGAGAGGGAGCTAAGAGATGTTTTGTACAAGATATATAGCACTAACCTTTGGTTTGAAGGATTTAGTCTGTAAATAGCCAAAAAAAACATCCAACAGCTTTTTGTGTACTGCATTTCAAGTAGAAAATGGTGATCAGCAAAGGCAAACTCAGAATTTGTCTCAGTCATCTCATTGCATCAGTTGAGAGTTTGTAAATGCACAGAAAACCCCTGACCTGACATCTTGGTAATCAGGACACTGCTTTGTGAAGGAAGTGATTGAAAAATAACTTATTGTTTGTATATCAATTATTCAAAAACAATTTCAACTTAGTAAAATATGCCCGTGAAAATGCACCTACTTTTAAACCTGCTTGAAATAAGTCATCTGAGGATTGGTATCAAGGGTATCATCCTATGCAAATCTGATCAATTAAATAAATATCTGTAGGGAAAAGCCCCGGCTCTGAGTCTGTCAGTGCCTAGGAAGGCTTGTCTCATAGGGAGCATTATTGAAATTCATATGGACACTGCCTCCCATCCTCAGGCTGCCTCCAACGTGTGGCATTCAATTCCAAAACCTTTCTTGTTTGTCTCCACTAAGAAATGTCCCTGATGACCAGACATGCCAAGATTTAATAATCAGCCTTGGACAGAAATAAAGCAAATGCATAAATCCCAGAAAGAGCAAAGTGAGTCTTGTGGTTCCTACCACGAGAGGCTTCCTACGGCAATTTTAAATTGTGTTTGTATGCAGAAGTGTTAGTTATTAGCTTTCCCTCTGATCTCTTAAGTCATCATGGTTTTTTGATCACAAAATTCCAAACATTTTACTAGGCAGAAAATTTGGTCCCTTGCTTAATTAACGAAAGTAGATTAAAGCTTATGCTGCAAGGATAGCGATAATGTCACAAGGAAAAAAAAAAAAGATTATGTTATTTACATCATGTTTGCATCCTGGATAAATAGGCAAAATGTGGAAAACACAAGGATAGTTCCCACCATCTGCAATTTTGTCGGAAAAAACCTGGTAATTAGCAGAGTGCAGTCTGAGCTGGGTACATCTGTATGCATTTCTATTAAATGTTTTAAAGGCTATTTCAATAAAATGCTTCAAATGACTGTCTATTTTCATGGTACACAAGTTTCAACAAACACCCAGAAGAGCAAATGAGTTTTTCAAAAGAAAGGTGCCATGCTCACTTAGCATGGATTTCATTTTTGTAGAAAGGGATGAGCTTAGTAGCAGCAATTTCACCTACAGAATTGATAGCATTTAGGAAGTTTTAATTGTAGACCGTAAAATTCCTCTTAGCTCCTGGCTCTGTTACTCTTGGATACAGCATTGCAGGGTACAGGGTCTGCTCCAACCACTCCTGCAAACTGCAATGAGGAAAAATGCATTAAAATGATTCTGCTAGTTTAGCATATATCATGTTTTTCCTAAAGAAAAAAGAAAGAAAAAATCCCCAACACCCTGGGCACTAAAACAGCCATGGCATGAAATCAATTTTGTAAATGTCAAGACATCGGACTGGAATTTTCCAGGGAGTCTAAGCGCATTAGCAGCTCAAATCCCATTGAAAAGCTACCATATATACTCTGGGCAAATTACAGAAACAGCAGATCTGTGAAAACAGCTGCCCTGGCAGTGTGGAATGTTCCTTGGAGGGGAGCTGGGGTCAGCCACAGAGAGGGGTTGCAGGGAGGGCACCTCACCAGAGTGACCAGAGATGTTCTTTGTGTCCTTGCCAGCAGTGCAGGATGCTGGGGGGATGCTGCCCTCCCTGCAGGGCTGGGTGTAGCTGCAGCTCCAGTTTACCCTTCCAGCAGTTAGGGAGAAGTGGATGTAGAGAGAGAGGTTATGTACCCATTTAAAGCTTCCTGGGCAAATAGGATAAATATGAAAATATTTCTCTAAAACAACAGCACTGATCCCTCACTGGCACTCACTCCTGTTCCTCCAAAGCAGTTAAGTGAGGAGAGGATGGGTAATTCACACTGTCTGCCTTTCAGTATTCTGAAAAAGGAGAAAGCTTTTTCCCTGGGATAGTGTCTGTCTTCCCTTCAGTGGAAATGTGGTCTGAGCAAAACCCCAGGATCCTCTTTTCCTCAAAAATGTATATTTGTATGTATAAAAATACACATATATAAAAAGAGCTCCTTTTTACCCCCGAAATTAGTTATAAAATGATGGTGATGATGCTTTGAATTTGTGTTTTACCATGTGTTGTAGCTCAAGTGCTTCTAACTCCGGTCTTTGCTTTAAACAAAGTTCTCCCCTCTGGCTGTGTTTCATGGCACTGGCTGTACCTGACACCAGGGAGAGCAGGGATGCACTTAAGTAGTGTGCTTGCATTTATTCACAGATTGAAGGTGATGCTTCCCTTCCACCTCCCAGGCACTGGGGATTTCAGACTTGAGCTCATGGTCTTTGTAGGCAGCAATACAGCCTTGTTCAAATCCTTCCAGCTTTCAAGTTGCACTGAAACAAAAGCTGATCAGCACTTTACTTTTGCTTAAATCATACCAACATCTCAAGAACTGTTTGGTAGTCTTTGACTATACTTCACTGATTGCTGCTGAGAAAGAGTAATTGTAAATGGCAAGGAAATAAAGTTTCGGGCTTGCATTGCAGCTGATTTTAAACATCAGCCTGAGAAGTGCAATGTTAGCTCTTTGCATGGAGAATACTGCTGAAAGAAATGTTATTTTCTCTAGTTTTATTATTGCCTTAAAATTTTACTCATTTCTCAGAAAAAGAAGGCATAATTCTGATTTCCGTGAAATGCATCTGCTGAGGTTGATTTTCTTTCAGAGCTATTGTTCACTCAGGTTCCTGTTGATTATTGGATGTGTCCCAAAGAAACATTTTGTGCAATTTGTTTAGTAACCTCATGAAGAAATTCTGTTTACGCAGGTTCTTAGTTCATCTCCCTTTAGCATCTGAAGGCAGGACCTTTATTCCTGTTATGATTTGTACCACAAAGAAAAACATATTTGAGAACATTACACATTCTGCCTCCCATTCCACAGTAAAACAGTGATATGTTTTACTGGACTTTAAAGTGTCATTTAAAAGGATAGTAGGATTAATATTTGCACTTTTGCTGTTGTAATGAGCACGTGGAAGAGCAGAGTGTGCCTGTGACACGTTGGCCAAGGGGATGCACAGACCATGTGTGCACACATGATTTAAATACAAGAACTTTGTCACACAATTTTTCATCTAAACCTATAACCGGTTTATCTGATCTCCATTAACTGCTTTTATATATTTGGAAAACAAATGTCCCTGAAACAGTTAATATGGAAAATAAGTTTGCTCTTGAAGTTTGTATTGCCATGGCTTTCTTTTTATCCCTCTGTTGTGAAGCAGCTGTTATGGTTGTGCTAGAAGGTAAAATCCTGTGTGCTGGGTAATAAAGAGGTAAAGTTGCTGGTTTGGTGTCCTGAATGATTTATAAAAGTTGTTAAATGTAACGAGCAAAGGCAGAATACAGTGGTAGCTGTAGTGTAAAAATATTATCAAATGATATAACTGTCAAATTAATTAAATTCAGTGCGATATAAATTAGGCATAGTTGTATGCAAATAGGTGTTCAAGCACTTAGCTGCATGGTTGTAACTAGTATGTCCAACTGATGCCAAGTAACTATTTCAGGATAAAGAGCACCATTTGCATTTGTTATAAAATCCATGAGCTTGACAGAACTGAAATTCTGTTTGTGGAAATTTGGCCTGAGTTGTCAAAATAAATTAAAAATACTACCTGCTCTTCATAACACTCCTGTTCTGGATCGTGGGCTTGTATAAATTAGTGTAAATCCACAGAAACCAAATATATCCTGAGGAGAGAGAGCTGGATGTGAGGAGTGTGGACATGGAGGGTTTCTATTACCAGCTTTTACAGACATTCTTGACACATCTAACTGGTAACTAATCTCTCAAGCTCCATCCTAAGCTGTTTTTTTCCCACTGTCACTATTTCTAAAGCTGTGCCATCCTGCTGGAAACACATTTCAGGTGTCTAATCTAAATTACTGCAGTCCTTTGCTCCTCTGACAGTATTTTCCTCTGGCTGCTCTCACTTCTTAGCCTTTACTTTGTCACATTTGCTCTTTGTGGAGGTGAGGATCTCCTTTCTCCTGGTTGCCACTGGTGCTCTCCTCTGTAGCAATTGGATGTCCTCTTTCTCAATGCTAAACATTGATATTGGCATGATGCTGTATCATCTACTCAGCTTGAATATTGGGATTTTTAGCATTATCCCCCAGGCCTTTGAAGGATTTGGTTTATTAGCACCAGACATTCCTGTGAAAGTCATCATCCTGCCTTGTGAAGGACATCAGCCCAGTGAAAGACATAATGGCACAGGCAAATATAACACTTTTTTTTTTCTTTCTGATAGCAAACCCATAGTGTAAGAATTATATTAACAGAGCTAGCTACAACCTGTTTTAGAAGCTGACATCTATTTGATTAAAATGAAACAAAGTCTTTTGTTATTTTCCTGTTCTTCACTGCTAGAAAATTATTAATATTCTAGGGGAGACCAAGAGGACTACTGTGTGAAAATATAGGAGGTATGAATGGAGAGAATAAACAGTAATGACAAGTAGATTCATTATTGATAATGTTTTATTGGAAGTTCAGAGAATTCATCTCTGACTGGAGGAGATGGCTGTCAGACTGCCCCTGCAAAGCTTTTCTTTTTGAGGACATGACTTTGGAGGGCATGTCAACTGTATTTTCTAATATACAGCATAAAAATGGAAGTGGTTCTCAGTGGTACATAGCTCTGTAGTGACCCCAGATGCTTACAAAATAATTTATTTGAACAGGAGAACATTAACTACTTGAAAAGCACAGGATAGTCACTAAGAACTTGAATAAAATTCAACATTAGATATTCCCAAAACAATGGGTCTTCAAGCCTGTTTAATTTTCTATACTAACAAGACAGGAGATGTCTCATATCTAAAGTTTTTGATAGTCTCTCCTGTGAGTTCTTGTAAGCAAGATAGAGGAAGACAGTTTGAGAACAATATAGTGAAATGAGGTCAAGACTTATTGTGAAATGAGCCTCGGAGAACAATTATAAATGATTGTCAGCATGGGAAGGCTGTACCATGCAAGTGCCCCAGTGGGCTGCCCAGGTACTATCAGTGTTCTCTGTAGCAGCCTGCAGCAAAGGCAGAGTCAGTTCATTAAATCTGCAGGTGATGTTAATGTGAGAGCCTGTGTGAAGGAGATTTAACATTTAGGAAAACTTGAAGAGTGGAAGGAGTTTGCAATGCTGTTAAGGGTAAATAATAGAGCTAGACTTGGGTACAGGTGATTATCATTGCACCAGGCTGGGGAGGTGCTCTGGGGAAGGGGATGTGAAGGGCCCTGAGTGAATCCCAGGTCAGAGGGGATCACAGGAGTCTCATTAAACTCATAGTGGGAATTTAAAGTAGTGAATTACATCTATGAAATCATCCTTCCCTCTCCAGAAACTAGTAAGGGACCTCATCTGCCAGACCCTCGCCTAGTCATGAAAAAGGGGGCATTGCTGAAAAAGTATCTGCATGCCTATATCTACATTAATTTTCTGTTAGTCAAAAGTTTTATAAAATTTTTTTTGCTAAGATCTAGCCTTCACGAAAGAGAATCCAAGAATTTTAAGCCAAGCTGCATCAAGCATGACAGATAATAAATCTGGGGGAAAGGTTTCACAAAGTTGTGAGGATTGTCACATCTCAGTATGACTGAATTTTCTACATCAAAAAGACTGGAGATTTCTGGTTTGCCTATCCCAAAGACTTGAGATTCTGTGTTTTCTACACCAGACATACATTAAATATTAAACATTGCTTGGGAGAATCACAGGCAAGTGAAAATCATCCATGATCTTTACTTTAAAGTCACTGTTCAAAATTCTGAACCTTGCTTATTTTAAACTGATGAGTTGGTCGTTGCTTTTAACTTATTACTTCTTATCACTGATATTTTTCCTCCAAGTGTAGATTTTATTGTTCAGTTTCTTTGTAGTATCAACTATAAAAGTCTTTACCTAGGGCTTAAATCATTATTTTAACAGATTTTCTTGCACAGAGCTATCTTGTTTTCCTAGACAAGTTGTTTAGGTTCACTGATGACGAGGGAATCAAAAGTATGCTCGAGACATATGGTTGTTTTCAAACTTGGACCTAAGTCCTTGCCACGCTTTGCCAAGGAGCGGGCACAGTGTGTTCCTCAAGGACAGCCCCAGAGCAGAGTTACCCCAGGCCACAGAGGCTGCAGGGCTGGCTGTGCTCCCTGGGGCTGCAGACCCTGGGCTCCCTCCCTGCACCCCTGGGATCACAGAGCAGCACCTGCAGCAGCTGCACCACTGGGAATGCAGAAGCTTTTAGAGGGTCAGCCAGAATTTATTAAAGCACCTACTCTAAATATAATTCAGCTCATTTGGTTAAGCACCTGTAACCTGCATCTGAAAAGCACAGCCGCCTTGGTGATCCCTGTGTGTGCTGAGTAATAATAATGATAATTTCTGAGAGTTTCCCACAGAGGTAAACAGTCAAACATTTCCAGCTGTAGGGAGATGAGCACAAGAGATGCCATGGTTCACCACACCACGCTGGCCCTGGGGTTCATGAGGGACACGGGAGAAATTGTGGCCAGTGCTTACCTACTAAGGTTGTAGCATTTGCCAAACATGTATTTACTTCTATTTGAAGTGGTATTTGGACTGAGCTCTTTGGGCTAGAACTGCAAATAGGTTAGGGACAGTAATGCTGATTGCTGTAATTTCTCTTTTTTGGCCTTGTATAGATAAGGCTAATTAGGTTATAGGACAAAATCAGGTTTCCAAGGAACTTCTGTGAGCATAGGACTTGGATCTAATTTAATGCTATGATTTTATTCATGCTCTGTGGCATATTTGTTACCTGCCATTGATGATTTTGGAAAGTGACAAAGTAGTTTAAGTTCTCCTCCAATATTTGCAGAAGCTGAGTTCTTTGCAGGAGGGAGCTGAGGGCCCTGCTGGAGGCCATGGTAGGAAGATTATGGATTGCAGAGTTTAATCTGTCTCTTTTCACACATCATGCACCAACTACAGACCCTGCCTACTGACTTTTTTTTTGTTTCTATGACAGAATTTAAAAAATAAAATCTCTGTAGCATAAGAAATGAGGCCATAGAAAAGATAGTCCTTTTTATATCTCTGCTACTGTCTTGCTGTGCAGCCTTAGGTAAATGAGATTTTCTCTCTGTGTTCACTGTTCCCTCCCCTTGGCTTTTTAAATAAGCAGGATCCCAGAAGCAGGGACTGTGTCTCTGCCCTTCTATAACATGGACCTTTAAAACCCACATTTGAATTTAGCACTGAATTAGCACACATGAGAATCATGCACATGACTGCAAACTGAAATGTAAGTCAGTAAAGAAACAGCAGTCATTAAACTGAGAAATAAATACAGAAGTAAACATTTCTGTTTCTCAGAAACTAACCAGGTAAAATATATTGTTCCACTTGGAGTTTATGGATTACAATGTAATTGACAGTTAAAAAACATGTAGACTTTTAAATATAGTTAAATATTTCAGTAAAACATTCTAAATTACAGCTGTAGAAATTTAAATCTTACTTATCTTTTCCTTCATGGTCTGGTGGCTTCAGAGCCTGACTTTTCTTCCAAAATAGTGGAATTATGATAGGAAAAAGCACAGTGCTGCTGTGAATAAAAGCTACTGTTGTTTCCCAATGAGATTTTGTTGTCAAGAAGCTCTGAAAGAGCTTGGGAAAGGACAGAGGAAGGAAATTATTACAGATCTAAAAAACCCAAACCCAGTGAGGGTGGTTACCATAAATTATTTCATCCATTAGAAGTAGAAAACCTTCACCACTTCTGCAAGAATTTTCCTGCTCAATAGTTCCGTGTTTTATTGTTCCTTGTTTTATTGTTTTTTTTCCTGGCTGATTATTGCTGCAAGGTTTGTGAGTGTCAGGAATCCAGTGGTGAGGAGTTATTGAAGCAGCTCACCTGTGCTCCTGAGGCAGCTGCTGGCCTCTAGAGCTGTTTGACTCCAAATCAAACCCTATTGCCTGGCACTTTGAACAATTTCTTTTTGGCTACTCTGCAAAACACCATTTACCCTGGGCCAACACACACATGCAGTGAAATGTGAGTCTGCAAGGGTCACTAGAATGGAAAATAACCCTTCTGCCTTTAGAATTCAGGGCAAAACCAGTTTAAGAATGTTACTATTTAGAAGATTGAAATGTATTGAGATGATCAGGATTCTGGCTTTGATGAATTCCCTTGCCTTGTGCTTCTTTCAGCCTCCTGAAATTTAAACTCCAGCTAGAACCTCAGGGGCTCCCCAGGGCATGATTCAGCCTGGAGCCCTCGGGAGCTCAGCCTGGGGCTCACCAGGGATCTGAGCTCAGCTGCTGACGCTGGAGGCTCAGGCTGTAATTCAGGTCTCCTCTCTGTGTATTTGGATTTCATTAAAGAAATGGCTAGACAGAAACTGATTGGAACATCTTGATTGTGTCACTGTAATGCCCAGCAGAAACTGTAAATTGTTTGTTGCGTGCATTAAGAGATGAATGCTGGCAAATGCCAGCTGTGAATTCATAAGGGAGATAGAAATATCTGCTTTTCTGGCCAGATGTCAAATCTCTTTCTTGGATCATGTGTAAGCTTTAAAGAGAGGAGGCACTGGTTTTGAATTCAGACCTAATATCTGGTGAAGAGAGAAGAGACATGTAAGGATATTTTTAAAGCATTTGAGAATTGCCAGGTGGGTTCTCCTGTGAGCTGTACTCCACTACAATCAGAACTCTGGACTACTGATTTTATATATCTGCAGTGCCTGAGGGAGGAAATCTAAAAAGGTTTTGAATAAATTATCTCTTGCCTACAAGTAACAAATGCAGGAAGACGACTCCAAAGAAAAATGTTTCCATGCTGATGCTGCTTTAAGAAATGTAAAGGTAAAAGAGATTTCAAAAATAAGAAACTGTAAAAACCAGCTATAGTCTTTCAAAATGTTGGTACCTGTGGGAACAGCAAGAGGGAGCAGAAAGGCACTGAAACCCCAGGAAGACGTGTTAGTGTTCAGAAAATTCAGTGTGATAGATTGCAAACCCCAGCAGTGCACCAAGCAGTGTGTGTGAATGGGTAGGGACACACCACTCATCCTTTTAGCAATGTCCCATGGTGGATGGATAACGTCTCCACAACACAATCAGTTCAGGAACAACAAATTTTCCAGCTGACAGAAGGAAATTTGCTGCTCTTCTACACAATCATGCATCCCATCTAAAGGTGCACGCCTCAAATGAAGGTAGAATCACTCCCCAGAGCACAGATTTTTCTCCAAGAGCTGCAGTGACCAGGCAGGGTCAGCTGCAGTGACCAGGGGTGGGACAGGGGTTGGGAATGGGCCCTGGGCTATCAGCTGCAAATCCCCCCAGGCATCAGTGAGGCTGCTTGGGATGCACCTGGCTCTGCTTCCAGGAGCTGTGAGTTGTAGCAGGAGAGAGATCCTGACAGAAATACACACGAGATGCCAGAATGTATGGACAGCACCTTACTGAAAACTGCATTTAGGGCAAGAGCTGCTTATGCTGCATTCATTTTTGTGGTATGTCACATTATTTTATTTTTTGAGTTAGGGAGCAGGTTTTAGAGCAAAGGAACTGATTGCCACAGTGAATGCAAGGCTGAACCACCACCTCTGAAAAGGGCTCTTTTCCCACACCTCTACTTGAGGTAGCATGTGGGAGACAAGTTGGAATTTGATGGGATTTTTTTAATCTCTTCTTTTTTCTATTTTTATCTCTGGCAATGAGAGTGATTCACAGATTTGGCAGGCAGAAGTCAATCGGGGCCATTGCTATTTTAGGCCTTAAAAATTATCTCACAAAATCAAGAACATAAATTAAATACACATTTTCTCATTTGTAAAGTGTCAAAGGTTCAAAGACATACAAATGTACATTGCTTCCCCACCTAGATTTTGTAAGGCTTGAGCATATTTTGCTAGCAAAAGGAAAATTTAAAAAAGGAGCTGTATGTTTAACTGATGAATCTGTCTGGGAACTCCATGGGAAGTTGTTTGCATTTAACAGCTTCTATTCATAGGAGCGCTAAAAAAAACCCTTGTAAACCTTTAGGTTTGTGTGAGTGACTGCGTGGTACTTAGATGCCAGTTGGGGTTAAACCATAATGTGTTACATTTTTTATCTGGTGGATTTTGATCCTTTTTTATTTTTTTTCTGGTTGAATAGGCACAAACATGTCACAGTTTTCAGAAAATTAGATTTTTAAATCAAATCTATTCAGTTAATATTGTTTCTGCATAATTTTTTGAGTGGAAATAGTAAAAATTCAATCTCTTATCTAATTTTAAAATAGTTGTCATTGGCTGGAAAAGGACTTATACTGAAGACCAAGTTTCAAACTGAGTGGCTATTCCTGTACAAAAACTGTCTAGTTGTTTTAATTTCTTTATTGGGTGTAACAGCATTTTTAGGGGGAAATAGTACACATGGAAATGTGAAATCTAGTCCATGTAATTTTCCACTGATGCAACATCTCCATTTCCTTTCTGGAAAATCTGCTGTCAGCAATATTTTATACCTGAATATTGAGATGAGGAATGTAAACAGGCCAAACTTATGTAAAACCAGAGACTGTTAAATAATGAATAGTCATACACTCCCTGATGTCTTGCCATCAAAACATTTGTGATTTTTCTTATTTTCACTACTTGATTCAGTTCTTGTGAAGTGCGGTGGAAAGAAGGAAGTGTTTAAAAAAAGACTGGATATGGCACTTGATGCCATGGTTTAGTTGAGGTGTTAGGGCTGGGTGGGACACAATGATCTCTAGGTCTCTTCCAACCTGGTCATTCTGTGAATTTTTGTGAATTCTGTGAATATTCACAATATTGTCCTCAAGCTGCATGCTGGCTTTGTTTGTGTAACATTTGTTAAAGTGAGCTTAGGAAGAGTTTCCTGAGGTGCCAAGTGCTGTGTAGGGCTACAATCCCACTGACTCTTTGTTCTGTGGGATGGGAGCTTTTCCAAGAGCTGTGGATCCCCTGTGCTCATCAGACTCTCTGCTCCTTGCCCACTGGGAGGGTTCTCTGCTGAAGCTGTCTGCCTGCTCTAAAATCAGAGGACAGAGGCTGAGTTGCATCATGCTCTGGCTGGGCTCTGCAGGAGCTGGGGATGACCCCTCAAAACCATCTGTCATGGGCACTCGAGGCTGATTCCTGTCCTGGGAGTCTCCCATAGTGAAACACAAGGCAAAACCAGCTTTTCACCAACAGCTGCCTTATATTCCCATTTCATGATGCATGATGGGCCTCAGGAGAGTAAGAACATCAGGGAATGAGGTGGGACTGTTTTATTAAAATGTTTGATCTTTGCTGTGGAGTCATCACCATAAGATCCCTCCATCTAGAGAATTGTGTGGTTTGAATCTCACCAAGAGCCATTTTGCCTTGCAGAAATGCCAGAATAAATATCCATGTTATGAAGGTGCAGCTAAAGCTCATACTGTTATCTTGCTGTATTTTGGAAATAGTACAGTAGTGAGCCAGGCCCTTTAGTTTTCATTTGGAAGGTTTCCAGCTTGAGCTGGCATTTTGTTACAAAAATAAAATCTAGCTGAGCCAGTCAAAAAACCCAAAAACCCTTGCCTTGCTGGTAACTGTAAATATGTGGAATGCTGCAATGGAATGCTTGCAGGCATCACACTCAATTCTTGTTTAATTAATGACATCATAAGAATAACTAAAGGCTCAAAGTTTCAGGTTTAAATATATTCTGAGATATAGGAGTGTCCAGGTGTAGAGTACCAGCTATTTGTGGACTGCTCAACAGGCTTTCCTTCTAAATCTGCTAAGGGTTATTGTTGATTGTTTCTGTTTCCTCTGTTCAAATGACATCTCCTCATTTTTGGCTATAAACAGGTACCATATGCTCAAAGAGCTGATGGGTTTCACTGTGATTGTCTCTGATGTTATTGATTCACAGAATTGTAAAACAGCAATGTCTGAAGTAACATGTTGCCCAGATTTTGTGGGTTTGAATTTTAGGCTCTGCTAGTTGTAGTGTATTTATTAATTTATTACCCCCCCCCTCCAAATTTATAAGGACAAAATTACTCAGTTCTAAAATTCTTTGTAATAATACTGAAAATCTCCAGTTAGGCAGTTAGTAAGAACAAAAAAAAAAAAAAAGGAAGGGTAACAAACCAACTCTATTATTACTGGTTCACTTCAAAGTACTCAAATTACACAGTTCAATTAATGAGACTGTAAATGCCCTTGCTCTCTGTTTCATTATATTGCTAATGTCTAAGTGAAGTCTAAGGTCCTTGCTTGTTTTCCTCTGGATGATTTTCTTCCTCTGTCTGTTGTCAGGCTGTCTCCTCTGATGTGGGCAAGCACAGAGCATCTTTGCCAGGGCAGCAGGGCAGCTCTGGGCAGGCTGGGGGCAGTGGCACCAGCTCTGTGTGCAGGCAGGTCAGCCAGGCCAGGACTGTGGGCACAGGGACATGGACATGGTCTCTTGTGGGAGCCCAAAACATCAGATTTGAGCCTGGCAGTGGCAGGAGTCACAAGCACCAGCTCCATTCTTTGCTTCTGGCCCTTTCCATTTCCAGCTCCATTCTCCGCTTCTGGCCCCTTCCTTCCCATTTCCATGGAGGAACAGCCCCAAGTAGGGCCTGATGCTGCCAGCACTGGGTGTGTGGAACATGGAATGGCCACCCAGGCCCTGAGCTGCCCTCTCTCTAGTGGCTGCAGCAGGAGCTCCAGACACCCCTCCAGGGGATCAGGATTGCCACCATGTCTCCTGTCAGTGCTGGTCTGGCCTGGGCCCCGAGCTGGCCCCAGAGCCACCCTGCTCTGGCTGCTGCCCTGCCAGCACAGCCCTGCCAGGCCACACAGTGCATGGGGCTGGGGAAGGGATCCAGGATAAAAATCAGCTTGATCTGCTCATGGCTCGTCCTTGTGTGGGCTGAGCAGGAATGGGAGGCTGGGGGAGATGAAGTAGCAGAAGCAGCAGCAGCAGCTCGTGAGGTGATGCCACGGATGGGACGGCCTGAAGGGTGACGGGACTGGCCTGAGGGGTGACGGTCACCAGCTGTGGGGACAGCGTGGCACCACCCAGGAGCTGGGCCTCCATGCATGTGGGACCCTTGTAGGGCATTCTCCACAGCACAGGAATTTCTCTCTTCAGCAGCACCAATTAATGACTCTTAACAAATCATGGTCCCTTACACCATGCACTGAGAATGGCCTGCTGCAAATTTGCAGTTTTTCCTTCCAGAGGAGTGCAGACAATTAGACTGGAACCACCTCAGAAGCTGAAGGGTGAAGGACATTGGGAACTTCAGAAACTTTGTGATCCTTTGTTTGAGTTATATTGCAAAATCCTGCACACAAACACCTTGCTCCCTACAAGTCACTGAGTGTTGTTAGCATGCATAACTGGTCTACCAGTAGTTTGAGAAAGTAGCAAAAAAAAACCTGAACCCCATGAGAATTTTCATTTCCTGATAGCTGAGGTTGCCGTGGCTGAATTAGCATTTCAGAACTTACACTGGGATAATCATGCAGCAGTTAATTTCAATGTTTTACTGCTATGGTAGTGTAAATCCTAGTAAATTAATTTCTATAATGCTTGAGAAGAATTTTTTAAAGACATTTCCTTTCTCATTCATATTTAATGAACTCTGAAAATCTGCATTAGGACATCTGTGTAAATCTCTTGGTTTTTTGTTTGTGATCTAAGGCAACTATTGATATTTAAGCAGAAGGTTACAAAGAAATTAATGATACTTAGTCAACCATATTGTAACTGACAGACCTCCTTTCCTTAGGTGGATTCTCTCCAATTCTGTTTTTAAAATATCTACTTTCTCACTTGAGACTGGTGTTCATGGCCAAATAATCTAAGTCTTGAGGGGCATGTACTTTAAATAATATTTTGATGTAGTGCCTCTGTTTTTTCCTTTTGATTTAACAAATCAGGAATTTTGCAGAAGTACAGGTTAGAAGAAACTTTTCTGCTGAGCTCTGTTATAACTTCTTGCTAAATGTGCTGTCTCGGAAAAGCTGTAGTCTCCACTGGGATGCAGCTGTAAATGCAAGAGGAAAAGAAAGAATTCAAAGATATGCAACTGATCATCAATCACAGGGATGCCTGTGCCTTGCACCCTATTTTTCTTATAAATTTGTCCATGAAGTGCCTGGAAAAGGGAACAATAATTTAAAATAACTACCTAGTGTAGTTATATCCAATATCTTTCCACACTGATTTTTGATCCTTTCATTTCAATCTTCTAGCTCAGGCAAAGTGTGCATCACACTCACTTTGTTCCTGCTCAGACAAAAGCAACATAATGTCAGTGAAATATTTTGGAGGCAGAATATAAAACTTGTAGATATAAATTACTTAAAAAGAAAATGAAGCAAATTGGAGGGCCTTAGGATGAATATTAAAAAGTTAAAAAATGTCTTTCTCCTGCAAAGTCATGAACTCCGCATTTCACTTTCATAACTCCATTTATCCAATTATTCTAGCTTGAAATTGCTAAAATCTGCAGAGAATCCTTACAACTTAATTTCAAATTCATTCCTGTGCAGTATTACTAAACATTGACATATTCTGAACGTGAGAACTGCAGAACATTTTTCTGCAGAGAATGACCAAACCTCTTGGGGTAAAAATATTTGCTACTGATAAATAAAGCTGCATGCACCATCTTCACAAGATTTTAGGTTTTATTTTTGTGTTTTTAATGGTGAAAAGTACTGTAAACCACCATTCTGCTGGTGTCCTCTCTTAGTTAATCCCCTGGGAAAGATGTCATGGGAGCTGATGCCTCTCCAGGGGTAAAGGAGAGAGAAGGGGAACAGAGAGGGAATGCAGGGAATATGAGGGGCAGGGAGGGGAGTTTTGTGATTTGGAGAGAGGGTATAGAGAGAGGCAAATCATGAAAAATAAGTTTGCAGCTGGTAGGAACAAGCTAAGAGACAAGGAGCATGGAGTTCATGAGCAGGACTGGGCTGAGTTAGTTTACAAAGAAAGAAAAATTGATAGTATTTCAAAGGGTCAAATAGGAACACCGAGAAAATTCTTCTCCAGATATCAGTGGATAAACCTGCAAGCAGAAAAAATTGATAGTAAGGAGTAAGGCTTGAGAAACTTGGGCTTCCCCCCACCTTGTAGTGGATTCACAGGATTGGGGATTTATGATGAAAAGTTAATTGTAAAAAATGTTGTAAAAAATTAAAAATTATTTACTAAATTTCCAAAAATGATGATAGACTGAAGAGTTGATCAAATTTAATAGCTATTGTCCAGAGCTAAAAAGAATAACACACTGATATCAGTGAGGTAAGAAATGGTCTACTCAGCATTCTAGCAAGAGAGACTGGCATCTCTGGCTCTCCTCAACCACTTGCCTCAATAAAAGTCTATGCAAGAAAAAGAGAAAGCATGGACAGGCATTTGTGTGGGAGGAATGCTCATGAAGATGGTCCATACACTTTAAAATTTACATACTCTCAGTCACAGGGCTCACCAGAGGGGACTACTTACATTCTCTTCAGAGTGTGCCATCATAAAGGACTTTCTGTGCATTTTTGTAATGTGTTGTCAAAAAGAATAATTGTTTGGCAATCCTTTTGAAAAAGTAATACTCTCAAAAATTTCACTCCTTATGGAGAGTTTAATGAAAGTCTTTATTGACCCAATTTAATCAAATTTTGTACTTCCCCCATTTATTGATTAAATTTTCAATAGAAAACATTCCAGCTGGTGATCAGTGGTTGTAATTTAGAAATGAATTCTTCCCAGGCTGCATAGCTCAGAGGTGTCCCTGCCATCCATGCTGTCACTGCAGTAGACGTGGTACTTGGGTATAATATTGCCAAAAAACATTTCATGTAAACTTTTATTGCTTTGTAAATGGGGAGGAGACTCTCAGGGCCCTGAGGGCAGAAATGTGCTTTCTCTGCCCTGAGCAGCCTCACCTGTGATCCCAGGGCGATCCCCCACTCCCTGCTCCAGGCCTAGGTGTTCTCCAGCTGGGCTCAGGTTTGGTCAGTGCTGCCCTGGGATTTCTGTCTCCATCTCCTGAGAGGCTCTTTGGGATTCCTGGACTGATCCAAGATGGGTTCTTTCTCCTGCTATGACTGCTGAGGGCATCCTTGGGGTGGCCCTATTTGTGCCAATCCCAACAAAGGTGACTTGCCAGAAAAGGGCTCAGCTAGGATGGCTTACAGGGTGTAAAGAAATGGAAATGAGAAGGAAAAGAGTCTTGTTCCCACCTGAATAGGTAGGATAGCCATAAGAGCTGAAAGAAATTAAAAAACTAAAATGATCAGCTGCTGGGGAAAAAGGAAATGGAAAGCATTAACTGATGACCCAAGAGAGAAACCCTCCAGAGACTGAGATAGGGTCCCCACTGCTTAAGGCTTGTGGAAATGGAGATAGAAAGAGGACTGGAAATTCTGAATCAACAGTAACTGTGTATTTCTGCACAGGAAAAGACTGTATGGGAGCTGACCAGAGCATGATGTGCAGAACTAAAGGAATTTTCAGTAGGCTTATGGGGGACAAAATACTAGTGCTGAGGGGAAGGAGAATGACGGAGTAGGTGCTGAGACCAAACCAATCCTATCAATTTGACTTAGAGCAGAGTGTGTGCTCTGCATGGTGGACACACAAAGTATCTTTACTGATACTTTCGTATTCAAGATGTAAGAAGAGGAAAAAGGAGATTAGAATAAAAATTGAGCATGGGGGAGCAGAGGAATGCAGTAAGAGAATAAAACAAATTTTATTTGAGAATAAAAAAAGAAACAGGTAGACATATAGTTAGTGCAGAAAGAAGGTAGCAACATAAATACCTCCACTTGTGTGACTCATTTGCTCTTTCTTTGCTGGCAGATTGTGCTTTAATTATGTCTCTGTGAATCAAATAGTGGTGAACTGTGTATGTTTGAAATACATAGATGGAGGTAATTACTGAAGAGGTGCCAGTGTCCTACAGGCACCCCTTTGCATCTGCTTCCCATTGTGGAATTTAGTACAACTAGAAACACCATTGGGCTTAATTTTGGGTCTTGGTGACCAGGTGTTGAATTTTCCCTGCCAAAGCTCAGGAACTGCACTGGCAGCTCTGCCAAGGCAGACATCCATGGCTGATTTCCCAGTGTGTGTGTTTGATACCACTGGCTGTTAGGAGAAAACATTTTTTTGCTGAAACATCACATTGAATGATTTATGGCAGACAAATAAAGATGTATGTGTGAGGCTCCCTAAGTAGGACTGGTGTCAAAGGAAAATATTGAGGGGAAGAAAAAGATTGCAAATTTCTAATTAATTTTGTTTATTTATGCACAGAAACCTTGAAATATTAATAGAGAATGCATAAGTAATTGATGGGCTACATATAATTTTTCATGATCTTTATGCTGAGATAGGCAGGAAAGTCATTTGACAAAAGGCACAGGCACATTACAAGCACAAAACTGCTGTAGGTTAGGCCTGGAGCTGCCCAGCTAATGGGAATGACTGAGCACCCCTTTCCCAGAGCAACTCCCAGGATTTTCCTTGAACCTTATGGGTCTTTTCCTGGTCTGATCAACCTTGATATCAAATGGTGGATCCGTTTTTCATCTCCTATTTAAAGCAATGAATTGAAGGTATGCTTTTAAAGTAGTTTAACAGCTGAAGTAAAACTAATTCATGTCCCAAGGGCAAATAGAAATCTATTAATATAGGGTATTAAAACTCTGATAGATTTTAATGCCTGACTCATGATTTTTGTGAGTGCTGGGATTGCCAGCAGACACTTGTCTGAGTTGTGGAACAGACTCTCTGGAGGGTGCAGAAGGTGGCATGCATTAGCAGAGTGGGAAGCACTCTGAACAAGGGCTTCTTTTTTCCTAGATTGAGAATTTTTCCTTTTAGAATAGGAAAAACAGGCAGAAGGAG
The DNA here is from genome assembly GCF_028018845.1 of Melospiza georgiana. Taxonomy (NCBI): domain Eukaryota; kingdom Metazoa; phylum Chordata; class Aves; order Passeriformes; family Passerellidae; genus Melospiza; species Melospiza georgiana. The sequence continues at coordinate 10,708,019 of NC_080445.1, forward strand.
AAGAGCTGAAAAGATTGAACTGCTAGGATTACCATCTTAATTCCATTTAATTTGGGTGAGTTCTGGCAGGGCAGCCAAGCCTGGAGCCTCTGTGCTGGATGTCCCCAGCTTGCTTTGCTCAGGTCTGAGCTCACTGCACTGAAGGCATCAAGACCCCTGAACCCTCAGGCTCCCATATGTGCCAATCTGCAAAGGAGTACCTATGTTTCCATATTTCTGTGCAGGGAGAGAAACTGCTGAACCCCAGGAGTTTCCTGGTGTACATCTCTGTGGACTTTGACAAACCCTTTGATGCCCCCCTGCCTCCTCTTCAGCTGTTTCCCACTGCTGGCAGTGCCCACTCTGGCACAGACCAAGCCATATGCCTGTTCTCTTTAGCCCAGATGCCCTTCCTGTTGGGCAGGGTCCCAGTGTCTGTATTTTCAGCTGAAGGAGAGCAAGAAATACCTTTAATTTTCCTGCAGGCAACTGTCCCTGTTGACCTTTTCAGCTTCTGAATCTTTAGCTCTCCCCTGTTCTCTGATGAATAATTAAAAGACTGGGGAGAAAAGAACACAGGAAATTCCATGGTTTTTATTTTAAATGCCACTGCTGCGATGATAATTTTAAGATTTGCATTTATCTGGATTTGGTTTGGTTGTAAGTTTTGTTTCTTAAGCTATCCTATAAAAAGGACAACTAGGACAGTGCATCAGGAGGCTCATTTCTCTACCAGCACCCTATCAGCCTTCCCATAGTCAACACCTCATATCCCCTGTGGCTAAAACTGGCTGATAGTTCTGTACCAAATCTTGCCAGCAAAGACCTTGGGGAGCTGTAATATCAGAAACTGTTTCCTCCTGATGCTTTTGATACTGGCTGATCTGAGGCCACTGATATGCTGATGCTTCTCCTGGTGGCAGTGATGATGTTGGCTGCTGGTTTCCCTTCCCAACAAGTTGTGCTTGCATGACTTGGAGGACAATTTGTTTAAACTACTTTATTACTTTAGAGATTATTATTATTATTATTCTCAGTATCTATATTATTATAGGGTATAATATTATAATGTGTCAGTGGAGTCAGACAAGCATTTTCTGAAAGCCATTCATCCCAATTAATCCCTGATAGTGACTCATTTGTCTCATTTGTTTAGGTTAAAAGCAAAATATTATGCTGATGTTTGAGCACTTAGAGTTGGTTGAAATTTGTGTCTGTGTAGAGCATTGGCTTGAAATGAAAACACTGTTACAATATTGACTGTATCCTTTCCTCTATTCCAACCTGAATGTCCATATTCTCAGGGGTTTCTGAGTGAACACTACAGCAAAGCAAGCAGCCAAAAGTCAGACTAATATTTTGCAAGTTGTCTCTTTTGTAGAAGGCTTATTCAGGCACTTCTGAACAGGGTGTCTGTTCTGTGCTTCCTACCTGGATTTTGTCAGGAATAATTGACTGCAGTGGCTTCACTCCTACTCCTTCACCCACAATCTCACCTCCCTTGCATAAGAGAACACCTCAGCTAGCACAAACATCCCTGTCCACCCTTTGGGGGTACATGTTCTTGTATCTCAGATACCTGCAGGAAAACATCTCAGTGAAGTGCACAGTAGCCTGTAATGTAACAGTGAGAGTTTTGCTTTTTCAGTAGTTAAATTGCCCATCTAAAAGGTCATGAAGATTTTTATATGTCTCTCTTGCCTATAAAATGTATCAAGAACTCTTCCAAATTCAAAGCTGCTATATGGGTTTTTACAATCTAGGGATGTTGCCAAACTAGTCCTAAATCTGCATTATTTATTTTGACTGTTTAAGAGCCAACATTTGGTATCTTTCTTCACTTTTTCCTTGCTTAGAGCTTGGGCTGTCTCTACTGCATGTTGCACTGTAGAGTGAGCCCTGCCCATCCTTGCTGCTTCTCTGGAGCACTCTGCATCCAACAGGATTATTTGCCTACAGAATGCTTAAAAAGAGACAAAAATCCTGACCCAAAATTGTTATAGGTTTGCTATTCCCTCCTTTGGGCTCGGGATTGTTCCCTTTTATTTCAAAACAGATTAAGTGCAAAGGCTTTTTTGACAGCCTGGATTAGTTAGCAGTTTATAAACACCTCTTTCCCAGACTGGGCTGACTTAGCAGGCACCTTTGCAATGCTGGGTAAATACAGTGAACCATTCAAGTGGAAAATCATTTTAATAAATAACATTTTAGTAAAACCTTTGGTTTGCCCTCTGAATTCTTACTAATAAAAATAAATCTCCATTACCCTCTCACTTGGCCTTACCTTCCTGTTTGGTAGAAATTTTTCTTTTTTTCAGTAGCAGCATTAAAGATTCATCCATGATTTGGAGTAATTCTTGTGCAATGCAAATCTAATAGACTTGATGCATAGCATTTTCTTTAGGGTAAAAGCTAACTGCCTTTATTCAGCCCTTCTGAAAGAGCCCTTTATACAGCTCATGTCATGTCAGCAGTAATCATGGCCTGAGTGGTGGTGCATGCAAATCAGCAGCTGCTCTTTAGCTGGGCTGGAGGAGTCACATAATGAGTTTTCCAGTAAATGCAAGGGCAGACCGTTTTTAATCCTGATGGTGCTTCAGGAAATCACTCTGTTATCTCTGCTCTCTTCACCCTGCCCAGCCAGCTCCCAGGCTGCCCCTCTGCAGTGCCCACCACCTGCCAAACCAGCCAGCAGCACCCACTGCTGGGAACACTAAAGAACAGTTTCCATTGTCTGGTGTTGGTTTTCCCCAGAGTTACAGCATGGGATGGAAGCACACCCCAGCACTGCAGCTGTGTCTCTGGAGGATGTGGCTACCTTGGCATTTCTTTGGCCATGCCAGATTGCACAAGAGGCAAAGCAGTGCTCTGGGTTGGTACATCAAGTGTGAATTTTGAGGCGTCTGGAGCTCAAGAAGGCATTAAGATTCCTACAAAACCCCTTCAGTAAAATGGAGGTTTCCTGCTGTCTTGCAATAGGCAGGATGCAGGAACTGTTTCAGAGGAGATAAGTGGTTTGGGTTTGGTTTTGTTTTTAACATATATATTTAGAAAAAAATAGTCTGGAAGTGTATGTGAATCTCCTTGCTCTGCTTCTCCTCTGGTTCCTGTTCTCTTTCTTTTCATGGAAGGTTTCCTCACTGAGTGTTACAGTGAAAATGCTTTTCAAACATCAAAGAACAGTAATGTACCAAAAAGAGGAGATTTCACTATTGGAAAATAAACTAAGAGCAGTGCAAATGCCACCTGGGTTTTTCAGGTGGTGCCTGCTGCTTTATGCTGCTGTCAGTGCTCATCTAGTCATTGCTTTCTCATCTCTATTCCAAGATTTTGTGAAGAAATGAAGCACAGTTCATTCCCACAAACTGCTTTGGGTTTACAGATTTCTCTCTCTTTACCCCTCACTTCACCCTTTCTGCCCCCTCCCTTCTCCCCCGCAGCCTTCGTGCAGCCTGACAATCCTTTGCTTAATCCCAGAGAACATATTTTGGGTACTGGCACAATAAAGAAAAAAGAGACAAATTGATTTGCATTTCTTATCTGGGAGATTCGCTTGCAAAATCTAGAACAGTTTCACTGACGCAGAGGCAGGGGAGATGATCTGTAAATCTGACATATCTTTATTGAGGCTGAGAGGAAAGGGAGTGGGAGGATGGTCTGAGCTCACTACAAGAAATCACACTGTAGGTAGCTTTGTTTGTTGTCTCAACACAGATTTCACAGAGGCCTTCCTGGCTGGTTTGGGGATGCCCTCACAGTGCCATGAGCAGCCAGTCCCAGGTTATCCAGGTGCATGCAGCTCCTGTTTCTGCCCAGCTTGGCTGGAACTGAACAGCCCCCTGCCAGCTGGGGTGTGCACACGCCCTGTCAGTCCAGCCACATCATCTTTATTTTTACACAGATGCATGTGCTGCGCCCAGGGAATCAGTCAGCTCCAGTGAGAGTAGATGTTTGCCTTTCCCCTGCTGCTTGCCTGAGTGTGAGGGCTTGGAAGGCAGAAGTAACCAGAGTAGAAAAATCACCTTTTGGAAATTTCTGGGTCTCCTCCTTCCTACAGAGAGCAGCCCCACTATTGCCTGTCTCTGACTGTTGTGTCATTCAGGTTTCCTCTGCATCAGGCTCAAGGTGTTAGCAGTGAATTCTTTCCTGTCCTATGGCAACCTGTGCTAACCTGCTGCTGTCAGGGACCTGTGGAGCAGAAGGGTGAAGATGTCCTGATCATCATCTGCCAGAATTCCCTCCCCTCTTTAAAACAGCTGCTTGGTCAAAGCCCAGCAGCAGCAGTGATGTACATCCCTTGTTGAACTACCAGGGTGTGCTTCCAAAGGGGACACAGAGGGTTCTTTAAGCATAATTTTGGGCAAAAAGAAATGGAAAACTGAGAGGTGGAAAAAGACAAGTATAATTGGGTGGATGAGACAGTAACCTCCTTGGGTGCCTCTGCACTCAGCACTTAATGCAGCCTCTCAGAGCTGAACTACTCATGCAGTAGGCAGGAGGTTGCCCACGCCTTGGATCACTGTGTTCCCTGTTCAGGTGACTCCACCGCCTCTCCAGGCATGTCTAGGAACACCGAGTCTAAGGAAATGTGGGGTTTTGGGTGCCTGATGCCTCAAACAAGCAGAAATTGCAGATCAGTCATAGAGATATGACAGTGCTGCTCTGGGAGCTGGTTAATCTTTCAGGGCTTGCATCTGCTCTGCTTGCTGCAGCTGCACAGCCACCCTGTGCCACTGTTTTACAGAAGTGTGAAGGAAGAAATGGACTCTTACATATTCAGTTTTCATTCCCTGATGCTCCTTTTGCTCCTCTAGTTCCACTCTGCCCTTCACAACATCTTCAGATCTGTTTGCTCCAACTGTGAGATTACACGGTAACAAAAACCTCTGGCTACTCAGGGCAAGGTCCTGTCAGGTGTTGAGTATCTCCAAGGATGAAGATTCCACAACTCTGAGCAACCTGTTCCAGTCCTTGATAACTTCAGAGTGAAAAGGTTTTTCCTTGTATTTGACCAGAACCTCCTGTGTTTCAGTTTGTACCCATTTCTTCTTGTCCTCTCACTGGACACCACCAAGCAGGGTCAGGTTCAGTCATCCTTGCACTATGCCATCAGCTATTGCACACATTAATGAGACAGTCATGAACCTTCTGTCCCCAGACTGAGGTCCCAGCTCTCAGGCTTTCCTCACAAGAGCAATGCTGCACTCCCTTCACTGCCTTGGTGGCCTTTGGCTGGACTCACTGGAGTGTCTTTTGGGCAGAAGCCCAAAGATGGGCCCAGCAGTCCAGATGTGCCTCAGCAGGCCTAAGCAGGAAGGATCACCAAATGCCAGAGGTGTCACTCAAAATCATTGCCAGATGTGCAATTTTTTGTGGCTGTTCTGTAGCCAGGCCATGGAGCAGATTAACTTCAATGAATTTTCTAATTTTATCTTGTGCTGTATCAGCAGAGCAGTTTGCTATTTGGCCCTGAATAATCTCTTCTGAATGACAAAGCAACCCAAAGTCCAGCCCCACTGCTGAGTCTGTGGTGAAGTGATTTGTGGTACTGGCCTGGTTCTTGGGGAATTTTCTTGTTCTGATTTTTCATCTTGGCTTTGTTCAATGAACATAGAAATCATGACGTCAAATGTAGACAAATGACATTCCCAAAGTTGTGTTTTAAGGATTTCTAACTTGGTTTTTGTGATTTACCTGTCTTTGAATTCTTATGAAGGCCAGGGAATTGAAAACAATTGGTTCCAATTTATTTTAAAATGTTCACATCATTCATGAAATACATAATGACAAATATTCTATAGTCTTTTTGTGAGTGGGCTGGTAGCCTGTTATTTAGAGACATTTTTGAATTGATACTCTCAATCAATTCTTCAGCAGTTCTGCAAGGTTCAGGTTTTTTCATTGGATTAATCATTCTGTGAAATCTGTCAAGTAGCCATCACCCTGATGATGCTATTTTTGTCACTTCTATCCTTATGTAGAGCTAGATATTTATTATGATAGCAGACTGTAATATTCCAGTAGAATTTCTGTGAGGTGTTAGTCATTGTGGAAAGGCGTTTTTGCTAAATACATCCTGGGTTGCATATATGGAAGTGTGACCAGCAGGTTGAGAGATGATTCTCCTCCTCTGCTGCACTCTGCTGAGACCCCACCTGCAGAGCTGCCTCCAGCTCTGGGCCCAACACAAGGAGGATGTGGAGCTGTGAAATCAGTTCCAGAGCAGGCCGTGAAGATGCTCAGAGGGCTGGAGCACCCCTGCTCTGGAGACAGGCTGGGACAGCTGGGGGTGTCAGTCTGCAGTAAAGATTTTGAGGAGACCTCAGACCTCTTCCAGTGCCTAAAGGGGCTCCAAGAGGCTGGAGAGGTATTTGGTCAAGGGCCTGGAGGGACAGGACAAGGGGGACGGGCTTCCCACTGACAGAGGGCAGGATTAGATGGGATGTTAGGAAGAAATCCTTCCCTGGGAGGGTGGTGAGGCCCTGGCACAGGGTGCCCAGAGCAGCTGTATCTTTCCCTGGATCTCTGGAGGTGTCCAAGGCCAGGCTGGATGGGGCTTGGAGCAACCTGGGATAGTGGAAGCTGTCCCTGCCCATGGCAGTGGGTAGAAGTGGATGGTCCTTAAGGTCCCTTTCAGCCCAACCATGCTGGGATTCTGTATCTTCATTCATTTCCTATGAGTAGAAGATGCTTTTTCTGCTTACAGATTGCAGGGCAGAAAGATCATGTTCCTGCCCACTTCCTATTCTACACCTCAGACCAGTTTAGGAAGGGATTCTCTGTAGTAACTCTATGTTTTTATTCCATCACACAGTGTTTTGTCTACTTGCACCAAATGTAATAAATATACCCCTGTTTTAGATACTTCTGAAAAGGAGATAAATGCAGTGTGCAAAATCGAACTGTGGCTCAGGAGACAGGCCCGTGAGGTGTAAGAATCCAGAAATGTGGAGACAACCACAGGATCTGACCTCACTTGCTCTGACCATAATGTTTCAGTTCACTTGCTCTGACCATTCATGTTTCAATTTTGATCAATTGCTGGTACAAAACTCGATCCAGACTTTTGGAAAACGAATGTTGACCCAGGAGGTTCTTCCTAAAGTATAAATTCCCTTTTCATTCTAGTCTTTTTCTGGGCAGAGGTGTCAAATTCAGGCACCTTTTGCTTTTTTGTTTAGCATGCAGACAGGTATTTGGAGCCCCATGTCTCTGTGCTTGAGCATTTATGGAGTTTCCCTTGGCCTATATGGGTTGGGTGCTCCACCAGCTACACCTCCCACATGAGATGCACAGTGTCCTTCTGTCCCAGCCAGCCCCTTCTTTGGATGTGTAGAGACTCTAAAATTATCAACTAAGCCTTTTAAAAGAGCTTTGGTAGCTGCTCCATGAGTTTTCCAGACTCTCTGGGAAGTATAATCTGTAGGCACAGTACCTTGACATCCCCACAAAAAAAATTACCTTGGAGCAACCAAGTGAAAGGTTAGAACTGTTGAGTGTTTTAATCAATAATATATGAGTTGGATGAGCAGGATACTGTACTTTGCAGGATGCAATCAATAATACATTTTTTATGCTCACCTTTTTAATCCTCAGAAAAACTACATCAAAAATTTCACCCTAGACTGCCCACAAGAATCAATAATAGAGAAAGGTTGCCTCTTCCCTTTAGTACAGTTTAATGAAAAGCATAATGAATTTATTTCCTAAATGATGCTACAAATCAATTATACATCTTCTGGAAATACCAAGTGGAAAATAGTGTTTAATACAGTAATAGAGTTATGAATTTTCAAAAACTCAAAATGCAACATTTAAAGTTGTCATTGTAACTCTTCAGTTTTTAAAGTATAAAATGAAGGAAAATGGAGTCTATGTAAATCAAGCTGAGTTTATTATTATTATTTATTATTTGTATTCCTATAGTGTGTAAAATCTTAAAGAAAAAGACCATTCCAATATACAGGACAAATAATTCTCTCTGGTTTCCATTGACTTTAATGGTTTCACAGATATCTCAAGACTGCTCCTATTAATGGAAGCCTGGCACTAGTTTGGAAACTATTGTATAATTTTCAGTAAAATTGCAAAAGTTTTAAACTTTACTTTTTCTACTGAATCACATAGAAAAGTTCTATACTTTTGAAGTTTATGTGCATCTATTGAGAATTTGCCATTATACTAAAAGAAGGATCAAACTTTTCTTAGTGCCAGCTGACCACATTTCTATTTCAGGCTTGAAGGCATTAAAATTCCTGCTTGCTGAATCACAAAATGCATTGCTTTGTTAGCAGTACTTCAGATCCCCATGGACTTCTGCTGCTCTTTTAGTGCATCACCAATTATTTGTGATGTATTATTAATTATATGTGATCTATACTTGCACCACTTCATGGCTGTAGTGGTAGCTCATTTAAACAAGAAGGGGATTATGTAAAAAATGGCTTTTTCTTTTTTTTGTTTTTGTTTTCCCTGTGGCATGTTGCCAGCTGGGTGGCGTAAAAAGATTTTTATCCCAGCTGTTATGAAAACTCTGTTGTGTGCATGCCTGGCAGGAGCAGGCTATGGGACATGCTTACACTGTTCTGGACAATGGCAATGGCTGGGGAGAAGGTTGGAAATGTAAAAGAGAGATTTCAATCTCAGTGTTATCTGATTTTTTCTTCTAGAAAAGAAAATATAGTCTTTAGTGCTGAAAATGATCGTTAAGAAGAGAACCAATTTTATTTTCCTACAGGGATTGTTGTTCTTTTGAGCTACAGTCTGTCAAAGTCCAAGAATTGGTCCTGGTAGAGCTGAGATGGGGGCACAGTGGGCAGTGTGTTCTTTCTTTGGCAGTCTCAGTTTTTTCAGTGCTGTTTTGGAAGGTACAGCATTCAGAGGGGACCTTTTGGCTCCATTAAAATCCATGTCATGTCACCAACACTGCTTGTAGTCACTAAAATTTCCCTCTGTGTCAGGTGTCTGTGTGTGTTGGGAATGGCCCTGCTGTGGTAACATAAAAAGATGTTTTCTGTATCCAACAGGATACAACATCAACAGGAAGAAAGGCAAATAGGCCAAGTGAATCCTGCAGCTCTCCTGTTATCAAAGCCCACAGAAACCATGACACAAGGATCCCTCAGCAGCGTGTCTGACTGCAAATGTGAGGAGATGGGTTTGAGGTTTGGGCTGTGTCTTGGCCAGCTCTGGTGGAAACCTCCCTGTGGAGAGCTGAAAAGCAGAATTCAACTTCACAAATACCTCACAACAGTTGTTCCAGTTTCTACTGCCTTGGAATTGGTACCTTAAGATAAAGCTGTATTTCCTTATCACTACTCACAGCTACCTTGTTTCTCATGTACAATAAGTTTCGTAAAATCCCACACAACAGGCAAGAAAAATTCTAAGAAAACAAATGTAAGTGTTGCTGGAGGTAGGAACTAAAATCAATTAAGATTTTCTCACAAAGTAATTTCCCTCATTTGCAGTCTGCTTAATCGTCTCTGAAACTCCTGCACAGGGATGTAATGAAAATGTCACTTTTTATTCCATGTGTCTCTTTGAGAAAGCATCCCCTGGTCGGAACAGACCCATGCAGGGCAAGCTTGAGCTGGTATCTCAGCCAGCACCAGCAGCAGAATCCCAGGAGCAGCGTTGGGGGGAGCTCACCCCCAGCCCCAGCTCAGCCCACGCCTGTCCTGCCGCGCTGAGGGGTGGCTCAGGAGCCACTGCCCTGCCAGGCAGGTGTGAAACCCTCGGGCTCCTTTATGTCACTGGAGAGACAAACACCCCCGGAGTGTGACTCAGACTCCAATCTGCTAATTTTCTGGAGGTGTCTGCCTATCTGCATTTACTGTTGAGGGAGTACAAAATGACTAGTCTCCTAAATTAGGTATTCTGCTCAGATGTTTCAAGGTGGAAGAATGAAACTCTATCTAAGTCCTGAACACCCTTCTAAAGGCTGAACTCCTTGCCATCATTACCCAGCTTGGATGAAGTCAGCCTGGAGTGCCTGCACATCAGTCTGATTGTAGCCTGGAAAATGCAGGCAGTGACAGCTGTGTGTCTGTTGGAAAAGCAGGGAGAAATTATGCACATCTGACTCCATGACATCAGAAGGCTAATTAATTACTTTATTATATTATTCTATATTACATTGCACTATATCTCAACTGAAACTGCACAAGCTCTCAACCAAATCTCCTGACTGTCCCTGACCGACTGTCAGGACACAGTTTGCAGAGATTGGTCAAGAAAACAAAACACCAGAATCCAATCAAGAAAATTCCTTCAGGTAAATAATCTTCCAACACATTCCACGTGTTCCAAAACATAGGAGCAATAAATGAGAGAAGAATTGTTTTGATCATTCTTTTCCCTGCTTCTCTCACTGCCTCTCTCAGGTTCAGAGAAGTGAATCCCACACTTGTCCTCATGGCCCTGGCTGGTCACAGGCAGTGGTGACAGCCAGGGAAAGGAGCTAAGTTGAGAACAAGTGTGTCAGCTGGGGCAGGGGGGGTGAAAATCTGACATCCTGGCATAGGTAAACCTGGTAATTCCCAAGAATGAGATTCTCTCAAGTGATTTCTTTGAGCAGTCTGTTACCTATGTGTTATTTCTGGTTTGTGATTAAATGTTCTACTTGTGAGGTGTGAGCATAACCCTGTACTCACAGAGGCTGTGGAAGGCACAGTCAGCTGGTGCTTTGAAGACAAAGACCTTGACAAGGTGCAAGGAATTAGCAGTGATTATTTCAAAAAAGGATAAACTTTATTATGTGGGTGCTTGCTCATGGTTCATGCAAGACTTTCTCCTCTTATTACAAAGTAGGATGTTGGTAATTACTGATACCATTCTTAACAAGAAAATCACAAAAGTCCTTGATGTATGCCACTCTCTAGCTAGAGGGAAGTAAAATATGTATTTTAATATTGCAGTGCAAACACTCCTAATCCTGAAGGTTAATCAAATGGCTTGGAAGTTTTTTCAGTCTTGGTTTTGTACCAGCTCTAAAGTTTATCAGTTTGGAAGACCAACTTGAGAGATGCCTTGCTGCTCTGCAGAGATCATGGATGACATGGCTGCTATCCAAAGCATTACTTGTAAGTAATGGCAAGTCTCTCACTTTAGTCCCTCTGTTTTCTCTTTTCCCCATCACAGTTGCTTTCCTCACCACACTCATTATGGGTAATAACTTTTTATCCTAAAAATGCTGACCAGGGAACTCTCCCTTGACTGATATAGCTCTCAAGTGACTCTCCACAGTGATTATCATGGAATTAATCATTTTAGTCTCCCAGGAGGAAGACCCCTGAGCTGTCTTTCAGCAGAATGCTGTTATCATTGCATGATAGCAGTAGACATCATCTGAAAGTAGTTTGTAGTGCTGTTGCTTTTGTTTGATTGCTGTAGTGCTGGTTAAAATTCCTCTCAGCAGCACTATTGCTTGATTGCTGGGTGCTGCAGATTCTGGAGAATTAGAGCTGTTTGAGTGTTGTGGATAGAATGGTGATTCAGCAGATATTCTGCCTTTGTTCTTCTTGCAGCACCCCCACATGAAAACCTACTTTTCCTACTTTGCCCATGGAGAGCCAACCTATTTTATTTCTTTTAACCACCTTCAAATGACATCTCCTGAGACTTCTTTAGGGGGGATAAAAGACCTATTGTTAGTTATAACCTGCTCTCTCATGGAGATATTTTATGAAATCATTACAAAATAGATTACTTCACTTACTTCTCTCTTACTTTTCAATCCTACCTTTAAATTCTCTAAACAAGGGAGGGGAGAAAAGGTTGAATAATGCTACTTAAGTACTTGGGGAAGTAGAAAGATGGCACTGCTAGATCCAGAAACTTCCTGCTGCATTTTAGATGTGCATGTGGAGCCTCAACCTCTGAGGAGAGTGAGAGAGTTGAGGGTTGCTTCCATCAACATTGTGCTCTCTTGGGAGGAATAGGTGTGTGGTCCCATGTCACTTCTGACTTGGAGCAGCCAATCCAAACACTCTGCTGTTGCAGGGGATGGTCTGCTACAGCTCTGGGCTGGTCTGCACCCCTGTCATGGCATCTGCCCTGCTTTAATGGCCAGATTATTCTGACCTGAGTCAGGTCAGCTCAGAGATCTGCCTGAAACTGAACCTGTGCTTTGGGTTTGGTTTCAGTGGTTGCTCACCCCCCTGCTGGGGAAGAGGTGATGCTCTGCAGGTTCCCCCTGTGTGGTGGAGGAGGGCAGACTTGCCTGTTCACAAGGCAATATCTGCTGAGACTGCAGAAGAAATTGCAAACTGAGGAGTCTGAAGTGGGAATGCTGACTCTAAGTAGCCAGTAGGCACAAGGATTCCTTTCAAAGTTTTTCCAGTGTCTTCAGCAGCAATCTATTAATAGTCCACCAATTTAGAGAAGTACCAGTGGCAATTAACATTGTGAAGTGACACCCATTCAAGGGTGGAAATGCTTATCCCTGCAGTGATGATGTCATTGCACAGTGCAGCTTCTGCTCATGTTGGCGTGTTCGTGGAGCACTGGACTTAATTGGGATCTTGAAATCTGTATCAAGTGAGAAGTTTTATTAAAGCTTTGCAATTCCTCTTATTTTTGGTTGTCCTGTGTTCTGCAGTAAAACTGCATGGAATCAGGGGAGCTGGGCAGCCTCACATCACAGGAGAGCTGTCCCCCCACTCCTCCCTGTGGAATCAGGGGTGCTGGGCAGCAGGGCTCCTTTGAACGCCTTTTGGGAGAAGCCTCTGTGGCCTGACGGTCCCAAAGCTGCTCAGAGATGGTGTCATGGTGCACTGTGTGCTGCTCCCACAGGTTCTCACTCCTTCCAAATACACCCTGATCCTCCCCCTGCTCCCACTTGGCTGTGTGACTCTCAGTGAAGTTGCACACACAGGGAGACCTCAGAGTTGACTGGCAGACCAGATCCGGATTACAATGCTCTGTGGATTTTGCAGGCCAGATTAAAGTACTTGGAAGGATCAGTCTGGCTCATGGGCTATATTTTTGACATACTTGTTGTAGAAAAGTATTAGGAGTTGTAAGAAGGACTAATGTGAGCTTATATTCTACAATTTGGTGTGGTAACTGCTTTGTTAGGGAAAGCAGAATTTGGACAAATTATACTATTTTTGTCTGTTGGGTTTTTTGTTGCAGCAAATGCCTGTAACATCTCCTACATTGAAAAGCAAACCTCATTTTCCCCCTTATAACCATTCAATTAGTCTCATCTCTGCTCCCATTTTCCAAGCAACTTAACAAGATGAGAAAAATCCTTCAAATTGCACTTACAATATAAACACTGCCAGGGAGCCTTGAGCAGGCAGGAAAGCCAATGGGACAATCTCCATTTCCAGAAAGCTGGTTAAGAGCAAATGCATTTCAGCTGATAAATGGCAGGCAAAGGCGTGTGTCTGCATAATGCAGCTATCACCTGAGAAACGTTTTCCATGTAGAGATGTTAATGTACCTTGCAAGGAAATGTGAGAATCTTTCTACTTCTGAGGCACAAGGAAATTGAAGGACAAGTCTGGAGCAACATCCCAAGGACATGCTGCCATAAATAGGAGAGTTTTGTGACTGTGTTGGGGATCTTCCATCTTAACCACCATTGGTGAATCAGTCTGGAATGGGTTTTATGAAATGTTGTGTCCCCTTTGCAGTAAGGAGCTGTTACTGGTCTCACTGGGTACAGTGAGAAGCTGCAGCCCAGTGTGTGTTTCAGGAAAGCCCTGTGGAAGCTGATTCTCCAGCTGCATGTGACACTGGATTTCTTTCTCAGGCTGAAAATGGGGCGTGCTGAGGGACAGTGCCTGGCCTGGGGGAGAGAAAGGTTTCATTTTAAGGCACCTTTCTTTCCCTCCTCTCTATTCTCTAGCTGATAATTACAGCTTCTTGGTGGGAAAGGCTTGCTTGGTTTTCCTAAATGTCTTGGAATATTCAAGTAGCTTGGATCACCGTCCAGCTGGTTAATAGGCAAACAAGTACATCCAGCTGGTCAGTGAATATCTGGAGCTTGGAATGGTCTGTAGGGGATGCAGGATTGCCTGGCTGGGGGTTGGGGGTGTGCTGAGCAGATGGCAGCACTGTTCCTAGGGCCAGAACACGAGAGAGCTAGAAGCACTAGAGGACATTGTAATCAGGAGGGATGGGGAAAACTGTGGTACAAAAATGACAAAATAAATTGATAGAGGTCAAACCCTACAGGTAATGAAAATTCATTAGCTCTGCTATTCTCTCGTACAGCAGCAGAATAAGTGTAGAATTGACCTAAATTTTTGGATAGAATAAATGTAAAACCCACCAAAAAAAAAAAAAAAAAAAAAAAGGAAGCAAGAAACAAAACCCAAAGAAAAAAAAGCTCAGGCTACAATATGAGAATTATCTGTACCACCTGTTCTTGTATTAGTTCTTGCTTAACTTTTATATGTAAATGAATATAGATATTTTGGGCAGAATTTGTAGGCTGGGTTAAGCAGGGTGAATATCATAGACAATGAGGATAAAATAGTATAAAAGGAAGGTTATCTTGATTTTTGCATCACCATCTTATGTGGAACTTGGCATTGTGCTGGATTTCATCTTTGTCTTCATTGCTTCAGTCACCAAATTTCTACTTTTTAAAAAAGAAATGTAGAGGGAATGTGGACATTTAAATTTAGCATTAGAGGTCATATAACAACATTTCTGATGACTTCAGCTATTTACTTTTCTGCTGTTAAACTTTTGGTTTAACACCTCTGAGAGCACTTCTTGCCCTATCCTTTGTAGATGCCAAAGTTTACATGGGTTTCAATACAAAATGGATAGCTCCCTGCAGATTTTTCTTCCTTTAAACACATTATTTCTGGTCCCAGAAGGTTTATCTGCAGGCTCCTGGACTGTGGATGGGCTTTGAGGGGTGGAATTTTGACATGGTTTCTTTCCATCAGTGTTGATTTCCAACACTGGAACCAGTTTTATCTTTATCAGTTTCTGATGAAACACTTTCAGATCATGGTTAAATTCACTCATCAAAAAAAAAAAAAAGACAAACCCCCAGACTGACCAAGAAATTGCTGATCTTCTTCCCCAAACCTTTCTTCTTCTCCCCTAAACCTTTCTGCCTCTCCCTGCTTTGTGTTTGGAGGAACCTCGTGTTCTTCAATCCAGGTCCCAGGTTCAGGAGCTGTTCCTGGAAGCCAGGGAAGAGGAACTGCCTGGTGTGATTGTGTCTCCATTAAATCAGGGGGATTTCAGTGTAGTTTGGATCACTCTGTTGTTCCCATCCCATTTAAATTTGCAAAGTTTTTTACTTAGGTATTTTAAACCAAATACTCACTTTGCTGAAAGGAGATTGATCTTTGAAAAATAAAATTAAGTAGTCCACTGGAACATCCTTACTGAAGCATGGCACTGCTGTCAGGCCCAGAATTTGTTTTCTAGATGTTAATTTGATAGAGCTGGGGTTGGAACTGCTCAAATTGCTAAAAACTTACAGAAGAATTGGAACCCTTCAGGAGGGATGTTCTAGTTTGACCATTTCCTCTGCAATGACTCCCTCCTTTGATATGTTTGCCATTGCAGAGTTAAGTCTGCATTTGCATTCATCCTCTCATGAATTAGTGGCCATGGCTGCTTTTTTCCTGTCTTGTAAATGAACACTAACAACTTGTCAAGCTCTTAATCTCTTTGCACCAAAAAATAGCTTTGATCATTGCAGGATAGGATTCCTACTAAATGTGTGTGATATTAATATCCTTTTTTTTTTAATATGTCAATCTTAGCTGGAATTTCCTTGAGCAAAGTGACTGGGACACCAATGGGGAGAGAGTTAGAAAAGGGAAAATTTCTATAGATCAGATGAAATGCTTAAAATACCTCTTCAGGAACCTTTAAAAAATTTTAACTGCTGATCTGCATTTTCAGTGTAGTACAGGCATTACAGCAAGCCTTGTTGGAGGGCAGTATTAAACCTTTTATTTACAGAGAGCAATTGGGTCACTTCCCTCCTGTAAATATTCCAGACCAAATGTTTGTTGGCTTGATTTATAAAGAATTAGCAGGAATTACACACCAGTCAGTGTAGCTACACACAGTTCAGTCTGTACCAGAGGTCTATCTGCTGCAAAATCAAGGCCAACATCTTTTCAAGGCTGGTTTCAAAGGAGATTAAAGAAAATCTACCAAATGGGATTTTCCTAAACTTAAGATTCAGGTTGGGGTAAATGACATTTAGGTTACAGCCTCAGGACACACCTCAAGTGTGTGCAGCCACTTTGCAGCTTAAGCCTTATTGAGGGTTATTCCTTCCAATAATGAAAGTGAGTTTCTGTTTTTGGAGTGATAAACAATACCCTCCTCAGTGAGCAAAGCGATTAACAATACATGACATTCAACACAAGATGTGCAAAAAGGAACAGCACACTCACTAACTCCTCTGAGCTTTATATCATCTCAAAACATAAATTTTGTTGCCAATGGAACTCTATATAAGAATTAATTAGGGAACTTCACAAGCAGTCAAAACTCTTGTATGCCATTATAAATTTATCATTGCTGAAAGGATCTATTTCTGCTGTCAGACATCATGCTTATGTGGCAGAATATGGAATAAATAATCTTCTTCCTATATAAAGAGCCCTGGAAAAATGTTTGGAAAACTCGTTTTTAAAAAGCCAAACGTGTTTATTTTCTGTAAGGCATTGCTGATGAGACAACCAGCTAGTATGCTGACGTTCAAATATTCAAACAGATGCAGCAGATCCCTTGGTCTCCACAATCAGAGTGTTGAATTCTGCAATGTTTGAGTCTGTCCGTAGGTGTTTCTCCCAAAAGAGAGGCAGGAGGTGTGCTGGGAGTAAACCCCTGCCATCTGAGTGCTCAGGCCAAGTCCTCTTGCACTGCAGGACCAACTTACCTTTGCATTCATTTTCATTTGAATTGCATTAACCAGAAACAATTACTCTTAGCAGTTTTCTAAGCGTATCTCACTCATTCCAGTGTCAGTGTTAGATGTGTAATTACAGTTATATATCAAATACTATCAAGGTACTTGGCAAAGCCAGGACTCTGTATTTCCAGTTATTACGTATAGTTAGATATTCTGTGCTAATACATATTTCAGTAACTCAACAACTCCACCCCTAACAGGTGTCAGAATAGGTGATGTAGGGAGGGGAATTACATTTTCTTCTCCTGTAGACATTCAAGGCCCAGCCAATATGAAAATCTGTTACTAAAGTGACTTCACTTGCAACTGAGAAAAATTCTTTTTCCCATCTCCCGTACACTCTCAGGTGCCTTGTGCACCTCAAAGACCATCACAGCTAACAAGAATTCAGATTGCTGGAGTCTGCACAGCACGACTGGCACAAGCTCCTGTGGGACCTTGCCCTGGCTGTCCCCACTGTATTCTGCACAGAGCCAAGAAACACAGCATGAAGGAAGGGCTGCTGAGCAGTGGGAGCAGGAAAAGGCAATGGAAGAAGAGCCCAAATTTAACCCTCTGAGGGCTGAACTGGCAGGACTGGGTCTGTACATGGTACTGCAGATCCTGCATGTGAGTGCTGGGCAGTGAGATGAGATCAGGGGGAGGAAGGACAGGGAACCAGAGCAGGGAGGATGTGAGGGGCTGCCCAGAGGAGCTGACTCAGGGCAGAGCCTGGGCAGTCTCAGCAGGCACTGTCCCCACCAGGAAAGGGCTGTGCCTAAAAAGATTTAGATTTTTGGGTATTCACACTCACAGTGACTGTAAATTGAGAGCAGAAACACTTCAGAGAAAATTATGTTCTAATATTTTCTTTGGCTCTTGGAATGGACAGTGTGTTATCCTGTTGATTTCAGCTTTGGAGAGCCTCAGACAGGTAAGGATTTAATGCTGTCAAAACCTCCAGGGTGGTTTTGCATCAGATCCTCTCATGTCTCTGTTGCATCATTTTACTGACAGGCCAGATTTGCCAGAAATTCACACTTTTGCTGCACATCTTTCACACACACAGCGTACTGTGGGTGTGATCCTCATCCTGCTTTGTCTGCTGTTTTTATCCATGTCACCTTAAATGCACAATATTAGACAAAACTGCTCAGGAGCAATATTTTTTTAGGTAGCAAATCTGTGTGGTTTAATGTTATCATTTCTAACTGAATGTGATATGTTGAGCTGTGTGTAGCTATTGCCCCATAAATACCTGGCAGTGTCTGAGATGTGTTTATTTGTGGTTCAGCTTGCTGCCTGATGAGCAGGGGCTTTCTCACACATTCTTCTTGTCATTCTTTTGTGTTTCATTTTCTTACGGGCCCATGGTTGGTTGTTTTTTAATACCATGAAGATGAAGTTCCTTCTGTGATAAAGAGCCTTAGAGCCATTATCAAAGTGTGACTTTGCTGAAGTTAATCTATCATGTCACTCTTACACGTTTGAAATGTTCCCCTTTTATTGTGGTGAGTCCTTAGAGTGGGTGTGATGTGCATGAAACAAATCCCTGAGAGGGGCATCCTGCAGCTCTTCTGGGTGCTCCTGTTCCTATGGGCTCTCCACCCAGACAGAGTGCACAGCCTCCTTTGCAAGAAATCAAATGCCAGCACTTGTGGGCCCACCTGCCCTGCTCAAGGGTAGCCCTAAAAAATTACATTAGAATTTCGGATTGGATAATAAGACTGTCTGTCTTTCAGTGATGATATTGAAACAGTGAAGTAATTTCTGGAAGAGATTACAGTTCTTTTTAAAGAAGAAAGGCAAGACAAATTTCTGTTGGGAATGGCTAGGTAGAGTTGATTTGGATTTGGGAAGGACCTAGGTATTTTTGGAGGTCCCTTCCATCCCATAATTCTGCATTCTGTTCTTCATCACTTCACAGACAGTCTAGCAAGATGCAAAAATCTTAATGGAGGTTGTTAAAATAGAAATCTGTCAGGTTTCTGTGAATTACAAGCCAAGCAGAAGATCTCCAGAGAGAGAGGGGAAACAACTCTGAAAACCTTGTACTCAAAGATGGGTCTACACCTGAGAACATTAACACAATGTGAAAGCCTGAAAACATCTGCCATCAAGTGAGATCCAGGAGATCTCTGTGAAACCGGATCTGTGTGAAACTCTAACTGCAGCCTGTTCTGAACACACAGGAGCAGATGAAAATGTGGAGATATTGAAGAAACTTGAAGTTAAGGGGCAATGAGCAGTGGGAACTTCTCTACTTTGATTTATATATTATTTTCTAATGTCTAAGAATTGAAATCTTGAGCAGCTTTCCATACTTAATAATATTTATGAAATGGGTTAATTGATTTATTCAAGTTCCTGAA